>NC_134137.1:3648863-3951893 GCF_033958435.1 Carettochelys insculpta
TCAACTTCTTGACTGTGTGATTCATCATGACCTTGGCAGTCATATTTCTACTCAAGTTGACGTTGATGCAGAAATCCAGCATTGTTTGAACTGTGCAATCTCTGTTTTTGCCTGCCTCAGACAATAGTTCTTTGGGAAGCTGGACATCTATGCCAAGACAAAGCTCCTCTTACTACCACACAGTGATTGTTCCAATGATACTGTATGCATGTAAAAACCTGGAAAACACACAAGCATAATTTGAGGGCACTTGAACAATAGCATCAGTGCTGCCTCAGGGGAATCCTAGGTATCTTTTGGGAGAAGAGCTGAACATGCCCAACATTGAAGCCAGTATCATTCATCAACAACTTTGCCTGAGCTTTCTTATGGTTTGGATATCTGAACATCTCCTATCTAAACAGATTCTGTTTTCTGAGCTGGAGGAAGTCCAGAGGAGCACTGGAAGGCCAGAAGAAGCGATATAAGGATATCCTGAAGGCACACATGGAAAAGTGTAGCATTGGTGTTGACACTTGGGAGAGCATTGCCCAGGACTGTCTCCAGTGGAGAGTGGTAATCCATAAAGAGGTAGTGCAATTTGAGAGGTCCCACTGCAGTGCTGACGGGAAGAGGTGAAGAAGAAGAAAAGAGAGACAAAGACTGACCCACACCACTCCAATAGCTATGAACACCTGCCCCTTTGGGGATAAATCCTGTGACTCCAGAATTGGGCTGGTCATCCATCAATGGACTCACAAACGGGAGGGTGATATGAAGACATCCTACTCATTATTGAGTGACTGCTGAGAGGGAGAAACTAAGCCAATCTGGGAAGTCAGGGGAATGGAAGGCACAGGCAGGAGAAACTGTTCTGCTTCAGCGTCAGAGACGTTCTTCCCTCCTCCATGTCAGAGTCTCACAGAACCAATTTCACTAACCCCTCTACCTTCATTCTGTTGGGCATTCCTGCCCTGGAGGCAGCTCGTAGTTGGATCTCCATCCCCTTCTGTGCCATGTATGCCTATGGAGGATGTCAGTGGTGGTCAAGATCTGTCTGGTTGTGGTGATGGAGAGTGTCATCCTCATGCTGCCCTGTCTCCTCTTGGAAGGTGGTGCCCCTCTTGCATAATGAACATTGTCCTTCCCACTTACTCGGAGCACGTAGCTGTGGTCGGTGCCAACATCTGTATTCACAGTTAATATGGTTTCTTTGTAGCATTCTTTATGATGGGTCTAGATGTGCTTTTATTACTGTATATTATAGCCAGACCTCAGGGCCATCTTCAGCCTCCCCACAAAGGATGCCCAGCTCAAGAATTTTGGCACCTGCAGTTCTCACCTCTGTGCCGTCTTCACTTTTTATATCCCAGATCTCTTCTCCTTTCTCATGTACCAGTGTGACCACAATGTGCCTCTGCATTTCCACATTCTCTTTGCCAATGTATATAGCCTAATACCCTCCTTAGTGAAACCCATTATCTACGGGGTGAGCACCAAAAAATATCCAGGGCAGGCTGCTCTGGCTCTTTACTCATGTGACCTGTTTTGAGGGGGGCTCTGGTGCTCCAATCAAGTTACCTTCAGAGCTGGCTGATGAGTGGTGCTGGGCCCTCTTGCTTGAATC
Source organism: Carettochelys insculpta (assembly GCF_033958435.1). Classification (NCBI taxonomy): domain Eukaryota; kingdom Metazoa; phylum Chordata; order Testudines; family Carettochelyidae; genus Carettochelys; species Carettochelys insculpta. Next base: position 3,650,470 of record NC_134137.1, read on the forward strand.
ATCTGCTGGACTGTTAAAGTGACATTAAATACTTTCCCGGCCTTGCTGTACACTTTCATTGTTAGAAACTGTGTCACCAGTCTATGTACAACTCATTAACTCTCATGGTTGGCTCCCTTCGAACTGTTGGTAACTGGACCCCTGAGAACCTTCTGACTGCCCCATGTCTTTTGCTCCTGTTGTGCTTCTTGCCCTGCCCCTGGTTCTCCCTTCTCTCCCCCTTCCCTCAGCAGGTCACCACTGCTGTTCCACCTTGATATAGTGGCAGCACTTCAGAAAGGGGCTGTGTGCGTCTTTTGCCTCTATTCCCTGAGCTACTTAGGCTCTTGAAAGCTTTAGATTTTTGTCAGACACCTTAGCATTTAGATAAGTCTTGGGTGAAATAATTTAATTGTCTATATGTCCCTTTAATATTTGAGAGACCCTCCTTAATGCAGCAAATACCTTATGCTAATCCATGTAGCTAATTACCATGATGTTTGGGAAACAAAAACCACACCCAGGAGTGAATGCTCAAGGGGCTGCTTGAAAAAGGTATAAAAAACCCCTGGGTCTTGATCCTCTTTATCACAGACCCACTTGAGTTTAATGAGGGGAAGTTTGAGTCTGAATATTGAAATCGGCAGTCGTAAGCTGGATTCACCCTGAGCGTTGGACCCAACTATGGATGAAATCTCAGGGCACTCTTTGCTATGACAAAGGTCACCTTCTGTATCAAGAAAATGATCTCAGAACAGTACTCCTGGCTGCATGTGAACTGAACTCTTCAACAATACTCTCCTATTTTTTTTCCCACAGAGCAACGTCTGTTAGGGCCAGGAGGGAGAGATGGTCCTACCCTGGAAGACACAGCTTAATTGGCAGAGCTACACGTGGTAGTTCGGAGGGGCTGAACTCACACTTATCTCCTGCAGAGGGCTTATTAGGTAGCTGCACCATCACCTCATCGTGCAGCATGGAGGGAATTTACATAGGACCTAGATGGGAAGCTTCACCTTGAAAGTCAGGTGGGAAACACAGAGCCAGAAGCGGGGCGTCAATGCATCATGGACTCAGGAAATCTTAAAAGCACACACAGTTCCATCATGTGGGACCCAAAGAAGGTTTCCCAGATGTTCTCCAGCAGCCAGAGCTTGAGTAGGTCTGTAACAGTGAACCTGGAGCTGGCACACAGATGCTTGGGGGCTCTGAGTGGAAGGGGAGTGAGGCTGAGTAGGGAGCTTTCCACAAGATGTTCCCTTCACCCAAATTGGTTTCTCCTCTTGTGATGTTTCCCCTTCGCTCTCACTCCTGGACTACTCCAGCCAGGCTCTGTGAAGGGCATGGTTCCCAGGCCAGGAGTACCAGTTTAGGGTCACAGAAGGGGATTGTCTCTTCCTTGGAAAGTGCTCCCAGGAACAGATGAGGCAGGAAGTCCCTTTGTTCTAGTAGCTTTTGTCCCATCTCTCCCTCACCCTTCCCATGTATTTGGGTCCATGTCCCCCTTTCCTTGTGTCGCTTACAGCAACACACCTGTCGTCTCTCGGCCACTTCTAAGGTTGATCCCACCTCAGGTGTCAGTTACAAATGTCCAAATGGCTTTTAGTCCATTGACTTCAGTGTCACTCACAGGTGAATTTCCACATCTGAGAACCGGTCTGCCTGGGCAGGAAGCAGTGCCTTTACGGCTGGTTGTTAATCCAGATAAATGGATCGTTACTGTCAAGCAGCCTGCAGCTGCAAACTTCAACTACCTGGATAAGAACCTGACTGGAGGGATTCTGGGCAGGTGGCCACTTCATAATCCGAAGTTACCAGTAGTGACTTGTGACAAATATATGTGACACCGGACTCCAGCTTGGGCTTTTATTTTCCCACAGACTGCTTGGAGCTGTAGTGGCTGCAGGCATGAATGTAGTGCACTGAGCTGATTGTATGACCCCTTTGTCCGCTTGTTGTCTTTTTTGTTGGTGTAGTAATTGGGAGCAATCTGTACCACACAAGCCCATGAACAGGAATCATCAAGGGTCCCACAATGCTGTATGTCATCACCACAAGCCCATGAACAGGAATCGTCAAGTAACAGCAGAGTGGACATTGACCTTCTCTTGCTGTGGCCTCTTTCTCTTTCTTTGGTGGGTTCTTTTGTAGGTCTCAGCTTCTATAATTCTCTGGCCCTCTAGGCACTGCTGACAGCTGGTCATCCAGGCAGGCTGGCTTCAGGGACTGATTCCATTGCACACATGGTCACATTCAACCTTGCCTCACTCACACAAAGGACAGCTCACTTCATTGAAAGAAATCAGCTCATGAAACAAAACACAACCCTAAAGAACAAAGCTACTTCTACAAAACAAAGCTACTGCTACAAAGCTTACAGCAGGTTACAGGACTTAAAAACAGCAATGACTGAAAGTTGCAGACCTTGCATCTGCATTGCACTGGACTGAGTGAAAGCTTTATACAACATTTCCAACATGTGGGAATTGTATAGCCAAAACTGAGTGATGGGCCGGAGCCCACTCTCTCCAAATTAAAGACAGCCCTGAAGTAAACTAAGGGGGCAGGTGTGATATTCTGTGCTTCAAAGAAACACTGTGGTACCCCCATATGTACCATGATGAGTACTTCTTAATGGTTCTCAATCTGAAAAGTATAACAAGTGGTGTTCCACAGGGGTCTGCAATGATCTGGATAAATTGGAGAAATGGTCTGAGGTAAACACGATGAAGTTTAATAAGGACAAATGCAAAGTGCTCCACTTGGGAAGGAACAATCAGTTTCACACATACAGAATGGGGAGAGACTGTCTAGGAAAGACTACAGCAGAAAGGGATCTAGGGATTATAGTGGACCACAAGCTAAATATGAGTCAAGAGTGTGATGCTGTTGCAAAAAAAGCAAACATGATTCTGGGATGCATTAACAGGTGTGTTGTGAACAAGACATGAGAAGTCATTTTTCTGCTCTACTCTGCGCTGGTTAGGCCTCATCTGGAGTATTGTGTCCAGTTCTGGGCACCGCAGTTCAAAAAAGATGTGGAGAAACTACAGAGGGTCCAGAAAAGAGCGACAAGAATGATTAAAGGTCTAGAGAATGTGACCTATGAAGAAAGGCTGCAAGAATTGGGCTTGTTTAGTTTGGAAAAGGGAAGATTGAGGGGAGACATGATAGCGGTTTCAGGTATCTAAAAGGGAGTCATAAGGCGGAAGGAGAGAACTTGTTCTTCTTGGCCTCTGAGGATAGAACAAGAGGCAACGGGCTTAAACTGCAGCAAGGGAGGTTTAGGTTGGACATTAGGAAAAAGTTCTTAACTGTCAGGGAGGTCAAACAGTGGAATAAGTTGCCAAGGGAGGTTGTGGAATCTCTGTCACTGAAGATATTTAAGGACAGGATAGATAGATATCTATCAGGGATGGTTTAGATAGTACTTGGTCCTGCCATTGAGGCAGGGGGCTGGACTCGATGGCCTCTCGAGGTCCCTTCCAGTCCTAGTGTTCTGTGATTCTATGTGCATGATATATTTTGTAAAATGTGTGTTAGGTAAGGTAGCAATGGAAGATTATGAGTTGCTGAATATGATTCCCATTTTTGTGCGCATGCATCTTTTTTCCAATGTTTTCAATCCCTAAGCATAGGCCCTAGTCGACGCATGACTCCATTTCCCTTTTGTCATGCACTCAGTTACTTACAGACAGGTCATCATAACAGCAGGGAAACCAGGAATCCTGGGATTCTGTCTGTCATTCTCTGGGTGACCTTGACTCATTCATCTTGCTCTGTGCCTTAGTTTAAGGTATCTTAAAACACTGGTAACTTTATAGTGACTTTGCTTTGCTAGATGTTTTGAAGATCCTCCAGTGAAATGTTTTCCACATTGGGACAAGAGTTACTGATGAGAATTGCTGATCATATTCATGGGCCTGAGAGCAAAAGGATTGTTCAGAGCTCCAGTTTATGGAGGAATAACAGAAAGCTGAGTGTCTTTGGGTTAAGCTTAGAAGAAGAAGCAACAGAGTCAATGTAGTGTTTGATGTCTGCTATAGGCCACCAGATCAGGTAGACGAGGTAGATGAAAATTTCTTCAGACAACTAAGAGAAGCTTCCAAATTACAAATGCTGGTTCTCATGGGAGATTTTAATCACACAGACATTTGTTGGGAGACCAATATAGCAGCACACAAAAAATCTGGGGAATTTTTGGAGAATGTTGGGGATAACTTCCTGGTACAAGTGCTGAAGGAACTGACTGGGGGCCATGAGCAGCTTGACCTGGTGCGCACAAAAAGGGAAGAAATAATAGGAGAAATAGAAGTTGGTGGCAACCTGGGCTGCAGTGATCATGAGATGGTAGATTTCAGGATTCTGAGAAAGAAAGAAAGCTGAGCAGTAAGACACAGACCCTTGATTTCAAAAGGGCAGATTTTGACTCACTGATAAAACTGATGGGCAGGGTTCCCTGGGAAGCTAATATTAAGTAGAAAGGAGTTCAGGAGAACTGGCAGTATTTTAAAGAGGTCTTATGACAGGCGCAGGAATAAACCATCCCTATGCACAGTAAGAAAAGGTAATATGGCAGGCAAACAGCATGGCTTAAAAGTGAAAACCTTGGTGAGCATAAACTCAAAAAGGATGTGTATAGGAAGTGGAAACTTGGACAGATGAGAAAGAAGGATTATAAATATATGGCTGGAGAATTCTGGGGGTGGTGGGGGAGATCAGGAAGTGAAAGCACAATTTGAACTGCAGCTAACAAGGGATGTGAAGGGCAACAAGAAGGGCTTATACAGCTATGTTAACAGTAAGAAGGTTTGGGACCTTTACTGGATGAGGGAAGTAACCTGGTGATGGATGACGTGGGAAAGGCTGAAGTCCTCAATGCTTTTTTTGCTTCAGTCTTCACGGACAAGGTTATATCCTTGACTATGGTACTGGGCAATGCAGTATGGGAAGGAGGTGAGCAGCCCTCAGGAGGGTGGTGAAGCACTGGAATGCATGACTGAGACAGGTGGTGAAATCTCCATTCCCAGAGGTTTTTAAGTCCCAACTTGACACAGTCACGGATGGGATGATTTAACTGGGGTTGATCCTGCTTTAGGACTAGATGAAACTCCTGCGGTCCCCCCCAGACCTAGAATTCCGTGGTTCTGTGATTTCTGAGCCACTGTACCTTGTGCCTGCAGAAAGTGCCCATGTATTCACTTAGACATCTTCCCACAGGTCTGCCTGTCCACTATCTCCCCATCGATCCTGCCCATTTACAGGGGATTAGAGGCTATGGAACCCCAGGCACTGGGCCTTGTTTTCTTACTAACCAACTACAAGTTTTAAATATACACTGATCAATCACTTTCTCTATCCTTCATCCTGGAGCCCAGGAGTTCTCACCTGCCTTCAGGAAGGTGCTTTGATTAGTGTATACTCCTCAAGCTGGATAAACAGCACAGAAGCACAGCCATGGAAACAGAGGCTTTAGCTAGAGTGTCTCTGGTGTCCAGCTGGTTTGCATCCAGATGCTGCTTCTCCTCCAGAGGCTGAGCAAACCCCCCAGGGACTGCACAGAGCTATGTAATAAAAGACACACACAGTTGTGTCAGGTCTCAGAGCGGGATGCCAATGCAGGTGAAGATCTGAGAGAGATGTGGGACACAGCTGCCCCAGGGGGATTCCCAGGGAAGACACTTCTGTCTCAGGATTTACAGGTACCCGTCCCCTGCTGAGCAGCTCACCTGTTCAACATGAGCAATGCAACAAGGGTGTGATGGGTTTCTAAGGAAGTCTGTGACCATTTCTGATTTGCATAGCCATTAAATATCCCAGGCCCATTGCCACAGGTGAGGAATTTCCTCCAGTATAATGTCTGAAAATGTCCCTCCTGACTGTTTTTCCCACCAACAGATGGCCTGAAGCCTCAGGGCAGCTGCATTTCCACGACACAGTAGTTCCCTCCGTATGAAAGGTATATGCAGGCGTATGGTGCAAGGCCAGACACAGAGGCAGTGGCCCATCCTTTGCTCAGGCCCAGCTGAGGGAAAATTCTCTATGAAGTGAGAACAGAGGAAAAGCCTCAGGAGCCAACTGTGTGTTAACGCAAAGAGGCCGTCGTATCCCCGCCTTGCATTTTAGGGATCTAGCAGTTTACATGTGTGGCATTACCTGACTTTTATCTGCTAGGGCTTCTCTCTAGAAGAGCCATAAAAATATTTCATCGGGGCAAGACATCATCAAAAGATCTTAAGAATCAAGGGGCTTAATTTGCAGCAAGGAAGGTTTAGTTTGGGCATTAGGAAAAAAAAATCCTAACTATCAAGATGGTTAAACACTGGAATACATTGCCTGGGGTGGTTGTAGAATCTCCATCATTGGATATATTTCAGAACAGGTTAGATGAATAACTAAAGGGATGATACTGATGGTGTTTGGTCATGCCATGAGGGCAGGGAAGTGGATTTGATGACCTCTTGAGGTCCCTTCCAGTTCTAGTGTTCTATGATTCTATCCCTCTTGGCTTTATCTGAGAAATTGGCTAACTACTTATGCCTGGAATTAAAAAAAAAAAAAAATATTCAGCTCCTTGGAGACACTCAGCATGGGGAATTTTCAGTCCAAACGCTTACATTTTTACAAACTCACAGCAACTGAAAATCATGTCTCCCAGCTGAAGGTGCCAACAACAGCTTTAACTGAACGGACCATCGTATCATCCAGGGTGACATCCTGTGTAACACAGGCCACTAAATTTCACTTACTTACCCCTCTATTGAGCCCAATAATTTGTGTGTGACTGAGGCCCAGTCTGTAATAGGCTTTTACCTCATAGAACCTCATATTCTCATCTGCAGTGTTAGAAGAGATGCAAGGTCAGCTAGGCTAACCCCCTGCCAGAATACAGGATTTGTTCTGTCCAAACCAGTTAAGGCAGATGGCTATCTAGCTTCTGGGGACAACAGCCATTGAAGCTTCCATAATCTCCCACGGCCTCTGGTTCCTCATCCATCTGTTCTTAGAAGCAGGTGGGTTTTTTTTGTAACATTTCATATAATTTGGTAGGCTGTCGGGTGACCCTATTGCCTATTGTCCATCTCTCCATGGCAAGAAAACAATTCTTCTCTATCTTTGTATTGCAGGCATTCAAGTGTGTGAAGACTGCTCCTCGCTGTTCTCTTTTCCTGCTAAACATGAGCAGCTCCTTCAGCCTTTGTCCCCATGACTTGAATTTAACCCCTTTGGTCATCTTTGCCCCACACTGCTGGATCCCTTCTAATTACTCTACTTCATTTTTATACAGCACTGACCAAAACAGGACACGTCACCTCTACTGATACCTAACCAGTGCCTAGTAGTGTCTTATGCTGTGACTTGCACTTTATGCCTCTGCTAATGCAAGCAAAAATTATGTCTTTTTGTATAACAACAAAAACTCCGCACCCTCCCTAACTTTTCTGTCTCTTTTGTGGAAATGTGGACATCTGGTCTGGATACAGGAAGTTTCACAAGTGCCAGGAGCAGCAGTAATATCTTTCCTCTGCTCCAACCCACCATTCCCATATTTCTACATCCAAGGACTGCATCAGTCCATTGGCCCCAGCAATGAACTAAGCGCTCACAATGAGCTTTGTTCCAGAGTGACCATAAAATCCTTTTCCGGGTCCCTGCATGCCACAACTCAGTACCACTGTCTGTGGGTTGCTGCTGCATTCCCTGCTGGCGGAGGGTAATTTTGCTTTTCGCTGTAGTGAAATGTTTTTGCATGGATCAGACTCACCAACCATTCCAGCCCAATCAGTGCACCTGCCCCGGATTCCTCATTGCAACCACTCTGGCAATCACTTGCTCATCCACAAATTTTATGTGAAGCAAATGTTCTATCTCCTTCCAGATCATATGAGGACAATAATGAACAGCATCAGGGCCAGAACTTGCTTAAATTGCGGTCTCCTGACATGGCACAGTGCTCCTGTTTCATCTGAAATTTGTCCCTGACTAAATGAAATGCCTCAGAGGAATTGAAGTCTAAGGCATTCTTGCACTTCCCTTGATCAAACAAATGTATAGTCTCATTAAAGAATGAAAATGGGTTTATTTTACTCGACTTGGTTTTCATGAACTTTGCTGCTGACGGCATTAAATAGATTCCTAAAATCTTTTTAAAATAACCTCATATCAGCTTTTGCATTCTTTCCTATCAATGTCATATCTCCAAGCTTTCCCTTGACATTACTAAATGTTTATGTTTAACACACTGCTGCCCAGCATTTCCATTTCTTTTTTGGTTTGGGTGTTTTTAATTTGAGCTGTGGCCACACTTGGCCAAAATTTCGAAAGGGCCACGCTAATGGCCAAATTGGAGAATACTAATGGGGTGCGGAAATGCATTTTTATCGCCTTATTAGAATGCAGTCTGCCATGACACTTCGAAAGTGCCATGTTTCACTCCCATGCGGCTCGTCTTGTAGCCAGACAAATGTCTCCCCCATTACAGACCAGTTTGGCGCCCCTCTAAGGTGCCTCAGAGCACATAGGGCACCAAATAGCAGTAAACAGCACAGTCTTTGATGCCTTTCTAAGAAGCCCAGATGTGCTGGCTCATCATGACCCTGAGGAGCATAAAAACATAGATAAGAGGGCTAGCAGGCTAACCGTTAACAATGGGGGCCTCGAAAACTGTCTCTGTCTGGTACTGATAAGTGATGCACCCACACAGCTGTCCCACAAGAGAAATCCCCACCCTAACAAAAGAATGTCCTGTACTCCTAAATTACTTATCTCCCTCTCTCACAAGTGCAAATTAAGCAGAAACCACCCTTGTAAGAACTGGCGTCACAAAGACAGACCAGTACGATCTGGCATTACAGATAAGAAAAAGAATACATGACCCAAGGGATATAAAGATGCGCCCAGCAACATGCTGATTCTCAGTGCGTTTTCACCAATGACCTGCTGGTTGGGTCAGGTGATTGCTTCCCGAGGTCCGCAACTGGGGATGCCCAACCTCGTATTCGTCTTTCAGCGGAATTGAGTGACTGATCCTGGCTTGGCTACGCTGGTATCGAGAGATGCAAGGAGGGTAAGAAGCACCCACATTAAGGTCTCCTTTCTCTAGTGCACCCATTTAAGAATTAGAGCTCTATACGATGTTGTTGCATTTGATTGTAACGTAACCTATTAATACCTGTACTCTGCTAGCATATAGGAAGTAGACAGTCTTCTGTAATCACATGCTTCAGATTGTAGGCATGCTTCAGTCGGCATAGACTATGGATCGCGCCCTTTATAGTTTCAATTGAGGACTTCATTTACAGCATCTGCTGTGACTATGAAGACCCACACGAGAGTGACAGTCCTTGCTGCATCTCTTGCAGATGTGGTGGGTGTCTGGCAAGTCCTTATTGTGCTTTCTGTGTGCTCGCTTCTCCTCTGCTAGCTGTCTGATCCTCATCTCGCCCTTCTGAAGGCCCTTGTGTCACCCCTGCCTCCATCTGCTGCGGTTGTCTGCTAGTTCTTCCCAGTTGTCCAGCTTGATGTCCACCTCTCTGAGGTCTCTCTTGCAGACATCTTTGTAACGCAACTGGGGGCGTCCAGGAGGTCTTTTGCCAGAGGCTAGCTCACCATACAGGATGTCTTTTGGAATCTTTCCATCATTCATCCTGTGGACGTGGCCAAGCCAGCGGAGCCGACGCTGCCTGAGGAGGGTGTGCATGGTTGGGATTCCATCTTGCTTGAGGGCAGCGGTGTTGGTCACTTTGTCCTTCCATGATATTCCAAGGATGCGCCTGAGGCAGCGCAAGTGGAAGGCGTTCAGCCTCTTTTCCTGGCGGGCATACAGGGTCCAAGTCTCGCTGCCATAAAGGAGGGTGGTGAGGATGCAGGCTCTGTAGACTTGCATTTTGGTGTGAGTATACAGCTTGTTGTATACAGTATACAGCTTGTTGTTATTCCACGCTCTCTTGCTGAGTCTGGTACCTTCTGGTACCTCCCATGCTAAATCCCATCATCTACGGAGTGAGGACCAAACAGATCTGGGACAGGTTGCTCCATCTCTTTACTCAAAAACAGACTTAACTTTTTCTCCTTGTGCATTTGATCCCAAAATCAGCTCTGAGCAGACCTGGCTGGTGAAATAGTGCTGGGCCCTCTTAACACGAATCTTCATGGTTTAAACTAAAATTTCTTTAAAAGGAAAAGAGACATAATATTGGATAAAAGATCAATATACAGACAGGAATTGGTTACATTCTGAGATCAGATTCACACAAGAGACAGTGAGCTTTGTAGATGCAGAAGTCAGTCCCTAATTATTGTTCAATGTCCAACATGGTAAGCAGGCATCTCAGTTCCTATGGGTTAGACTACCTCCGCATAAAACCTTAAGTAGATCTGAGATAAAAAATATCAGGTCCCAAGGGTCTTTGACACAGATCCAGGGGCTCATTACAATTCAGTCTTTGGGTAAACAGGAAGCCTGATGACTTCCATACAGTTCTATTTTCAAAGCAACACCGGTACTTAGTTATAATGATTAACATAAGACCGTTGAGCATCACTCACAGGAAACTTGCAGTACGTTGCATAGAGCCATAAGGACAGTCAGAGGATGAAGCATGTTTCTAGTATTAGCATCAGACATAGAAATAAACACAGAAGTCACAAATGCTCTCCACCAGTATGCCCCTGAAGACTGAACTCTGCTCTTCGAGCCTTAGGGATGCTTAACCCTTTCTTTGCCAAGTGCCCTTCCCCCAGCTAGTGCTGCCTTCACTTTGCCATGGAAATGGATTTTTACCCAAAGTTGCCATCTTTCTTGACTGTCGAATTAGAACATTTTTTGCAATCCAATATAATCTCCTTAAAGGATGCCCATATTTTTTTCATGTCTTCTGTCTATATTTTGCTTCCCTGTTTGATTTGCTGAAAATTACCCTCTGCTTTGGGGAATTAGGGTTTCTGAGGCACTAAGGCTACTTCTACACTGCCCCTTCCTTTCAGAAGGGGCATGGTAATGAGCAAGGTTGGAAGATGCTAATGAGGCAGTTCCATGAATATGCAATACCTCATTAGCATAATGGCAGCCATGGTGATTCAACAGTGCTGCTTTCATATTGCGCACCGCCTGGGTAGACAGGGCCTTTGCAAAGAACCCCCTGGACTTCGAAAGCCCCTTCTTCCTATTTGGTTTTAGAAATAAGGGGCTTTTTAAGACTGGACAGTCCTTTCGAAAGGCCCCGTCTACATAGGCAGCATGCAATTCGAAAACAGCACTTTCAAATCACTGCGGCTGTTATTATGTTAATGAGGTGCTGAATATTCATGGCAGTGCCTCATTAACATCTTCCTAACTTGCTCATTACCATGACCCTTCCAAAAAGAAAGGGGCTAGAGTAGACACGGCTTAAGTGTCTATAAATACTATTGATTGGGAACTGTTCTCTGTGGCTATGTCCACATGGTGCCCTAACCTTGAAATTTTGCGTAGATTTCAAAAATAGGCTATTTTGCCCTGTGGCACGGTCTAAATGGCACCATATGCCAAAATAAAGCACTATTTCTTTCATATAGATCCAGGGTTCTCTTCACAATTCAGTATTTAGGTAAACAACAGACAAGCATGATGACTTCCAAAAAAACATGTAACCCTTCCGCCAGAAGGAGTCGGCAGCAACCAGGGCCAGGTTCAACATCTCGGGATTCCTTTTCCTCCATCTCACATAGTACTGGCTTGAGCCCCTACCCAGTAGCCTGGGAAATTCACACACCCCTGGGTGCCTTGGAGAGGCAATGCTTCCCCACTCGCAAGCAGAGTCTGAGTGGAGAAAAGAAACTTTTAATGAAAGAGGCAGAAAAGTCACATGGCAGAAGCTTGGGAAAATACCACACCCAGAGTTCAGAACCAACCCTAAGGTAACTGTCCCAGCTCAAATGGATGGAGCAGTGTCCTTTGCGTCTCAGGCTCATCAGTACAATACTGTTGAGATCCAATCCACTCACCCAAACTTTGTCCATACCTCCCACTTCAAATGACCCACTTAAAACTCTGTCCAGTTTGTGCAGACCCTGACACCTCACCCTGATTCATTCCCTCACTGAACCTGAGGCAATGCCACACTTGTGCTGGTCCAGTGTTCCTCTTGCCCCCTGCCAGCTGCCCCACTGGTCACCCACTCCTGCCAGCTGCCCTGCCAGCTACCCGCTGGTTGCTCCTGCCGGCCGCCCACTGCTTCTCCTACCTGTTGCCCGCCAATCATGCCTGCCAGCCACTTCTCTCACTTGCTGCCTTCCTGCTGTCTTTTGGGTTTCACTGTAGGCAAAATCCTGTGATTCCAGCTCTCCATGGCTTCAGCTACCAGTGATTTCAGCTCATAGTGACATTCAGCTCTGGGCTTTGCCACAGCATTTCAGTATCCAGTAAGGTGGATTCTCACAGAATATCCTTAGGTCTATCTTTGAAGAGTGAGGAAGAACTAGTCAAATCAGTCTAATAGATGTATAGCCAAAAGGCTTCCAGCCAGCTGGTTCAACCACTATCCCTCTTCCCTTTTTCCTCACAATGCTTGGATGGAGGGACCCTGTGCAATCCATATCTTTCACAATGGTGATAACTGTCCTGTACCCCCACAACAACTTCAAGCATTGGTGAGACTCCACAATTCTTACACTGAGTGGTAGCATAAATTTTGACTTTACAACTATATGTTGTTTACAACAGACAAAACCTTATTGCTTCACCTGCTTCCATCAAGCTTTGTTTACAAGGCGTTACATATGCACACCTTTGCATTTTCGTGCAAATGATCTCTGAAGGACCCATTCCCCAAATCCTTCAGCAGTATTGAGCTCCTGCTGACACATTTCCTGTTTGTGTGTACTAAGGGTTCACACACCAGATTGTGTAGGTGTTATTGATGCACAGAACACCATAAAACATAGTAATAGAATCATAGAATCATAGAAGAGTAGGCCTGGAAGGGTCCTCGAGAGGCCATCGAGTCCAGCCCCCTGCCCTCATGGCAGGACCAAGCACTTTCTAGACCATCCCTGAAAGCCATCTATCTAACCTCTTCTTAAATAGCTCCAGTGATGGAGATTCTACCACCTCCCTCGGCAATTTGTTCCAGTGTTTGATCACCCTGACAGTTAGGAACGTTTTCCTAATGTCCAACCTGAACCTCCCCTGCTGCAATTTAAGTCCATTGCCTCTTGTTCTATCCTCAGAGGCAAGGAAGAACAAGTTCCCTCCCTCTGCCTTATGACACCCTTTTAAATACCTGAAAACTGCTATCATGTCCCCCCTCAATCTTCTCTTTTCCAAACTAAACAAGCCCAATTCTTTCAGCCTTTCTTCATAGGTCATGTTCTCTAGACCTTTGATCATTCTCGTTGCTCTCCTCTGGACCCTCTCCAATTTCTCCACATCCTTCCTGAACTGCGGTGCCCAGAACTGGACACAATACTCCAGCTGAGGCCTAACTAGCGCAGAGTAGAGCGGGAGAATGACTTCTCGTGTCTTGTTCACAACACACCTGTTAATGCATCCCAGAATCATGTTTGCTTTTTTTGCAACATCATCACACTGTTTACTCATATTTAGCTTGTGGTCCACTATAACCCCTAGATCCCTTTCTGCTGTACTCATTCCTAGGCAGTCCTTTCTCATTCTGTATGTGTGACACTGATTGTTCCTTCCTAAGTGGAGCACTTTGCATTTATCCTTATTAAACTTCATCCTGTTTACCTAATTGCTCATGACTCATTTCTCTGAATAACCAAGACAATATGTTTGGTGTGAGAGGAGTGACTAATCTCCATCATCATGAAAACAACTCCCAATAGTACATGTTGTGTCTCACATGAACATTGTCTCTCCCCGCAGGCATTTCTACTGAGAGCATTTCTACTGAGAGCAGTACCACAGATACTAGGCATATTCAGGATGTCATGGCCAGTGCATGCAGGAGACACCGTTGTGCCTCAGAGTTGGAACTTTCCCCCTTACTCTGTGTCAGATTCCAACACAACCAACTTCATCATCCCCTTTACCCTCACCCTGCTGAGCATTCCTGGCCCAAAGACAGCTCGTGGCTGGATCTCCATCCCCTTCTGAGCCTTGCATGCCTATGGTGGCCAAGATCAGCCTGGCTGTGGTGATGCAGAGTGTCATGCTCCTGCTGCCTTATCTGCTCATGGAAAGGCAGCGCTCTTTCTTCAGAATGAACATTATCCTTCATCCTGTCTCCGAACATGTACCTGTGGTCAGTGCTGAACTCTGTAATCATGGTTGTTGTGTTTTGTTTGTGGCATTCACTGTGATGGGTCTTACTTAGACTTAGGTCCGCCTGTGCATCTGGACACATTGGGCAACAAGTGCTCGCCAGCGATTTCAGTCAGGTGCAAATAATTCTGCCTCCTCCCATGACATATCAATGTTTAATAAGTCTGCCCTAAATGTGGTGCACCAGGTCTTGAGCGGCCTGCCTCTCTTCCTTCTTCCCTCTGCCGGTATCCATCTCATTGCAGTCTTTGGGTGCAGTAGTTGTGGCAGACGCAGAATGTGTCCAGCAAACTGCACTCTGTGCTCTGTCACGATATCCTGCAGTGCCCATGACCTGCATCTTTGTAGTATCTCCTCATTGGTAACGCGATCACGGTAGGTAACACCCAGGATCTTTCATAAGCAACTCTGGTGGAATACATTGGGCTTGCGTGCTACTCTTGACGTTATCTACCACATTTCGCTAACGTAAATGGAGACTGGAATGACGATGGTGTTATACAGTCAAACTTTTGTTGCAGTGTCGATTGTTGGTGCAGACCAAATTGGGCACAGTCTTTGTAACACTGCTGACACCTTACCAATTTTGCAGTTAACATCTGCCTCGACACCTCCATCGTTAGACAGAGTGCTGCCAAGATAGGTGAACCACTGTACTTCTTCTATGGGTTGGCGTCCGACCACTAGTGGTGGGTTTGTCTGAGTGTTCCCAATCCACATCAACGTTGTTTTATCACTATTTATCCTCAGCCCAATTTTGCCTGCTTCTGCTTCCAAATTCGTCATCATGCCTTGCAAGCATTCGCTCGTTTCTGCTAGCAGTGCAATATCTTCTGCAAAGTCCAGATCCGTGAGTCGATGCTGATCTTTCCATGAGATACCTAGATGTGCATCATTCATCACCTTTCTCATGATGAAGTCCACCACCAGAAGGAACAAGAATGGAGACAGGACGCAACCTTGATGCACTCCGAAGTCGATGTTGAAGAAATCTGTCATCCCATTGTCGGTCCTCACTCAGCAACTGGAGTTTAGACAAAGATTTCGGAAGATGTTGATGTAGTGTTGTGGGATGCCATATGTTCCATAATGATTCTCTATGAATGCTGTCAAACTCCTTTTTAAAGTCGATGTAGTTAGCTAACAGCGGCTGTTGGAACTCGATACTCTGTTCGATGATGTTGTGCAATGTGAAGATCTGTTCACTACATGATCGTCCGCAGTGAAATCCGCCTTGCTCTTCACACAGTGTTTTATCCACCATGCTCTGCAACCTCCTGAGTAGGAAGATGCAGAAGTCCTTACCTGGGACCAAAAGGAGCATGATACCTATCCAATTATTACAATCAGTGACATTCCCCTTCTTTGGTAACTTGACAATCATTCCCTTCCTCCACTCGCCTGGGACACACTGTGTTCTCCAACATTCATTCAACAGCCCCGTCAGTTTCTGCATCATGGAGTTTCCACCATACTTCAATAGTTCAGCTGAAATTTGGTCTAGGCCAGCAGCCTTGTTGTTCTTTAGTGCCTTTATCGCTCTATAGCTGTGTCTACACGTGCACACTACTTCGAAGTAGCGGCACTAACTTCGAAATAGCGCCCATCGCGGCTACACGCGTTGGGCGCTATTTCGAAGTTAACTTCGACGTTAGGCGGCGAGATGTCGAAGTCGCTAACCTCATGAGGGGATCGGAATAGCGCCCTACTTCGACGTTCAACGTCGAAGTAGGGACCGTGTAGACGATCTGCGTCCCGCAACGTCGAAATTGCTGGGTCCTCCATGGCGGCCATCAGCTGGGGGGTTGAGAGATGCTCTCTCTCCAGCCCCTGCGGGGCTCTATGGTCACCGTGGGCAGCAGCCCTTAGCCCAGGGCTTCTGGCTGCTGCTGCGGCAGCTGGGGATCCATGCTGCAGGCACAGGGTCTGCAACCAGTTGTCGGCTCTGTGGATCTTGTGTTGTTTAGTGCAACTGTGTCTGGGAGGGGCCCTTTAAGGGAGCGGCTGGTTGTTGAGTCCGCCCTGTGACCCTGTCTGCAGCTGTGCCTGGCACCCTTATTTCGATGTGTGCTACTTTGGCGTGTAGACGTACCCTCGCAGCGCCTATTTCGATGTGGTGCCGTGCAACGTCGAAGTTGAACATCGACGTTGCCAGCCCTGGAGGACGTGTAGACGTTATTCATCGAAATAGCCTATTTCGATGTTGCTACATTGAAATAAGCTATTTCGATGTTGGCTTCACGTGTAGACGTAGCCTATGTGTTTCCTCAATCGTGATCATGTCTAGGTCTGCTTCCAGCTCGTCAGGGAGATTGAAATTACTGAAGTCGTTGTTTGCGGTTGGGTTGGGTTGATTCAGTGTTTCTTTGAAGTGTTCTACCCAGCTCTCATCTTGCTCTTCGTTACTAAATAAGATCTTCCCATTCTTGTCTTTGATGGCAGTGTTGTTATTGCTTCTTGCTCCTGTTAGCTACTGGACAATACGATATAGTGTCTTGGTGTCACATTTCTTTGCTGCCTCTTGTGCTTCAGCACCTTTACGTTCTAACTATTCTTTCTTGTCAGCACGACAGCTTTTCTTGACTCTATGATCTAGCAAATGGTACTTTGCCACAGCTTCTGCTTTCTCACCTGGCGACTTTGCCTGATCTCTTTGCCTCTTCGCAACCTTACATTCATCAATCAAGTGCCGGGTCCTGTCCTGTATCCAGTGTTCTTTTTGTGTGCCTCTCCTTTGACCAATCATCTCTTCTGCGATCTCAGTCACTGCTCTTTTGAGCTGCATCGGCTCGTCTTCGAGTGAAGTTTCATGTTGCATTTGTTGAAATTGGTTTCTAAGTTTAAGTTTGTACTGTTCAGCTATGGCTTGGTCTCTTAACTTTTCAACTGCATAGGGCTGAGATGTTTGCCATTCTTGTTTTCTTTTAAGGCAAAGATGGAGCGATGCCATCAAAACATGGTGGTCTGACCTAACATCAGCTCCACAGTATATTCTCATATCTAGTAGAGCTGGTTGCCATCATTTGCTGATGCAGAAATAATCTATTTCATTGTTAGTGATACCATCAGGCAACCGCCATGTTTTCTTGTGGATGTTCTTGTGTGCAAAATAGGCGTTTCCAATGCACAAGTTGTTCATGCTACAGAATAGTAGTAAGCGCTCTCCACTGTCGCTCGTTTGTGTTGACGATCCATACGGGCCAATCACATGTTCCCATCCCTGTCTTCTGTTATCTATTTGCACATTCATATCACCTATGAGTAACTTGATGTCATGATTGGCAACATCACCGATGGTGTCTTGTAACACATCGTAAAACACTTCTTTTTCAGCTTTGTCAGCGTCCTCGGTTGGTGCATACACTGGATGATCGCAGTTTTCTCATGCCTTGACTTGAATCTCACGTAATAATATGTTCGTTCACTGGCTACCATCCAACCAATGCCCGTGACGCTTCCTTACTTAATATCAGGCCTAAGCCGTGTATATGCTGACTATCATTCCCTGAATCAAGAATGGTTTTCCCATCACTAACTAGCCTATTACTTCCTGTCCTTCTCATCTCGCTAGTGCCTAAGATGTCCATTTGATAACTGTCAAATTCACAGAGTAATTGTGCTAGCTTTCCACATTAGTATAAGGTCTTTACATTCCATGTTCCAATTTTTGTTGTGGTTTTGGCACTTAAAATCAAGCTCTGCATCGGGTACTGAACTTCCTTTCAGCTTTCATCCAGCACCGTTATAAAAATGAGTTGATATCTTCATGCCAAGTTAATTTTTGTTTATTTTGTTTGGTTGCACTTGTTGTTTCTGTAGCAATTGGTAAGTTTTACAGGATCAAGCTGCTACCCTGACGCCCAACCTTCCTCCTTTTTCATCCAGGCTTAGGACCAGCAATGGCAGATTGATGGGTCTAGATGTGCTTTTATTACTGTGTATTATATCCAGATCCTCAGGGTCATCTTCAGCCTCCCCACAAAGGATGCCCAGCTGAAGAGTTTTGGCACCTGCAGTTCTCACTTCTGTGCCATCTTTGCTTTTCATATCCCATATTTCTTCTCCTTCCTCACACACCAGTATGACCACCTTGTGGCTCTGCATTTCCACATTCTCATTGCCAATGTATACAGCTTGATACCCCCATGATGAAACCCATTATCTATGGGGTGGGCACCAAAAAATATCCAGGACAAGCTGCTCTGGTTCTTTACTCATGTGACCTATTTTTTTTTCTCCTAGGTCTCCAGCTCCCCAGTTGAGCTTTCTTCTCCAGCCAGGCTCAGTGATGTACATGGTTCCTGACCCAGACAGTGCCAGACTGGGGTCATGAAGAGGGATCATCTCTTCCTTGAAAAGTGATCTCAGGAGTGGAAAAGGCAGGAAGTCCCTGTGCTGGTGGTTTTGTCCCATCTCTCCCTCCCCTTTTCCATGCATTTCAGTCCATGTTGCCTTTTCCGTGTGTCACTTACCCCAACACACCTGCCCTCTCTCAGCCACTTCTAAGGGGATGTCAGGGATGCAGGCTTGCTACTAATTGTAGATCTACAGGATGATGGGGATCCAACTCTGGCAGATAAAAGTACAATAAGGGGGCTGAGGAACTCTGGGCTGACATGTTCAGTGTGCTTTGGTAGCACAAGACTGCCACTGTGCCAGTATACAGCTCATTTCCTGAAGCATGGCCCAGACCTACATCTCTGCAGGTCTCAACTTTCAAAGAGGCTGTGACAAGGCAGGGTTTTATCTGGATTTGGAATCCATTTCAATACCCAGTGTGGCTATTGGCCCCAAATATCATGCTAAGGGTGCCATGAGAGGTGTCAAATGAAACTGATGATGCCCTGAATCTTTGTATGCTACTTCTGTATCTGTATCGTGTATGTATGTAAAGTTATAGATGTTTAGCTCTGCAGCGTTATGAGAAATATTGCAGTGCTGAAGTTCACAATGGGAGGTGGATCTCCACCCCAGCCAGGACAATATACTGAGAAAAGGCCCACATGGCCAACACCCATTTCGTGATGATGGGGTTTTCCTTCTGGGACTGCAACAAATGGAAACTCAGCATAGTGACCCACCTGGTCAGGTGGTAAGCCAAGGCCTACGGAGAAGAATCAAATTTTCCCTCTGTATATGATCGGCCCTGACAGGTACTTTCTTTATCCTTCAGTCCTCATGAGTTAAGCCTGTCTGGACTGGGGGCCCACCCCTCAAAAGGATGCTTATAAAGACTCTCAAGAATTAGCAAATAACATCACTGGTCTACATCAATAGTTATAATTGATATATGTAAAGTATCGCTTTAACAATTCTTCTCTGTAACCCTGTTCTTCATTTTCCAAGTATATATTGGCCAGTGCTGGGGCTGGGCCCTTTGGGATCTGCAAGAATCTGTGTGGTGTTTGCTGAAATAGGCTTAACAGCCAATCACCTGAATTTGGGAGTTGTTAGTCTGGGCTGGTACAGCAGCTGAGAAGTCTGTGGGTTTGCTTGTATGGCTTCTGGCTGGCCCTGGGGCTGGTAGTGGTGCTTTCATGGCTGGCTAGATTTGCCTTAGTAAAAAGGAAATCCCAGCCTGAGGCTGTAAGTGGCCTGGATTTTAAACAAAGGTACCCTGGATTAATTTCTCTAGCTGTGCCCAGAAACCCCGTCCTATTACAGAAGCTCCATTCCTTTGTGACCTGCCATGAAGTTGTTGATGACTGAAGAGAGAAATGGCTCCCCAACACAATAGCAACGAAGGGCCCTGTGGCACCTCATAGACTAACAGAAAAGTTTTGAGCATGAGCTTTCGTGAGCACAGACTCACTTCATCAGATGCTGCATCTGATGAAGTGAGTCTGTGCTCACAAAAGCTCATGTTCAAAACTTTTCTGTTAGTCTATAAGGTGCCACAGGACCCTTCGTTGCTGTTATAGATCCAGACTAACATGGCTACCCCTCTGATACTTGACACCAAATACAACAGTGACCCAAATGTAGCCTTTTCCAGGATGTGGAGGCTTATCTTATACAAATACAAAATTACGTCTCAGGGGGCTCTCGTTATATGGAAATACTGCTGTGACACTCTGTTCCCCCAAAGCAACATGTTAGCACCCTGATTTTCACCACTGTTATAGAATTGCAAGAAACCTTGTACAAAATGTGTCAGATGAGTTGTCAAAGGGAAAGGGGTGGTTTGCTGAATGTGCTTATCTTCTTTGTGTGCATGTTTCATTTTTGTATCTGAACTTACAAATATTGACTTGTGAACAGCTTATGTGACGCTGGACTCCAGCTTGTTCTTGTGCTTTCCCACAAACTAGTGGGGGCTGCATGGGGAAAAATGACATCCCCTCCACACGGCAGAAGCTATCAAAAGGTGAAGTGACACCATCACTTGGCCTTATTCCTCCTCCAGTGGAACACCTGCAAACATGGCTCAAAGAAAAAAGACTTTGACTGGGCAGGGGAAGCCAAGTGGAAAAGGAGAAATCCCAGCTTGTAGATGGAACACTGGTTGGTAAAATCAAAATAAGACCAAACCTGATTTAAATCCTGTCTAGTTTATAGAGCTCAGATGGTGTTTTTTGTTTTTTTCCCCCGATAATCTACTCTGATCTATACACTTATTACTTACAACCATTTAAATCTCTCTGTACTTAATAGTCTGTGTAGGTGTATTAGGCTGCTTTTACACTCACTCTCCTGTTTGAGCTATCATGGTAATGAGGCAATTCAAGGCAGGCTAAAGAGGTGCTTATGTGCATATTCAGTGGTGACAGATGTCAGAACAAGGAGTAATGGTCTGAAGTTAGAGAAGGAGAGGTGTAGGTTGGGTATTAGGAAAAACTACTTCACCAGGAAGGAACTGAAGCACTGGAATGCATTGCCTAGAGAGGTGGTGGATTCTCCATCCCTTGAGGTTTTTAAGTCCTGACTTGACAAGATACTGGCTGGGATGATTTAGTTGGGCTTGACCCTGCTTTAGGCAGGCAGCTGGACTAGATGACCTCCTGAGGTCCCTTCCAGCCCTAAGGTTCTATGATTCTATGATAAAAGTGGCTGCACAAATTTCGCAGTGCAGACTTTGAATTGCAGATTGACAATGTAGATGGGGGCAGCTTCAAAATAAGTGCTCCACTTCAGCATTCCCTTACTCCCCCAAAACTAGATTGGAGTAAGGGAATATCGAAGTGGAGTGCTTATTTCAAATGAATATGCGCATTAGCACCCCATTAGCCTGCTTTGAATTGTATAATTATCATGCTACCTCTGGGGGCAGAGTGAGAGTGTAGAAGAGGCCTTATTGAAACAATAGCATCTTTTCTGAAGTGTAAAGGGAAATCTGCTCAGGAACAGGGCCTGGTATATTGTCCTCTTTATATTGAGGGAAAGGCTGCACCAGTAATAACATTTCACTGGTGAGGCTTCTGGCCAAGGCAAGACAGGACAGCTCTGGGCTCTTGGTGCAGGGAGGAGGGGAAAACTACCCAACTGCTGGGCATGCCGTTTAACTAAATGTGCCAGTTATAACGGGGGTTTGCTGTATTTTGTATTTCCTTATTTCAGGAAAGAGGCACAATTACAGAAAAGTAGCATGGTGATCAAAAATCATGAAAAATGGCATAGCTAAATCTGGCACGGGCTTCCAGAGAGGAGGCTGAACACACAAGGGGCTACAGAATGAAAGTGGCAAGACATGGAGGAGAAAGAGGCAGAGTGGAAACTCCAGTCGGAATTGATAGAACAGCAGAATAAGAATCATCCCACTCTACTGATTCACATCTTTCCACAAATCCAGAACCAGGAACTGTTGTATCCTGCATACACCAAGGCCAATGATACTGCTGAAAATTTTACGAACTTTGAATTGCCGCGTAAACCAAAAGATTCCTCACAATGGGCAGAAGTGTACGCTAGTTGCCAAGTTAATGACTTCAGATTGTCCCTGAATAGAGACAATGGAGAGTGACATTCTGTAATAGCAACAGGGATTCTGATATGAGCAGCATGAAATATGTGACCAAAATGAAAGTGTGACATGCTTTAAAGGAGCAAATGGACCCAGGGCTCGGGAACATTTCTGAAACATAGGTATGAAGGGAGTAAAATATATCTAAGGGACAAAAATATTGAAACTGGATGAGTTGGCTTCTCAAACTGATACTCTTGAAGAAACATGGGGATTGTTGTGAATAAAGCACAGAGGCCACATCTGGAGTCCGGGGCCCAGTTCCGGGGCCCCACAGTATAGAAAGGATGTGCACGAATTGGAGTGGGTCCAGGGGAGGGCAAAAAAATTATCAGGGGGCTGGAGCACATGACCTATGAGGAGAGAGTGACAGGAATGAGCTTGTTTAGTTTGCAGAAGAAAAGACCGAGAGGTGAGTGGGGAGCCCCAAAGAGGATGGAGAGAGTCTGTTCTCGGTGATGGCAGATGGCAGAACAAGGAAACAATGGTCTGAAGTTACAGAGTGAGAAGAGTAAGTTGGATATTAGGAAAAACTAGTTCAAATGAAGGGTGGTGAAACACTGCAATGCGTTGCCTAGAGAGGTGGTGGAATCTCCATCCCTAGAGGTTTTTAAGTCCTGACTTGACATAGTCATGGCTGGGATGATTTAGTTGGGGTTGATCCTACTTTAGGCAGAGGGCCGGACTAGATGACCTCCTGAGGCCCTTCCAGCCCTAGGACTCTTTGATTCTATGCCTGTTACTCATAAGCTGCGTCTACACGTGCACGCTACTTCGAAGTAACGGCACCAACTTCGAAATAGCGCCCATCGCGTCTACACGCGTCGGGCGCTATTTCGAAGTTAACTTCGACGTTAGGCGGCGAGACGTCGAAGTTGCTAACCTCATGAGGAGATAGGAATAGCGCCCTACTTCGATGTTCAATGTCGAAGTAGGGACCGTGTAGACGATCCGTGTCCCGCAACGTCGAAATTGCTGGGTCCTCCATGGCGGCCATCAGCTGGGGGGTTGAGAGATGCTCTCTCTCCAGCCCCTGCGGGGCTCTATGGTCACCGTGGGCAGCAGCCCTTAGCCCAGGGCTTCTGGCTGCTTCTGCGGCAGCTGGGGATCTATGCTGCAGGCACAGGGTCTGCAACCAGTTGTCAGCTCTGTGTATCTTGTGTTGTTTAGTGCAACTGTGTCTGGGAGGGGCCCTTTAATGGAGCGGCTGGCTGTTGAGTCCGCCCCGTGACCCTGTCTGCAGCTGTGCCTGGCATCCCTATTTCGATGTGTGCTACTTTGATGTGTAGACGTTCCCTCGCTGCGCCTATTTCGATGTTGGGCTGAGCAACGTCGAAGTTGAACATCGACGTTGCCGGCCCTGGAGGACGTGTAGACGTTATTCATCGAAATACACTATTTCGATGTCGCAACATCGAAATAAGCTATTTCGATGTTGGCTGCACGTGTAGACGTAGCCATAGTGTAGCACTTGTTCACTTTGAGTCAGACCTCAGGCCTTAAACCAGGCCCATGCGTCAGGCTCTTTCTTCCTTCTGCATCCCCTCTATACCCATCTGTAATGTTGTGACACATATAGTGCGGTGACAGCCCCTCCTACCCAGGCCACTGTTCATTTCTATTCAGCTTCTCCACTCTCTGACCCCTTTTCCCTCAAGGGCTGAGGCTTGAGACAAGTCTCCAGGGCAGGGAACCATGCCCCTGCTCCAGGGACTCTCTCCTCTGCTGTCCTGACCTGATGTGACCTGCCATATTTTTCACATCTGCAATCTTGCTTTGACTCCTCCCACTCTCTCTCCGCCCCACAGGCCAACTGTGGAGGGTTTTTAAAATGCCTCTATTAGGCCAGCAGTGGAGTCAGCTAGCCCCAGTTTTGCTGACCCAGCTTCCTCCCAGCTGCTTGTAACTGCCCTACTTGCATTAGCAGTTTCTTCTGCCTGTTTGTCACCACAGTGTTGTGGGAGGGTTGGCATGCTGCAGGGAGCTCAGGGTCCCCCTGCTTCTAGCATGCTTTCAACTTCCTGTCTGAGTTTGCTGGTTAGCTACATCTTTATGCATGTGCGGCAGTGACCATAGAGCCCTATTTGGGTTGGCCAAGGTGTCTCTGGGCTCCTGTCGCTGCCATGGCGGACCCATTACTTCAAAATAGCGGGTTGTGGAGCTGCTACACATGTCCTATTTCTAAGTTACACTTCAAAATAGGGTGCAATTCCCACCCTGGGAATAGAATAAAAACTTCAAAGTTGAGTCCTCCTACTTTGATCACACTTTCGAAATAACATAGAATGTGTGTAGATGCTCTGCACTGAATTTCAAAATATGTCCTAACTTTGAAATTTATTTTGAAGTTCATTGCTAATGTAGACATAGCCTGGGAATTGTATGGTCAAGATCTAAAGGGAGTCCTGGGCACGGTGCATCCATTTCGTATCTGGTGAAGTGGGTTGTACCTCCAGGACTGCTTGATTTCTTTTGTGAAGATACAGACTAGCCCCTCTCAGAAGGCCTCCAATTTAGTCAGTGCCTAAAACTCCTGCAGTAAACTAAATGGGGAGGTGTGACATTCTGTGCCCTGAGCAACATCCTGGCACCTCCACATCTCCGACGGTGATACGATGGTGATACCTTTTGTATGAAGTTTGTCGTGGAAAGCATCCATGACAAATATGATTTGCTGTGTATGATTACTGACTTTGTCGGCATGAATCATTTTGGTATGAATCTTCCAAAAGTGTGTGCTGTTGGGTAGCACCCACACTTCCAGTCTCGCCAGATGTGGGAATGAACCATTGAAGGTAATGGCCCATTGCACAATAGAATAGGCCTTAGAAGAAGCCACAGTACATTCCTGCGAACGTTCTACCCAGGATATGTAGAATGGCCCCTGCTATGACTCACTGAAGCACACAAGGTCACGTGTCCAGCTCACGTCACACTGGAATCAGTCTCATGCCTGTACTTGATCTCGGTGGCCTCACTTCTTGAGACCTGGGAACACCTTAAGAGCAAGGACTGAAGTGGGCCTGGGCTCCCAGGCCAAAAAGAGCTCTAGCCTCATGTGGAAGACTGGCAGAGTGTTTGCACGGCAATGACACACCGCTTTTTCAAGTTCTTTCTAGTGTATACAATATAGATTACAATAAGCTCAACAACTTTACATATTTCTTAGATAACCAACATTGACCTGTGTGCTATTTCTTACAACTCTTACAATCAATCTTGCTGTAGTCAATAAGTTTGGCTTTTGATACCTAAAACAGGGTGGTAAAATGCAAAAGGGAATTTTGCTTAGTGCATTGTCCTGTCCACAGTGAAACAATGGGGCCTCGGGTGATCAGTTTACACTGATCAGGCTTCCATTCGGGGCCAGATGACACAGCTCTAGGTCTTAGGCTGGGACACTACTGGGAAATGGCTGGAGCCTCTTTATCGTTGGTACATGAGTGTTTGCTGAATGCATTTATGTAACTGCAGCTGGATGTGTCCCTGTGTGTGTACGGCTGTGTAAATGCCAGACCTGACCAGTATTGATACTTGTCAGAACTCACAGTGTGAGAGGTGCCCAGGCTGGCATGCCAGAGGGCTCAGCTTCCATTTTCCCTCTCTCATATTTGCCCAGAATTGTACGTCTACTACCTGCCAAAGCATATGGGATAATTACAGGGTATCAAACTCTGGGGATATCCAGGCATTATCCTGTATATTTTACTAATCAACTATAAATATTTAGAGACACAGAAATACACAGAGCAGCCAATTCCTCACTGACCCATTCCAGAACCCAAGAGTTCTCATCTCCTCTGGGAAAGTCCTTTATTTACTGTTTATTCTGAAAACTAGATCAAGAGCAAAGAAGCACAGACGTGGAAAGAGAGACATTGGCTAGGGAGTCTCCAGTCTGTTTCCTGTTGATATTCAGATACCATTTGTCCATTAGAGCCTGAGTGAATCTCACTGGGACTGCACAGAGCTATATTATAAATGGTGCAAAACCTGCGTCAGGTCTTGGCACGGGATGCTGCTGTATATCTTGGGGTAAGAGTGGAAAATTTCAGGTCAGATGATTTAATTTTGGCAAACATATAAAGAAAAAGAAAATGAGGTCTTCTAATTGATGTCTCACAGCTGAAACTACAAGTCAGGCCACCTGCATCACCTACAATAGCCAAACCACTTCTGAATTCCATTCAGTCAAGATCTTTGCTCCAAGAATGCCTGTGGTAAGAAATTGTCAGGCCGTACTTGGGTAATGTGAACAATTTTCTTTCATCTGTTGAAAGAAATTGCATTTGAGAAGAGTGCTCTTCTATAATATCTTTCTAAAGAAAAAGGACAATGTTTACCCCTGCATGCAGGATGGTGAAGATGGACTTACAGAAGGTACCTAGTTAAAAGCTCTGAACTTGAGAGTAAAAAATGCCAGTCACAGTTTTGTTCTGTTTTTCTTTAGATAGATAGATGCATGCTGAAATTTGTCAGAGATTTATTTGCAAGAACTTTGCAGTAAGGGCAAGTCAGCTGGCCTGTGCAACACAACATTAAAGATCATGAAATACGCAATGCAGCTCTTCTCTGCTTTAAATTTTCTTAATCAATACTTCTAAGTTCATTTTGTATTTTGAATATACTGTTAAGCCTCCATAAAGTAACCACTTCAAATAAATGCATATTTTAACTCACTGAAAAACACCCATAATTTAAAACAATCAGTCACAGTCTGTTCATACTTACAACATATCCTTAATCAGGATGCCACACTCCAGAAGGCCCTAGGTGACAGGCCTGTTCTGTCCTACAGACAACCTCCCAACCTCATGAGGATTCTAACCAATAGCCACAGTCTATACCGCAGGAACACCAGTCCTGGGACTTTTGCTTGCAACAAAGCCCGCTGCCAGCTTTGTCCACATATCTATGCTGGTGATACCATCACTAGACCTAACCAGGTTACTCACAAAATCACGGGCACATTCTCCTGTTCCTCAGCTAACATCATATATTCCATCATGTGCCAACAATGTCCAGATGCTTTGTATATTGGACAGACTTCTAACTCTCTCACACAAATAGTTAATGGGCACAAAACAGACAACAAAACATTCCTGATCCACAAACTAGTTAGTCTACATTTTAATGGAGCGGGCCACTCTGTTAATGACTTAAAAGTCTGTGTTTTATTGAAGAAGAATTTCCCATCTGTTTTAAAAAGAGAAGCTGCTGAACTCTCTTTCATATTCATATTCGACACATTAACGTGGTTTGAACTGGGATGCAAACTTTCTGGGACATTATAGGGGCTCTTTGGCATACTTGGCTTAATCTAATTCTTGATTCACCCCTCCCACCCCCCTCCCCTCTGCTCTCTGATTTGCTCACCTTGATAATTTTTTTTTCTGATTTGTCAACTTTGATTAATGTTTTGGTTCTCTGTGCCTTAAATATTGAGTCTGTTCTGGTCTGGCTATGGTCTGAGGAAGTGGGTCTGTCCCACAAAAGCTCACCTAATAAATTATTTTGTTAGTCTTTAAAGTGCTACTTGACTGCTTTTTGGTTTCGATACTATATAGACTAACATGGCTCCTTTTTTGTTTCTGTTCATAATGTTGTTTCTTGCTTTTAGAAAAAGGGAGCAGTCACTTACTTTGTGCCATCCACATGGCAGTAGACATACTTATGAAATACCAGAGATGTTAAGCATAGCTAAGGATTTTCCATCTTGCTAAGGTGCTGATTTTGCTGGAGTGTTCTCTTAAAACTAATTCATCAAATTGTTGGAAAAACAGAAAGGGAAACCATATGGGAGAAAAGGAGCGAATTCCTTTAAGTGTTCTCTTAAAGGGGTGTGGTAGAAATAGAGGGGTAAAAGGAGAAAGGTTCAATTTACTGGGATGGAGAGAAAACCCAGGAAGACTTTGGGGCTACATGTACGCTACAGAGGTCTTTCTAAAGAGTGTGTCCACAGACACTGTTCTTTCAAAAGAAGGGTACTGAGGAGCCTCTACCCGTTTTCTTTCAAAAGAAGCTTTTGAAAGGGGGCACCCTGCCTGAAGCAGGAAAGGAAGAGGCATTTTAAAAGGAGCATGACATTCTTTTGATTTATTTTTGAAAGAATGCTTTTTGTGTGTAGACTCTCCAGGGGCTCTTTTGAAAAAACTTACTATTGCAGAAGCAGCCTGGAAGCAATTAACTTTCCCTTATCCACAAATCTCCTTATGCTATCAGAGAAAGCTATCAGGTTGATCTGATGTGTTTTGTTCTTGACAAATCCATGCTGACTCTTATTTATCACTTTATTATCTTACAGATGTTTGCAGATGGTTTCCTTAATTATTTGCTCAATTATCTTTTCTGGCATAGAAGTGCAGCTGATTTCTAGAATCTCTCTGGTCTTCCACGGCTTTAAGAATGATAGCTAATGGTTCTGGTAACTCCTGTATAAGCTCCTTGCGTAGTCCAGGAATATGCCATATGCAGAGACAAAATTCTTCCTCTGCTCCAGCTCACCACTTTCCTATTTATGCAACCTATGATCACATTGGCTCTTTTGGACATTTCATGGCACTGGGAGCTCCTGATGAGTTGATTGTCCATAGTAATCCCAAATCCTTTTCAGGGGTCCTGTGTTCCATAACACAAGGCTATACTCTGTGGGCTAGTCTGGAATTGCCTGTTCTGAGAGGATAACTTTGCATTGACAGAGTGAGCACGTTTTATTTGCATAAGCCCTGCTCACCAAAAGACCCACATCAACCAGATGCCTTCCTTGGCCTCCTTGTTTTAACACCTCTTCCATTTTTGAGTCATCTGCAAGTTTTAGCAACAGAAATTATTTTAGCTGTCATATCACTGAGGAAAATATAAACTGGCCTCAGGTCTAGAATGGATCCTGGCAGAACCCCCTGAAATCCAACCCCGTTAGCTGACAGAGTCCCTTTTTCTTAGTGCTGTCAGTAAACCAGGTTTTAGTCAATTTAAAATATGGTCAAATGATATTCTGCAGTGTTTTGGTTTGTTTGTTTGTTTATTTCTTTGTTTATGATTTTTTCTGTCACTAATTTGAAGCCTCAGAGAAATTTGTTGAATACATCTGGACCATTCCCTTGGTCAACCAAACATTTTCTCTTATTTAGGGGTGAAAAGGGTTTTCAGGTGACAAGACATGGTTTCCATAAACCACGTTGTTGACTGACATAAATTGCATTCCTCTCTTAGTCAATGAATCCCTATGCTAGCTGCCCCATTGTTTCCTAACCTTGTAAAAACTTTATTTTAATTTTCCTTTTTTTTAATTTAGTTTATATTTAACACAGTAGTTCCTTAATATTTGCCCTTTTCATTCTTTGTTTTTGCTCTGCAGTATGACTGACTGCATATTACTGGTTCTGAATGTGACGTGTGGCTGATTAGAGAGTTGGAAACTGGTGTTCGTCAGTTTACAGTTTTGGTGTACGTGATGTTTAATAATGTTTACCAGACTTGAAAATATTACATCACCTTGTATGCTATGAGTACCTGACAATGTGTTTTTGCAAATGAAGATAAAAAAAACAACATGTTTTGGACACATCTGCCTGTTCAGGCAGAATAACAAGATTCCTTTCGCCCTCTAGCGATTGGTCTAAAACTTTTCTAGGAGTACCTTTTTCTTAATATACCAAATAACTTTCTTTACATGATCCTCTATTTTTAGGTAATCATTTCCATTCTTTATTTTCCCCTCCTCAGTTATGTGTACTCCTCTTTGCATCTTCTCTGAACTAAACAGTCACAAACTTTTCAAACTCTCTTCATATGGCAGCATCCCCCATTTTCATAGCTTGTCTCAAGTAATATCTTTTCTATTTTCTTTACCTTTATAGAGAGTGGGTGACCAAAATGACTGCTTGCCCAGAGCCAATTTTCTCTTCAACCCATTCTTAGACATCCAAACATTGTGTTTGGGTTACTAATGAGTATAAGCAGGTGTTTCCATTCAGATGCTATCAGACTTCATGGACTTTTTTTCCAGGGATCATAAGAACATAAGAACATAAGAATGGCCATACTGGGTCAGACCAAAGGTCCATCGAGCCCAGCATCCCATCTGCCGACGGTGGCCAATGCCAGGTGCCCCAGAGAAGGAGAACAGAAGACAATAATCAAGTGATTTATCTCCTGCCATCCATCTCCTGCCCTTGTTCTGAAGTCTAGGGCACGATACTTTATCCCTGGCTAATAGCCATTTATGGACCTAACCTGCAAAAATTTATCAAGCTCTTTTTTAAACCCTAATAGAGTCCTGGCCTTCACAGCCTCCTCGGGCAAGGAGTTCAACAGGTTGACTGTGCGCTGTGTGAAGAAAAATTTCCTTTTATTAGTTTTGAACCTACTACCCATCAATTTCATTTGGTGTCCCCTAGTTCTTGTATTATGGGAAAAGGTAAATAATTTTTCTATATTCACTTTCTCCACACCATTCATGATTTTATATACCTCTGTCATATCGCCCCTCAATCGCCTCTTTTCCAAACTGAAAAGTCCCAGTCTCTCTAGCCTCTCCCCATATGGGACCCGTTCCAAGCACCTAATCATCTTAGTCGCCCTTTTCTGAACCTTTTCTAATGCCAACATATCTTTTTTGAGGTGAGGAGACCACATCTGCACGCAGTACTCAAGACGTGGGCGTACCATAGTTTTATATAGGGGAAGTATGATATCTTTTGTCTTATTATCGATCCCTTTTTTAATAATTCCTAACATCCTATTTGCCTTACTAACTGCCGCTGCACACTGCATGGATGTCTTCAGAGAACTATCCACTATAACTCCAAGATCCCTTTCCTGATCTGTCGTAGCTAAATTTGACCCCATCATGTAGTACGTGTAATTTGGGTTATTTTTTCCAACATGCATTACCTTACACTTACCCACATTAAATTTCATTTGCCATTTTGCTGCCCAATCACTCAGTTTGCTGAGATCTTTTTGTAGTTCTTCACAATCCCTTTTGCTTTTGATTGTCCTGAACAACTTGGTGTCATCTGCAAACTTTGCCACCTCACTGCTTACCTCATTTTCTAGATCATTGATGAACAAGTTGAACAGGATCGGTCCCAGGACTGACCCCTGGGGAACACCACTAGTTACCCTCCTCCATTGTGAAAATTTACCATTTATTCCCACCCTTTGTTTTCTGTCTTTTAACCAATTCCCGATCCATGAAAGGACCTTTCCCCCTATCCCATGACCACCCAATTTACATAAAAGCCTTTGGTGTGGGACCGTGTCAAAGGCTTTCTGGAAATCTAGGTATATTATGTCCACTGGGTGCCCCTTGTCCGCATGTTTATTAACCCCTTCAAAGAATTCTAATAGATTAGTTAGACATGACTTCCCTCTGCAGAAACCATGCTGACTTTTGCCCAACAATTCGTGCTCTTCTGTGTGCTCTTCTATGGGATCAGGTCCCATTGGGATGTTTCTCCCAGTACAAATCATGGCAAAGGTCTTTATTTTTTCCACTCTGAGATTTTAAGTAAGGGGTGAACGGGAAACTTCTTATACCATAGATTTTCTAGCCTGGATTTCATTATATTAAGGAATAAAGAGGGATAACTAGAATCCATATTGGTATTTACTGCTGGTATATGAAGGTTTCACCATATCATGACATATAGTAATTACAGATGCCTGGAGCAACATCAAATATGGGTTTGATATTCATAGAATCATAGAATCATAGGTCTGGAAGGGACCTCAGGAAGTCGAGTGTAGCCCCCTGCTGAAACCAGTCTCAACCCTGACATTAGCAGGGTCCGTTGTTCATGATTTCTCTGACTGATATAATTTTTCAGTGTGTAAAGAATGCCTCTACCATGAAAACAGCATACCATTGTTCATTTAGTGTCTCATAATAACATTGTGTCTACATCTAGATATTTGTACTTTGACCTTCGCCACAGACCCTGGCCACCTACAGGGACTTATGGGAATGTGTGGTTCATGAAACAGACACCATTCTGCCTCAAAGTTGGACACCTTCTCCATGTCAGATTCCAACAGAACCGATTCCACAAACCCATCCACCTTCATCCTGCTGGGCATTCCTGGCCTGGAGATGGCCCATGTCTGGATCTCCATCCCCTTCTGCACCATGTACATCATAGCCATCCTGGGGAACTTCACCATCTTGTTTATTGTGAAGACAGAGCCGAGCCTCCATGAGCCCATGTACTATTTCCTCTGCATGCTGGCTGTCACCGACCTGATCCTGTGCACATCCATTCTGCCCAAAACTCTGAGTATCTTCTGGTTCAATTCCAGGGAGATTGACTTCAATGCCTGCCTCACCCAGCTGTATTTCCTTCACTGCTTCTTAGTGACAGAGTCTGGGATCTTCGTGGCCATGGCTTTTGATCGCTACGTAGCCATATGTGATCCCCTAAGACATTCCACCATCCTGACAAATTCTGTGGTGTCCAAGACAGGACTGGCCATGGTAGTACGTGGTGGCATCCTGGTACTGCCATATCTCCTCCTGGCAAGGATCTGGCCATATTGTAGAACCAACATCATCCCCAATACTCACTGTGAGCACATGGCTGTAGTGAAGCTGGCCTGTGCTGACATCCGCATCAGTAGATACTATGGCCTCTTTGTGGTATTCTGTGTGATCGGTGTGGATGTGTTCTTTATCACTGTGTCCTATACACAGATTCTCAGGGTCATCTTCAGCCTCCCCACAAAGAATGCTCGGCTAAAGACATTTGGGACCTGTGGGTCTCATCTGTGTGTCATTTTAGCCTTTTATGTCTCAGCTCTCTTCTCCTCCCTCACATACCGTTTTGGTGATAATGTGGCTCAACATTTCCATGTTCTCATGTCCAATGTGTACCTTCTCATGCCCCCAACTCTTAACCCCATAATCTATGGCGCGAGGACCAAGGAAATCCGAAGAAGGTTGCTGCATCTATTTAATCATAAAGGGACTTAATTTTTTTCTCCTGGTGCTCTGCCTCACAAACTGAGCTCTTTGAAGACCTGGCTAGTGGTAGGATGGTGGACCGTCTTTCCTGAATCAATGACTGGGCAGTCAAAATGCATTAAATCCTTTTATGACCATATTGTCCTGTGTCGTTGTGGTAAAATGGGTATTTAGTCTGTGTAAATCTTATTAATTCACAGGGTTGCCAACTTTCTAAATATAAGATGGAAATGTCTCAGTGACCATTTAATATTTTCTGCTCCATGTGTACAATTTTAATGTTCTAAAAAAGCCCTCTCCAGTTGCCTGGAAAATTATTAACTCGGGTTGGAGACTAGGGTCACATAAGCATCTCACTGATGACACAGAAGAGCCGTGTCTACACGTGCACGCTACTTCGAAGTAGTGGCACTAACTTCGAAATAGAACCCGTCGCGGCTACACGCGTTAGGCGCTATTTCGAAGTTAACTTCGACGTTAGGCGGCGAGACGTCGAAGTCGCTAACCCCATGAGGGGATAGGAATAGCGCCCTACTTCGACGTTCAATGTCTAAGTAGGGACCGTGTAGTCGTTGCGCGTCCTGCAATATCGAAATTGCCGGGTCCTCCATGGCGGCCATCAGCTGAGGGGTTGAGAGACGCTCTCTCCAGCCCCTCAGCTCCATGATGGCAGCATGGAGCGGCCCCTTAAAGGTCTCCTCCCCCTCCTTTCCTGTGCAGGAAGCTGAGGGTTCGTGCAGGCGGCAGCCTACATATGTGGCCAGCCTGCACCTCCCTCAGCCCCCCACCCAGCTGCGATGGCTGCACGGCAGCCCCCGCAGTGCCCCCAGGGGACCCCCCCCAAGGGGAGCCAGGGCTCACAGCCCAGCCAGAAGGGCAGCCAGGCTGGCAAGTGGCAGCGGGGCCCCTCCTGGACGGAGGCCAAGCTGCGGGACCTGCTGGGGCTCTGGAGAGAGGAGGTGGTGCTCCAGGTAATGGGGAGCAAGAGGCGGAATGCGGATGCGTTCGCTTGGCTGGCCGATGGCCTGGCTGCCCGGGGTCACCCTGCCCGCACTCCTGATCACGTCAGGAGTAAGGTGAAGGAGCTGCGGCAGGGTTACTCCCGGGCCCGGGATGCAGCCGGCCGATCTGGGGCCGCCCCCGTCACTTCCCCTTTTACAGGGAGCTCAGGGACATCCTGGGCCCCCGGCACACCTCCTCCCCTCCGGCCACCCTTGACACCTCGGCCGACGAGCCCCAGCAGGCCCTGCAGCCGAAGTCTGCCGCGGAGGTAACCCCTGCACCCCGTGGGCCCTCCCCAGAGGCCACCCCCGGGACATCGCGGCAGGAGGAGGAGGAGGGGGGCTCCTCCTCTGCAGAATCCGGGCTGCAGATCCTCCTCCTGCCATCCCGGAGCAGCAGCAGGGCCTCCGCCCCCCGGGGATCTCCGGACCGTGGGAGCGGACCGACAGGTAGGTACCCCCCCTCTGGTGTACACCCCTGGGCTTGAGGGGCGGGGGTAATAGATATGTGTCCAGGGCCCCCCACATGCTCACATGGCCATGGCCCCAAGGACAGCAGGGCCATGGCCCTCACAGCACTGCATCAGCCCCTGCCCCCGCCCCACCCCGCACAACAGTGCCATGCCCCATCCCCAGGCCAGGGGGGAGCGGAACCTCGAGGGGCCCCTGGGAGGAGGGGGTGGGACACCCCGCAGCAGCAACATGTGATGGAGTGGGGGGAGTGCAAAAGTGAGACTCAGGCTACATATGAGCAACAAGAGCCGAATAGCTCCCAAGGGCAAAGGAGGATCCTGGGGCTACAGCTGGCAGGTGACACCTCTGCCTTGAACATAGAGGAGGGAGGAGCTGAGCTGGCTTGGAATTGCGGGGGAGGGCAGGGGCCACAGGTAGAGGCTAGGGGAAGGGAGAGCTGGAAGGCAGCCAGCCTGAGGAGGGGGAAAGCTGCATCCCAGAGGGGTCCCTCTTGGGGTCTTCTCCCCACGACGGGTTGGAAGGACTGTCTCTTCCAACAGCTGGTTCTGTCACTCCTGACAGAAAATGGGCATCTGTGGCCTAAGAAACCTCTCCTGCTCTCAGACCCTGCGGAGTGAAGTGAGAGTCGCTCCCACCAGGGGACGGGGTGCAGGGCAGGGGGACC
Organism: Carettochelys insculpta; assembly: GCF_033958435.1. Taxonomy (NCBI): domain Eukaryota; kingdom Metazoa; phylum Chordata; order Testudines; family Carettochelyidae; genus Carettochelys; species Carettochelys insculpta. The sequence continues at coordinate 3,685,777 of NC_134137.1, forward strand.
CCTGAACCCCATCCATCACAGCAGTATCTCCTGGGGCGGGGGATGGAGAACCTGCAGCACAGGGCTGGGGGGACAAAGGCTACGGCTCGGGGCCCACACTAACGCCTGTCCCCATTCTTCTTCCCCCCATCCTCTCCTGTGTCCTGCACCTGCACCATAAGAAGGACCGGAAGAGAGCGCCGGCGAGACATCAGTCATCCCGGAGAGCCCTCCAGGACCCTCGCTCCAGGCCAGCCCCTCGGCCGAGGACCGACCGGCCCCACGGCGGGCTAGACGGTGGACCCTGCGCCAACACCAGCCGACGGCGACGGACCCCCAGTTGCTGGCCATCCACCGTCGGCAGCTGGAGGTCGCGGAGCAGCACCTGCAGCTGCAGGAGCGGGTGCTGGCCTGGCACCAGGAGGCATGGGGGGCCTACATGGAGACTTTTAACTGCTTGGTGGACTACCTGGCCCCCCATGCCGCTCCGGCTGCCGCATCGCCCACCCTGGTTGCTCCTGCAGCCCCACCACCAGCTGCTCCGCCCGTCGCCGGCCCGTCCGCCGTCGCCCCGCCACCCACCGCTGAGGGCCGGAGCGCCGAGGGACCCCTGGAGCCACCTGACACTCGCCGGCCATCCTACCTTCTGGTCCGGCCCGCCCCCAGCCAGCCCCGGATAAGTCTGCGACCGCGGCAGAGCTCCCGGCTTCCCACGCCCAGTGCCGGGCTATAGTGGCGAGGGGCCCGGGACGTGGGCCCCCCCTTTGTATATAGTTGGATCCTGTTATTTGTTGCCCCCCATTTGCCCCGTCCCCCCCATGTAAATAGTTCTCCCCTTTATCCTCCCTGGTTGTCTTTTTATTATTGAGGACACTTGTTTCTTTGTATTGTTTTATTTCTGTATATATTATTTTTTCCCACGTTTGTACATAGTTTGTTCTTGGTTCCTATATTTACAGTTAAAAAAAAAGGTTCGGAAACAAAAAGAAGTTTAAGTTCAGCCACAAGTGCGTGCTGTCATTTGTCCAGGAAAAGTAGGAGGGGGGTGCGGTGGGGTGCTCCATGGTGTGGGTGTTGGAGCAGGAGTGTGGTGGAGGAAGGGGCGGGCAGTGGGGGGCCTCCGCAGCGCAGCCCTGGAAAAAGGTGTCCCCCTTGCTCTCTACCAAATTGTGCAGGGCGCAGCAGGCACCCACAATCTGGGGGATGTTGTTGGGGCCCGCATCCAGGAGGGTCAGGAGACATCTCCAGCGTCCCTTCAGGTGGCCAAATGAGCGCTCCACCACCTGGCACGCACGGTTCAGGCGCTCGTTGAAGCGCTCCTGGCTAGCGGAGAGATGGCCCGTGTAGGGGTGCATGAGCCACAGCCGGAGGGGGTAGGCCGCATCTGCGATGACGCAGAAGGGCATGGTGGTGTCCCCCAGAGGGATCTCCCACTGGGGGATGTAGGTCCCTGCCTCCAGCCGGCGGTACAGGCCAGAGTTCCGGAAAACCCGGGCGTCGTGGGTGCTGCCAGGCCAGCCCACATAAATGTCCTGGAAACATCCCCGGCTGTCCACCAAGGCCTGGAGGACGACAGAATGGTAGCCCTTGCGATTCAGGTATCGTCCTCCATTGTGATGCGAGGCGCGGATGGGGATGTGAGTCCCATCCAGAGCCCCGAAGCAGTTGGGGAAGCCCAGGGTGGCAAATGCCGTGATGGTGGCATCTGGGTCCCCCAGCCTCACGAGCCTGTGCAGGAGCATGGCATTTATGGCACGCACAACCTGCAGAGAAAGCACAGGGGACAGCACCAATGAGGGGTGAGCAGGGTGTGCGTGGCCCTGCCCTGCCCTACCCTTCTGTGCCCGGGCCCCCCTACCCTTCCCTGCCCTCCTCTGCCCTCCCCCGCCCTGGCCTCCCCTCCCCTCCCCTGCCCTCCTCTGCCCGGGCCCCCCTCCCCTGCCCTGCCCTCCCCCCGTGGGTTCTGTTACCTCCATGAGGACAGCCCCGACGGTGGCCTTGCCGACACCAAACTGCTGCCCCACGGATCGGTAGCTGTCTGGAGTGGCCAGCTTCCAGACAGCGATGCCGACCTGTTTCTGCACTGTGAGGACACGCCACATGGTGGTGTCCTGGTGCCTGAGTGCGGGGGTGAGCCACTGGCACAGCTCCATAAATGTCTTCCGGCTCATCCTGAAGTTCCTGAGCCAGCGGTCGTCGTCCCACTCCCCAATCACCAGCCGCTCCCACCAGTTGGTGCTGGTGGGGTAGCTCCACATCCGCCGGCGTGTGAGGCGGGGGGGGGCGGGGTGCTGCAGGGTTAGGGGTTGAGCCCTGCTGCCCTTGGGGCAGCTCCTCCTCCGGTGTACCAAGGAGGTGCTCAGCTGCCTCCCGCATGGCACGGAGCAGGGCAAGCCCTGCTACTGCCGGGAGGGCTGGGTGGACCTCTGGCTGCGGCTGCGGCTGTTGCTGCTGCTGCTGCTGCTGCTGCTGAGGGTCCATGACTGCGGCACCCGGGGTCTGTGTGCCTATGGCTCCTCAGACCGCATGCTGTGCAGGCTGAGTGTGTCTGGGAGGGGCCCTTTAAGGGAGCGGCTAGCTGTTGCCCCGGAAGCGCTAGTCCACCCTGTGACCCTGTCTGCAGCTGTGCCTGGCATCCCTATTTCGATGTGTGCTACTTTGGCGTGTAGACGTTCCCTCGCTGCACCTATTTCGATGTTGGGCTGTGCAACGTCGAAGTTGAACATCGACGTTGCCGGCCGTGGAGGACATGTAGACGCTATTCATCGAAATAGCCTATTTCGATGTCGCTACTTCGAAATTAGCTACTTCGATGTAGCGTGCACGTGTAGACGTAGCCAAGGAAATCTATTGCCCATATTGTTGTTGAAGAGTGTTTTTTCTATGGTCCATTGTTAAGGTTTGAGTCTTTGAAGGCAATCAACACACAGCTGTCCAGCCTTAATGTGAGTTCCATCTGGGAGTTGTTATCTAGGACCAGAGGATGCGTGTAAAATATCAGTATATTACCAATAATTATTCAGTAACAGAGATGGTGTATGATCTATACATCATACTCATGCTTAGCAAATTGTGCCTCACAGAAGGATTATGAAGGAACTCAAATATGAAATCACAGAACTACTAACTGAGGATCGTAACCTACCATTTAAATCAACTTCTTCTGTACAACATGACTGGAGAAGAGCTAATGTGATGCCAATTTTTATAAATGGCTCCTGAGGTGGTTCTAGCAATTACAAGGCAGTAAACCTGGGATCAGTACTGGGCAAACTGGTTGCAATTATAATTAAGAACAAAAGTATCAGACACATAGATGAGCACTCTTTTTTGGAAGGCATTAACATCTTTTTGTAAACGTAAATCATGCCTCACCAATCTACTACAATTTTTCAAAGAGGCCAACAAGCTTGTGGATGAGAGGATTCAGTGGATATAGTATACTTAGATTTCCAGAAAACCTTTGAGAAGGTCCTTCACAACAGGCATTTAAGCCATCATCAGAAGCAAGGTCCCTGAAGGAGGCAAAATGTACTAATACTATACTCAGAAGTTGAGAACGTTATTTATGGCTTCTTCTTAGCTGTGTCTAAACTGCAGAGAACTATCAGCAAAAGATATGCAAGTTGTACACCACAATTTGTGTATCATTTGCCAACAGTTCTGTTGGGAAAGGCTTTCTCAACATTTAGGCCAAATGACAGGAAAAGCCCCTCTGATGAGAGACATCCTTTCTGCCTCGTGGCATGATGTATATAAGAGATGTTGACAGAACATAACTCCTTACTCCTGCTGAGAGGTCATAATGTGCAGAAAACAGGAATAAAAGCGAGAGAGCCTATGATCTTCTCCTGATGGGGCTTCTTTCTCTAGCTGGGGTAGATTCTTCTTTTGATCTCAGCTCTTATTATTCTCTGGCCATCCAGGTGCTGCTGGCAGCTGGTTGTCCAGACAGGCCAGCTTCGGGGAGTGATTCCATTTCACATCCATGTGCACTCACCCATTCCTCACTCACACAAAGAACAGCTTACTTCAGAAAGAAAGAAATGTCTTTTACGAAAGGAACTTCCAGGACTTATTACTGGACTTATGACATCCATAGACAATTTCTGACTCTCTTATAACACTTAATATAGACCCAGGAGCTACCACAAAACAAAGCCCACAAAACAAATCCCAACCATAGAGAACAAAGCTACTATTACAAAGCCTACAGGAAGTTAGAGCACTTAAAACCAGCAGCTCTGGGAGCTCAGAGAGCCCCCCCGCCCACTCCAACATTGACCAGCAGCCCAGCAATTATTTTTGCCTTGGGAGACAGCAAAACCAAATCAAATGTTAGTCCAGTGTCTAGCCTGCCTATAGGGCCCCCAGTGTTCCAAGGCAGCTTTTGGGGAGTTGGGAGGCCTGTGTCCCGAGGCATGTTCTCTCAGTGTGGCTGTTACTCAGTCTGTTCACCCGTGACCCCTGTGACTGTGGCGTGCTGCCGGGTTTCTGAGGGGGAGGAGAAGTGCCCTCCCAGAGTTCACACCTCACAGAAGTGGGGAGCTTACAAACTCCAGCTCCTTCAGAAAACCTTCGATTCACCTTTAGGGAACTTTGAAGCCTCAGAATCCGCATTCCAGCCTGTCCTCTGCATCCCTCTCAATGAACAGGCCCTTCCAGATCCAAAGTCCATGTCCATCCTAGTGTGATGAAGATCCATAGCTTACTTCAGGGAAGTCAGATTTCCTGGATTCTATCTGTCATCCTGCCACTCATTCTGTCTCACCTTTGCCACATCATGTCTCCTGTTCCTCAGTTTAACTATCTGTAATAAGGGGAAATGTTCATAGTGACTTTCCTTACCCAGGTGTTTTCAATATCCGTACATGAAAGGTGCTGCACAGTATGATGAGGATTACTGAGAAGAATTATTGACCTATGTCCCTTATCAGCAGCCCTGTGTGGCTGCAGAGAGTGCTCATTTCATAAGCACATAAAAGGCCATATTGGGTCAGACCAAAGGTCCATCTATCCCAGTGCTCTGTCTGCCAACAGTGCCCAAAGCGAGGTGTCCCAGCGGGAATGAAAAGAACAAGGAATCTTCAAGTGATCTATCCCATAACCCAGTCCCATGTTTTGACAGAGGCTAGGGACACCATCCTAGACAATCCTCGTAGCCATCAATGAACTTATGCTCCGTCACATTATCTACAGGTTGAAACTTTCTTATTCAGCAACATCTGTGTTAGAGCAGGACCATATATGTTACTGCACCTGGGAGTCCCAGCTGCCTGGAGCTGGTCTGGCTATTGGGCTGCTCCCACTGGTAGCCAGGAGCCCCATGGCAGCAGGGGACCCTGGAGGGAGCTGAACTGGGGTTGGGAACCACTCTGTGGGGATTCTGGTCAGGACAGGGAGCCCTGCCAGAATATCTGTGGGAGTTGGGGGGCTGTGCTGGGTCTGGGGATCCCTGCCAGCAGCCATGCTGTTCTGAGGAGTAAATAATTCTTGGTTATTGACTTTCTCCCGGGTCATGTTTCACCCCCCGTTATGTTTTCCAAACTGAAAAGTTATATCCACATTAATCTCTCTGCACATGACAGGTGTTCCAAAGCCCTAATCTTTTTTGTTGCCCTTTTCTGAACATTTTCTAGTTCCAAGATTTTTTTTTTGTACATGAGGCAACCACATCTGTTCGCAGTACGCAAGATATGGGGGTACCATGGACTTATCTAGAGACAATAGGATGGTCTCTGTCTTTCTCTCCACACCTTTCTCAGTGATTCCCAATGTTCTGTTTGTTTTCTGACTATCACTGTATGTTGTGTGCATGTTTTCAGAGAAATATCCACAATGATTCCAAGATCTCTCTATTGAGTTATAAGAGCTAATTTAATCCCCAATATTTTATAGGTATAGTTGGGACTACGTTACCCAATATGCTTTACTTTGCATTCACAAACAATCATTATTCTCCTGATATGCCTATCTTCAAACCATCCACATAATTTCTAGGGTGTCAGACCCAATGGAAAAATAAGCATGAACCTTAATTTTCTTCCTAATCACCTATATTTTTACACTAATACACAGAACAGCCAGTTCCTCACTGACTCATTCCGGAGCCCAAGAGTTCTCATCTCCCCTGAGGAAAGTCCTGTAATTACTGTTTGCTCCCAAAGCTGGATAAATACTCAGAAGTGCAGGCAGGTTTGTCTGCAGCCTGTTTGCATTCAGATGCTGCTACTCCCCTAAAGGCTGAGTGAACACCACCGGGACTGCACAAAGCTGTATTATAAATAGCCCAAGCAACTGTGTCAGCTCTCAGTGGTGGATGGTGCTGCAGATGCTGGGCTGAGAGAGGTGTGGGACACAGCTGCCTGAGGGGGATTCCCAGGGAAGACACATCCAGCTCAGAATTCACAGGTACCCATCTCTTGCTGGGACGCTCACCTTCTTGACAAACCCAGAGCAATGTGGGTACGATGAGGTGGAGATTATGCTTGTGACCCTTTTTGCTCTGCACAGCCAGGGTCCATTCTGCTCCTGAGCCTGTTCCAATATTACACGCCAAAATATCCTACTTTTCATCTCTCTAGTGGTCGGCAACTCCAAGGAAAGACCGCAGGAGACAACTGTGTTTGAATGCACAGGCACTGTCCCCTCCTCTTCTTGTGTTTCAGGGCACTGGCCGTTAGCTGGGGGACTGGTACCTGACTTGTAGCTACTGGAAAGCAGGGAGGAGCTAGAGCTCCTTGTTTGAACAATTTTTCATCATGGGCAAGACATCTTGTCTCCAAGCATCATTCGAGACATCGGCTTAACTGTTGTCTCAAATTAAATTAAAAAAAATAAAAAAGTCAGCCAGAAGCAGACACCCAGGGTGGGAAATGTCCTTTCAAATGCTTAAAGCTGGGCTAAGAGGTAAGTATCTGAAAAACAGCTCTTCTAATTGAAGATCTTGGATTGCTTTAATTACCAGCCCCACCTAAAATGGCCAGTCCATTTGTGAATCCCATCCACCTAAGCTCTTTCCAGCACTAACGTCTGTGCTAAGGAGTTCTGATAGACAGATACAGATTATGTATGTAAACAGTTTTCTTTTACCAGCGCTATACGGTCAGAATTTCAATAGAACTGAATGTTCCCTTGTTTTTGTGTCCTAAGACAGCAAGTATAAATACCAGGTCTTCTTTCTTTATCAATAGAGTTTTGAGGGCAGAAGGGACCATTAGATCATGCAGTCTGACCTCTTGTACAATACGGGACTTTACTCTTCCCTGAGTTATCCCTGAATTGAACCAAATGGCCAGTGTGTGACTATCACAAGGTCTTCACCAGTAGTTGCCATCAGAGAATCATAGAGCCCCTGAGTGAAGAGCAACAAATAGTGTCTGATATTCCAGGCCTTTCCAGAAACCAGGGTTTGTTATTTCTGTACCATCAAGGACAGGTGACTATCCAGCCTTCTTGTCATACTCACCCTTGAAAGACCCTCCACAGCCTGCTGAGGACTTTCTTCAATGCACCATCTCTTTTTACAGGCGGGAAGGTTTCCTTGTGACTGCACTGAAATCTACTCTGATGAAGTTTGTATCCCGCCTCTTGTCCTGTGCTTTTTGGCAAGATAAAACAACTTCCCCCAGCTATCTGACTGTGGCTGTCATGTTCTCCCTCAGTCTCCTCGTTTCCAAACTAAACCTCAGGGTTTTCCTGTATGGATTTTATTTCATTCCTCTGACCACCTTGGTCCTTCCTCCCCCCCCGCCCCCGGATCCTTTTCTGGCTCTCAAAAAACTTTATATATATATATATATATATATCTGTAAGTAGAACTGTACCCAATGCTCCAGCTGAAGCCTAACCGGCATTGAAGAAGAATCACCTTCTGTGACATGCACACTTCTGCTAATCTATTCCCAAATTGCTATTGCTTGTTCTGCAGCACCAAAAACATCCACACCCTTGAGAGATGTAGTTATATCAGTTGAACCCCAGAGCAGACAGAGTGAGTCCATCAACCCCGGCTAGCGCCTCTGGGGCAGGTGGGAAACCCACACGGAGTAGGGAGTGCCTGCCGTCGGTGGCAGTAGTATCTCACTGGCACACAACAGCAGCACTGCTGTAGCATTTCCATACAGACACACCCTCAGTCAGATCTGCTAGAAAAGCCCCTGGTCAGGACCTGCAGAGACGGGGAGTAGGAGAATCCATCAGGTCCCTTTGCAGTGTATTCCAGTGGCTAATTACCCCAGAACTCACTGTTGGGTTCCGACTTCCAGCTGGAATTTGTCTGCGTTGAGCTTTCAGCCCTCGGACCTTGCTCTGCTTTTCTTCTCTAGCTGAGAGACCCCGTTATTTCTATTTCAGTTAAATCAGCTTCTTTAATGTTCTCGCTTCCCAGCATTTTGTCCGGCTTTTAAACTGGTTGGTGGCTCTTTTCTAAACCATCTCCAGGTTTTCAACATCCTTTTGGAAACATGGCTCACAGTCCTGCATGCAGTCAGGATAAGATCATTTCTGACTTGAAGGTTTCACCTGGTATGAAGGCAACAATTTAGGGTAGGAATTCTAAAATTAGGAAGACTAGAATTAGCTATGTGCTTTCTCTTTTGTTTGATTTGGTAACTTGTTTATAGCTACCTGGTTTTTTTAGAACCCCTTAAATCCCTGGAATTATGAGGGTCAGTCATCCATCCTGTGTTACTCTGAATACTGATATATAATTTTTCAGTGTGTGAGGAGCAACCAATCTGCTTAATTCATAAGAACAACCTTTGTTAGTCATATAATGTCTCACATTAACATTGTCTCTCCATCCAGGTATTTGTACTGCAACTTTTACTCTAGAAACTGTGCACATACAGGAAATCAGGGGAACGTTCGGTACGTGTAGGAGACATCATTGTGCCTCGGAGACAGACAGCTAATTACCTATTCCATGTCAGATTCCAACACAACCTACTTTACTAACCCCTCCACCTTCATCCTGCTGGGCATTCCTGGTCTGGAGACGGCTCATTTCTGGATCTGCATCCCCTTCTGTGCTATGTATGTCATAGCCTTCCTAGGGAACTTCACCATCTTATACATTGTGCAGAGGGAGGCAAGTCTCCATGAGCCCATGTACTATTTCCTCTGCATGCTGGCCGCCATTGACCTGGTCCTGTGCACGGCCATCCTGCCAAAAGCTCTGTGCATCTTCTGGTTCAATTACAGGGAGATCCATTTCAGTGCTTGCCTCACCCAGATGTATTTCATTCATGGCTTCTTCATGATTGAGTCTGGGATCTTCGTGGCCATGGCTTTTGATCGCTACGTGGCCATCTGCGATCCCCTGAGACATTCCACTATCCTGAGAAGCCGCATTGTGGCCATGAGCTGTTTGGCCGTGGTGCTGCGTGGCAGCATAATCGTGTTGCCCTATATCCTGCTGGCACAGCGGAGACCTTACTGCAGAACCAATGTCGTTGCCAACACACATTGCGAGCACATGGCCGTGGTGAAGCTGGCCTGCGCCGACATCCGTGTCAGTAGTTACTATGCACTCTTTGTGGTGCTTGGTGTGACTGGTCTGGATGTGCTTTTTATCATCATGTCCTACACCCAGATATTAAGGACCATTTTAAGCCTCCCCACAAAGGATGCCCGGCACAGGACGTTTGGTACATGCGGTTCCCACCTCTGTGCCATCTTAGTCTTTTATGTCCCACGTCTCTTCTCCTTCCTCACACACCAGTTTGGCCAAAATGTGCCCCTGTATTTCCACGTTCTCATTTCCAACATGTACCTGGTGGTGCCCCCCATGTTAAACCCCATCATCTATGGGGTGAGCATCAGACAGATCCGGGGCAGGCTGCTTCGGCTTGTCCCTCTGAATGGGACATAATTTTTCCCCTGGCACTCTGGCTGAGCTTTGTGGGTAGCTCACAGGTGACATGGTTGTGGGCCCCCTTTCCTCAGTCACTGACTGGCCAAAGTGACAGTAAATCTTTTCCTGACCATACTGTCCCATGACAAACTCATTCACTCATAAGGTTGCCACATTTCCTGTTTCTGGTAACTGAAGATCCCAGGCTCAGCACCTTCTCTTACCCCAAGGCTCTGCCCTGCTGGAAATCTTCCCTCCGGGCCCCACCCACTTCTGCACCGATTCTCCCAGACCCCATCCCTGTCACTCTCTAGATCATCTCTACCTCCCCTCTTCCTCACAGCCCAGCTCCCACTGCTCTAGGGCTGGGATGGGAGCTGCCGCTGTCTGACAAGAGCGTGCAGTGAGAGCAGTGGGTTGCAGTGCTAGGCCAATGAGGAGTGGAGCGTGACACCAGGAAGCCATAGAAAAGTATATGAGGGTTGGGAGCAGGTTGGGAGACAGGTAGGACAGATCATGTAGCATATGCTTTGTGGGCCCTAATGCTCAGCTGCAAATTCATGAGGGAAGAGATCAGTGTGTGTCTTTTTTTGGCTTTCAGCTGCTTTCTGGTTTCCCTTGGCTGGGGCCTGTAACAGACAGGGGTCCCTGCCCAGGGTATGGGCAGGGAGTCTTTTGCCCTGAGCCGAGCCTCAGGGGCAGGGAAGGGATCAGCTTTCAGGCTCGGTTCATAATAGCTGAGAGAGCTGAAGGGATAAGCTTCTGTGCTACGCATGAAGGCAGGATGCTGGGCAAAGGCCAGAGTACTTTGGAATTTCCCAGGGAGGCTGTGTCTACACTAGCCCGAATCTTGGAAATGGCCATGCAAATTACTAATTTTACTGAGATTACTAATGAGGTGCTGAAATACATATTCAGTGCCTCATTAGCATGCTGCCGGCTGCAGCCTTTCGAAGTTGCTGCGCCTCACTGCCGCGAGGCTCATCCAAACGGGGCTCCTTTTCGAAAGGAACCTGAGAACTTTGAAATCCCCTTATTTCCATCTGCTGGTAGGAATAAGGGGATTTCGAAGTTGGCGGGGTCCTTTCGAAAAGGAGCCCCGTCTGGACGAGCCACGTGGCAGTGAGATGCGGCAACTTCAAAGAGCCTCAGCCGGCAGCATGCTAATGAGGCGCTGAATATGTACTTCAGCACCCCATTAGTAATCCTAGTGTAGACATAACCAGAGGGAGATATATGGCACAGCTTCCATTAGCTAGCTAGTTACACATGTACACAGCGCCTTGTCTGGAAGTACGGCTACAGGGGCTGAAGTAGAGCAGTGACACTGACTTCAACAAATGTCCTGCATGGCACGTTTGGTCACCACCCTGAGAATCTCTTTAGCTAGGCAAAGTGAGCCATGCAGTGGTTGAGTGATTTACCCCAGGCCCCAAACGAGATGGCAGCAGAGCTGAGAATGGACACCTGGCATCCTGACTCCACACCCCATTGCTCTGGCCACTTCCTGGAACTGCTCCCTTGATACCAACACATCACCAATCATCTATCCACTGAGAAATATGCATAAACACCATAATCATTCCTTTCTCATCACACCTTTCCCACTGACACCTGACAGGATGTATATTGTGTGATGCTGCACCCCAGGGTCTTAGTGGAAATCTTGTAACACATTAGAAAAGCTGCACTCTGCTGAATGTGCATGTTCTCTTTGTGTGCATGTGCCATTCCTGCATTTGACTTTAGAAACATGACATATGTATGTCTTTGCTAATCTAGCCATGCTACGTGAGTACTACTAGTAGTACCCTGGATCTAATTGGCTCGGGACTCAGGACAATGACCCGTGAATAGTCCTGTTTTATCTTGGATGTATGACTATGGTTGGTCCTGCCGAGACACATGACAATGTCACCTGATACTAGAATACATTTCGGATGCTCTACTTTTCCAGTGGAAGTCTGTGAACATAAGTGATTCCCTCCTTTGGCAAAAGGGATATAAAGTTGAGAAACCAAACAATAGGGGCAGGTGACAGACACAAGAACAACCCTGCTTAGCACCCAAGATGACTGCTGGACACTCCTCTGACTGAACAAGGGGAAGGATCAGTTCCAAGATGGGATGCTTCCCGGCTGGTGGAAAACAATTATTAGAACTAATCGTAGAGCCCGAAATTGAATGTTACAAGTTATTCCAAGTATTAGGCTTAGCTGGTGTAGTTTGCTTAGTAACTTACTTTGATCTGTTTTTTACTACTTGCAAACAATTGAATCCAACAATTGACTCCAACAATCATGTTTGTTTATTAATAAATTTGGTGCAAATAATTGTTACCTAAGTGGACAAAACCTTGTGCATTTCTCTCTTTGATAAAGGGGGTGGGTATTTTATGAGCCTGTTGTTCTTTACACTTTAAGATGGATTTATCTGTGGTTCTAGTCTCATTGAGACTATACACCTGTGAACTGTGTGAAGCCCCTTAGACTGAGCCTTCCTGGAGCTGATCTATCTCAGCCTTTGTATTACTCTTCTGTGGGTTGTAACCTGAGCTGTGCCATTGCAGGAGGAGACTGGAGGCTCTGGTTGAGCAGGTGTGTAATTCCCTAAGCTGTCAGGCGAGCTAATGGGGTAGAAAGGGGAGAGGTTTCTTCCCCAGATGGTCCACAAAATGGTTCAAGTCATCAGTGGGGATGACTGTCAGAAAACTTTCCCTGCCCTGTCCATTTGTGGGGCCTCCCGTCAGCAGGACTGGAGAGCAGCACCCTCCTGGCCAGTGGTGGGAGGAGTGTGGGGAAAAGGAAACTGAAAAAGACAAATCCCGGTGGCCGCAGGGCTGTGAATGGAAGCAGCCTGAGACTGGGAAAACATTTCTCCTACCCTGCGCTAGTATTTGGTACACCCTGAATTGGGGCAGAACCAAGTGGATCAAGCCTCAGAGTTACCAAATTCCTTTGTGGCTCGTACCTGCGCTACAAGAACACCTGTCTTCTACCACCACCAGCACTGGGAAAGACTAAAACTCCAAAGAGGCTCCTCCTCACACTCATGAACATAAACCTGAGTTCTCTCAGTCCCTAAGAGCAGACCTCGAGGAGGAGATTCCCTGCTGCAAAGTTACAGGGTCTGTGAGATTGCCCCAACCCTGCAGTGTCTCCTACCTGCCTGTCATCATGGACTCTCTGTGATGTCATCACATACCAGCCTCTACTGACCAAGAAGCTGAGGTGCTGCAAAAGGCCATTGCGATGGCATGGCCACAGCTGCCCCTGCTTGCAGGGCTAACCCCCTGCTTCTGGACAAACGCCTTTGACAGTCTGAGCTGCTCACCCTACATCACTCCCCAAGGCAGCTTTCTGGAGGGAGGGAAAGCTCGGTGGCTTGAGCACTGGCCTGCGAAGTCCAGGGTTGTGAGCTCAGCCCTTGAGGGGACCATATGGGGTGTGAGGTAAATAGGTTTTTAAAAAAAAGGGGCAGGGGGTGTTGGGGACTGCCCTCAATAACCTCCCAAGGTTCCCTCCAGCTCCGTGAGATGTGTATCTCCATATATGGGCATGACTTAGTCTGCAGCATGGGGTTTACCACAGCCTGCTAGGCTGGACAAACACAGTTCCCTTAGGCCACAGTTTTACACACCTGTACAAACAAGTTCCACATAAGTTTTACCTGGAGTATTAGGTTGCCACCCTCTGATGTTCCTAGATCCACACCTTACCTTGTACATGCTGTTTTGACCAACACCCCAAGATCCATCTTGCTCTCATCCTGACCCTATCCTCTGCATGGGTCACTATCGTTCTTGGCAGGGCTGACAGCCATCAATGGGCCCGAGGGCAAGGTGGGACTAGGGCCTGGCTCCCCACCCCAGAACGGGCAGGGCCCAGGGCAGAAGGGGCGGGGCTAAGGGCAATCAGCTCAGGGCCTGCCATGTTCCCTCAGAGCCATGCAAGAAGTGGTGGCACAACGCTGCTGTGGCATTTCAGAAGACCCATGGGGCAATTGCTCCCTATACTCCCCACTCCCCCATTGGCAGTCCTGATTGTTCTTGTTATCTATAGGGCGCATTCTGGTATTGGAATGTTCTAGTTCTAACATCAGTGTGTTTATCCATTGTGTTGTGGGTTTAGAGCCTGCCCTGAATCTGAGTCAGCTGCTCTCTTAGTGGTGAGCATTGTGTTGGCATCAAGATTTTTCCTTATGAGTTGTTCTGTCATGACCCCCCTGGAATGAGCTGCCAGCCTGTGTCTACTACCAAGGAGGTGTGAGTGTTCCTGCACTATCAGCCCCGTTTGGCCCAGAGCTGTGAGCTGGGACGGCCTCCTGCTCACAGTTTCACTTAGATTTATATCAGCAAAGTCCTAACCATTGCTGTGTGCACCTCAGGCCGCACAACAGCTCAGCGATACTTGGGCTTATGTTGCAAGCCCTCCTATTACTACAGCATCCATCTCCAGATGTGTCTGTTTACCATGTACCCATCCACCCCAGTCAATTAAAGAGTTTTAGACTCTGTGGAGATTTAGGCATTCTCCCGAATTTTCTTCCTAACAAGGACAATTTTTAAATATATACAAACTCACGGAGCAGCTAATTCCTCAGTGATGCCTCAGCGAGATCAAGGGTTCTCATCTCCCTTTGGAAAGATCCCTTAATTACTGTTCTTCGGAAAGATGGATAATTATCTGAGAAGCACAAAGAGGTCTCCAGCCTGTTTTCACTGAGATGCTGCTTCTCCCCTAGAGGCTGAGTGAACCCCACTGGGACTGCACAGAGCTGGATTATAAACAGCGCACACCTCTGCTTGCTTTCAGCATGACATGCTGCTGCAGATGCTGGTGTGAGAGAGGTCTGGGACACGCCTACCTCAGAAGGATTCCCAGGGAAGATTCTTCCATCTCAGGATTCACAGGTACCCATCTCTTGCCATCTCTCACCTGCTGAAAAACACAGAGCAATGTGGGTGTGATATGGCAGAGAATATGTCCATGAGCCTTTCACTACTTCACTGCCAGGGTTCTTTCTGATGATGATGAGTGTTCCAGTGCTTTAGGCCTGCATTTCAGTGACCTATTCTCGTGGCTTCCTTCCCACTCTAGCAAGATAAATGTAGAAGTGGGGGCCAGCAAAAGTACCTCCAAAACCTTATTTACCAGGTTTTGGTATAAACTTCTCCCCCAAAATCCTAAAAACCTTAGATTTTGGGGATAAAATTCGCTGCCACCATCCAAGTAATAATAAGGAAACCAGGGAGAGACTACTTGAAAAATCTTAGCTCCAAAAGTAAAAACCAGGACACAAACATTAACCAATACCAGGTTAATAAAAAGAAAAAAAAAGAACTTTTATTATTACAACAATATTTGTGTTGCAAGCCTCATGACTAGATAGAAGGGTCACAAAGTAAAACACATGGAAAGTCTCCACCATGGGCCTACTACTTAGTTACAAGGAGAGTAAAAGAACATTTCTAAAAAGTGCACAGACATCAGATCCCACTTCCCAAACCATGAAAAAATAAAGCCAAACAGATCTATCTAAACTCTAAACTTTTCTGAAGTGACATTAGAGGAGGTTTTGGAGTTAATTGATAAGCTGAATACTAACAAGTCTCCAGGACCAGACGGTATTCACCCAAGGGTTCTGAAAGAACTCAAATGTGAAATTGCAGAGTTATTAACAGTGGTTTGCAACCTATCCTTTAAATCCGCTTCGGTACCCAACAACTGGAAGACGGCCAATATAACACCAATATTTAAAAAAGGCTCCAGAGGAGACCCTGGCAATTATAGACCAATAAGTCTAACATCAGTACCAGGCAAATTAGCAGAAACACTAGTGAAAAATAAAATTGCAAGGCACGTAGAAGAGCACGAATTGTTGGGCAAAAGTCAGCATGGTTTCTGCAGAGGGAAGTCGTGTCTAACTAATCTATTAGAATTCTTTGAAGGGGTTAATAAACATGCAGACAAGGGGCACCCAGTGGACATAATATACCTAGATTTCCAGAAAGCCTTTGACACGGTCCCACACCAAAGGCTTTTATGTAAATTAGGCGGTCATGGGATAGGAGGCAAGATCCTTTCATGGATCGTGAATTGGTTAAAAGACAGAAAACAAAGGGTTGGAATAAATGGTAAATTTTCACAATGGATGGGGTTAACTAGTGGTGTTCCCCAGGGGTCAGTCCTGGGACCGATCCTGTTCAACTTGTTCATCAATGATCTAGAAAATGAGGTAAGCAGACAGGTGGCAAAGTTTGCAGATGACACCAAGTTGTTCAGGACAGTCAAAACCAAAAGGGATTGTGAAGAACTACAAAAAGATCTCAGCAAACTGAGGGATTGGGCAGCAAAATTGCAAATGAAATTTAATGTGGGTAAGTGTAAGGTAATGCATGTTGGAAAAAATAACCCAAATTACACGTACAACATGATGGGGTCAAATTTAGCTACGACAGATCAGGAAAGGGATCTTGGAGTTATAGTGGATAGTTACATAAGAACATAAGAATGGCCATACTGGGTCAGACCAAAGGTCCATCAAGCCCAGCATCCCATCTGCCGACGGTGGCCAATGCCAGGCGCCCCAGAGAAGGAGAACAGAAGACAAGTGATTTATCTCCTGCCATCCATCTCCTGCCCTTGTTATGAAGGCTAGGGCACCATACTTTATCCCTGGCTAATAGCCATTTATGGACCTGACCTGCAAAAATTTATCAAGCTCTTTTTTAAACCCTAATAGAGTCCTGGCCTTCACAGCCGCCTCGGGCAAGGAGTTCCACAGGTTGACTGTGCGCTGTGTGAAGAAAAATTTCCTTTTATTAGTTTTGAACCCACTACCCATCAATTTCATTTGGTGTCCCCTAGTTCTTGTATTATGGGAAAAGGTAAATAATTTTTCTATATTCACTTTCTCCACACCATTCATGATTTTATATACCTCTATCATATCGCCCCTCAATCGCCTCTTTTCCAAACTGAAAAGTCCCAGTCTCTCCAGCCTCTCCCCATATGGGACCCTTTCCAAGCCCCTAATCATCTTAGTCGCCCTTTTCTGAACCTTTTCTAATGCCAATTCAATGCCAGTTCTCTGAAGACATCCACGCAGTGTGCAGTGGCAGTTAGTAAAGCAAATAGGATGTTAGGAATTATTAAAAAAGGGATCGATAATAAGACAAAAGATATCATACTTCCCCTATATAAAACTATGGTACGCCCACATCTTGAGTACTGTGTGCAGATGTGGTCTCCCCACCTCAAAAAAGATATATTGGCATTAGAAAAGGTTCAGAAAAGGGCGACTAAGATGATTAGGGGCTTGGAACGGGTCCCATATGGGGAGAGGCTAGAGAGACTGGGACTTTTCAGTTTGGAAAAGAGGCGATTGAGGGGCGATATGATGGAGGTATATAAAATCATGAATGGTGTGGAGAAAGTGAATATAGAAAAATTATTTACCTTTTCCCATAATACAAGAACTAGGGGACACCAAATGAAATTGATGGGTAGTAGGTTCAAAACTAATAAAAGGAAATTTTTCTTCACACAGCGCACAGTCAACCTGTGGAACTCCTTGCCCGAGGAGGCTGTGAAGGCCAGGACTCTATTAGGGTTTAAAAAAGAGCTCAATAAATTTTTGCAGGTTAGGTCCATAAATGGCTATTAGTCAGGGGTAAAGTATGGTGCCCTAGACTTCAGAACAAGGGCAGGAGATGGATGGCAGGAGATAAATCACTTGATCATTGTCTTCTGTTCTCCTTCTCTGGGGCACCTGGCATTGGCCACTGTCGGCAGATGGGATACTGGGCTGTATGGACCTTTGGTCTGACCCAGTATGGCCGTTCTTATGTTCTTATGTTCTTATGTAACATACTTACAGAAGATTGGAGGGCCTGTTCTTGGAGGAAAATATTCTGTGTCTCTCTCCCTCATGGCTGGAAAAAAAAAAGAAAGGCCAGAAAACAAAAGAGGAAGGAGCCAAAATTCAATTCTTACCTACATTCCTATAGGCCAACCCCACCTGGCTAAGGAGGTTAACCCTTTTACTCCCAGGCTGCTGGCTAACCCTCATGATCATAACACCTATTGTCAGCTCAGGCCTCACTGAGGCAAAGTTCCCTTTGAAGGTAAGATCTGAGGAAAGACTTCAGGACAGTGGTGTGGTTTAACACACAGACACTGCTGTCTCCTCCTTTTGCATCTCTAGGCCCTGGCAGTGAAAGGTGCAGAGGGAGGTGTGACCTGACTGTTATCAGCTGGAAAGCATGGAGCTGCTAAAGCTCTCCACTGGAACAATGAGAAGAATTTTTCATCATGTGCCAAACATTCTTTCCCTTAGCTTCACTGGAGACATTAACTCTTATGTCTCACACTTTGAAAAACAATTCAGATAGAAACAGACACATGGGGTGGAAAATTTTCATTCAGATGCTCAATGCTGGGCACACTGAAAGCACCTGAAATCAGCTCTTGTAACTGAAATTGTCAGACTTGTTTAACTAAAGTGACATTACCAACACCACCTAAAATGTCCAGTCCAACTGTGAATCCCATTCAGCTAAACTCTTTGCAGCCATAATGTCTGTGGCAAGGAGTTCCAGTGGACAGTTATTTGTAAACAAATTTTTTTATCAGCGTTATGTGGTCAGAGTGTCAATAGAATTGAATTAACAATGATAGAATCATAGGTTTGGAAGAGACCTCAGAAGGTCATTCCATACAACCCTCTGCTGAAAGCAGAACTAATCCCAACTAAGTCATCCCAGACAGGGCTCTGTCAAGCTGGGGCATAAGAACATATAGGGAAGGAGATTCTACCACTTCCCTAGGTAACCCATTCCAGTGCTTCACCACCCTTCTGGTGAAATAGTTTTTTTTCTAATACCCAATGTAGATCTTCCCAACTGCAACATGAGACCATTGCTTCATTTTACTCATCTGTCACCACTGAGAAAAGCCTTTCTGCATCATCTTTGGAAACTCCCCCTTCAGCCTCTCCTCATAAGTCATGTGCCCCAGGCCACTAATCATGTTTGTTGCCCTTTGCTGGACTCTCTTTTGTGTGTCCACATCCTTTCTACTTTGGGGGTCCTGGGACTAGATTCAGTTCTCCAGATGTGGCCTCACCAATGCCAAATAAAGGGGAGTAATCACTTTCCTAGATCTCCTGGCAATGCTCCTACTAATGCACTCCAGTATGCCGTTAGCCTTGTTAGCAACAAGAGCACATTGGTGGCTCATATCCGTCTTCTCCTCCACTGTGATCTCCAGGTCCTTTTCTGCAGAACTGCCTCTTAGCCATTAGAGGTTTTTTTGATTCCAGTTTTCCATTCCAATTTGTCTAGGTCTCCGTGGACCCTATCCCCGCCCTCAGCTTATCTACCTCTTTCCCTAGCTTAGTCTCATCCACACATTGGCTGAGGGTGCAATGTATCCCCTCACTCAGGTCATTAATAAAATTGTTGAACAAAACCGGCCCCAGGACCAGTGCTTAGGCCACCTTGCTTGAGACTGCCTGACAGCCAGACATAGCGCTGTTGATTATTACCTACTTTATATCCACCTTAACGCCCATTTATCCAGTCCAGACTGCTTTAATTTGCTGGAAAGTGTACTGTGGGAGATGGTATCAAAAGCTTTATTAAAGTCCAGGTATATCACATCCACTGCCACTTCACACTGGACAGGGAAAGATGGAAGGAAATAGTGAGGGAGACATCAGATGCCAATGAGTTCTGAGCCCATGGTAGCTGTTGATGATGATGAGCTTTTCAAAGTGCGAAGTATTTATAGATGTTACTGGTTAGGAGGGGTTCCCTATCTGCCCATTGACATGTAATCTAGTCTACTTTGTATTTTCCACTGTGTTTGACATATCCCTTTGTTCTTCTATTCTATCAGTTAACCATTCCCAGACATTTCAGTCTGTCTGCCCATGTCAGCCTCCCATAGTCTCAGTCTGTCTTGGAGATCTCCTTTCTATTTTCTGCAGTCCTTTTCGTGGCATGTGTGTGACCAGAATTAAGGAGAGCATGTGCAGATCTTGTTATTCCCCATCCCATTTCTTAGGCATCCAAATATTTTCTTTCATGGCCTCCCTGCTGTGCTTCTGTGGCACTGCCATGAGTGGTACCTTATCACTGTAGAGTGAATGTGGGTGGTGAGTGGGGGTGGTGCTAAGGAGCAGTCTTTGCATTTGGCCACTGGAGAGGAGACCCCACACAGTCAGTAAGGTAGTGGGATAGCTCAGTGGTTTGAGCACTGGCTGACAAAACCCACGGTTATGAGCTCAGTCCTTGAGGAGGCCATGTGGAGGGTCTGAGGCAAATAGACTTACAAAGAAAACAATCTCTCTGGAATGGTGCTTGGTCATGCCCTCAGGGCAGGGACATGGACTGGATGACCTCCTGAGGTCCCTTCCAACTCTACATAATGTGAACTTCTTCCTGAGGTGTGTTGGGATTTTCCCTTGACATACACATCTTGACAAAGTTTGCATTTTTTTTCCCACTCTCAGATTTAGAGCAAGGGGATGGATGGGGAGCTGCCTAAGGCATGTACTCTCCAGCCTGGCTTCCATTGCATTAAGAACAAAGAGGGATAATCAGTATCTGAACTTGGGTATCCTGATGGTGCCTGTTGTGGTTTCCCACATCACAACGTGTAGAATTGTTGATTTGTGGAGTACCATCAGATACGGAATTGGCATTGTGATGGTCTGTTCTTCATAATTTATTACACCAAATATTAAAAACGTCACTTTTCAGTGTGTGAAGAGACACCACTAGGCTTAATTCATGAGAATGGCCTTTAATTTTTCCTGTAATATCTCATGTTAACACTGTCTCTCCATCCAGGCTTTTGCACTCTGACAATCACCCTAGAACCTGGGCACACACAGGGAGTCCAGTAAATTTACAGTATATGCAAGAGACACTGTGTTGTTCTGCTTCCGACTTGGACAACTTCTCTTCTATTCTATGCCAGATTCCAACACAACTGACTTCACCAACCCCTCCACCTTCATCCTGCTGGGCATCCCTGGCCTGGAGGCAGCCTACATCTGGATCTCCATCCCCTTCTGTGCTATGTACACCGTAGCCCTCTTGGGGAACTTAACTATCTTGTATGTTGTGAAGATGGAGCCCAGTCTCCACGCTCCCATGTACTATTTCCTCTGCATGTTGGCCATCACTGACCTGGTCCTGTGCACCTCCATCCTGCCCAAAACGCTGAGCATCTTCTGGTTCAATTTCCGGGAGATCAATTTCAGTGCCTGCCTGACCCAGATGTACTTCATTAAAGGTTTCTTCATGATCGAGTCTGGGATTCTCGTGCTGATGGCTTTGGATCGCTATATAGCTATCTGTGACCCTCTGAGACATCCCACCATCCTGACAAACCATGTTGTGGCAATGACGGGTCTGGCCATTCTGCTGCGTGGTTGTGTAATTGTACTGCCCTATCTTCTGCTGGCGAGGCAGTTTTTATATTGTAGAAGCAACATCATCCCCCACACACATTGCGAGCACATGGCTGTGCTGAAGCTGGCTTGTGCTGATATCACCTTCAGTAATTCCTACGGCCTCTTTGTGGTATTCTGCGTGACTGGTCTGGATGCAGTTTTTATTGCTGTGTCGTATACCCAGATCCTCAGGGCCATCTTCCGCCTCCCCACAAAGGATGCCCGGCTCAAGACTTTTGGGACCTGCCTCTCCCACCTCTGTGCCATATTAGCCTTTTACATCCCACGTCTCTTCTCCTCCCTCATGTCACGGTTTGGAGAGAATCTACCCCAGCATTTTCATATTCTCAGTGCTAATATGTACCTCCTGCTGCCCCCGACACTCAACCCCATCATCTATGGCGTGAAGACCAAGCAGATGCGGGACAGGCTGCTTCTGCTCTTTCCTCGTTTTGGGACCAAAGCTTTCCCCTGGTGCTCTGGCTCTCAGACTGAGCTTCATGGGGAGCAGATAGGTGACCTGGTGCTGGGCCCTTGCCCCTGAATCACTGACTGGGCAAGGAGACTCTAAATCCTTTCCTGCCCAGAAAAGCAGCTCAGGGTAGGGAACAGGGTTGTGTTGCAGGCTGACGATGCAGCTTGTGGATAATAAAACCCTACCTACAAAATCTTGAGGGATAAGACCATTTAGTAGAGTATTTATTTAGCTTTCAGTTCTCTTTGCTGCTTGCTGACTGGACCCTGTAGCTGGCAGGGTCCCTGACCTGGTTGTGGGCTGGGAACCCATTGCTCTGAGCCAGGACTCAGGGACAGGACAAGGGATCTGCTTTCAGGTAGATGGACAAGAGCTGGGAGAGGGAGCAGGAGAAACCCCTATGTAAGTTGGAAGGGTGGATGCTGGGCAGAGGCTTGGGTGGCTTTGGGAGCCCCCAAAGAGGGAGATAAATGCAGGCACAGCCTCTATCAGCCAACTATTTACACACATACACGACACCTTCTGTGGAACTACAATCTGCCCGTTGCTTGAAGCTGAACAATGACGCTCAGTCTAACAAGCCCTGCATGGAGCTTTTGGTCACCACATCTGGGATCTCCTTAGCTAAGCTGCTAGGCAGTGTTACCCCCATGACATGAAGAGAATGTGCTATGCAAAATTAGAGTGATTTACCCAAGGCCCCACAGTGAAGAGGTGGCAGAGTGGGAATAGACCCCAGGAGTCCTCTCTCTCTCTCTTTCTCTCCCTCTCTCTCTATCTCTCACACACACACACACACACAGAGTGACACTGATCTGGCCAGTAACTCCTGCTGTTCCTGATAAGAGTATGTCCTGAATACTATTCCTACGCAGAATTGATACAGGCACACAAACACAATAATCAGACTTTTCTCATCACCTCTTTCCCACTGACACCTGATGGGAATCTTTCAGTATGAAATGTGTTACAATTGTACAACCATGGGAGCAATGCTGCTAAAAAGGGCCATTTCAAAGCATGCACTATCACCACATGGGTGTCCCACAACTGCCCTGCAGTGGCTAGCCACCTCAGGTAGGGGCATTTCCTGGGCTGTGCCAGGGAAAGCAGTTGAGACCCCAAAGCCAGTGCAGGATGGAAGAAACTGAACACAATCTGCACAGTCCTGCTCTTGCATACACACAGAAAAGGGGGGGAAGTTCTTTGAGGTACGGGCTTCACGACTGTGAACATGGCTGCAATCTACACAAGGCAAGGTAAAGCCCAGCCAACCCCCCGGCTTTGACCAGGCTTAACTCGTGTTTGAGTAATAGATCTTCCAGAACCCATTAGTCTGGTTATTGATGCAGGTAAAAGGAAGTCCCTGGCCATTGCCGTGAAACAGCCTGCAGCTGCCAACACCAATCAGCTCACTCTGACTCTGTCAGAAGGGAGAGCTGAGCAGGATACTGCCCCATCGACAGAGCAGGGGGCTGCTCGATGAACTTGGGCTCTGCCATATTCCCTTCTGCGCCCTGAGTGAGGCTGTCATGGTGTCAGGGCAGCTACAAAGTCGGAGATTGGTAGGAGGAGGAGGCAAAATGTGGGGGAGGCGCAGAAGTTTGAGGAACTCCAGGCTGGCATTTCCCGTGTTCCTCTTCTCAGCAGCTCCTCCACATGATGTGGCAACGCAAGGCCAGGAGAGCAGATTTTCAAAGCGAAGCCCCACTGCCCCCTCCCCAGTGTGGTGTCAGATTTGGCAGGTTTCCTGCTAGGGATACTGGACTGGACTGACGGGATGGGAAATTCGGAAGTGGGGCTGACAAGGAATGCCAGGATCACAGGGCTGTAAGAGAGGGTCATCTCTCGGTTGGTGCAGGGCCTGAGTCAATCCTCCACACCCCAGCTAGGCCCCCACATAATACCATTCTCAAGGCACCTGCACCCATTAAATCTCTTCCCTCAAGCCCCTGCCCCTCCTCCCACGGACAGCGCCAGCAGCCAGAGACACAGGCTATAGTGGGGTGGAATGGACAGTACTGCTGGTTCTCCGCCCATGCCACTCGGGCCCCACATCCCTTGCGGTGCTGCAGAGCAGAGTGGGGAAGGTGGCACTTCCTCTATGCCCCTGCTACCCAGGTTTCACACCCCCTGGGAGCATAGGGCCCCCAAAAGACGGGTGTGAGGCAACTATCCCAAATTACCCTGATGATGACAACGGGAATCACTCGTTGCCGAGTATGTTCACTCTGTATGGGGACAGCCAGAGGCTGCTGACCGTGACAGAATGCCACGATCTCCTTCCTCCTGCTTCGCTCGTCCTCAGCTGGTCAGTAGGCAAGTTCAAAATTCAGGGGTATTAGCAATGAAGAGGATGCCAATGACTGAAAGACCCCAGATACGGTAGCAAAAGGTTTGTTGATCCAGTGAGGGTCATGAGGCTCAGGACTAACGAAGTGAGGGCACAGGTGACTGTCACTGAACAGGAAAACTGAGATGGACGTTTTCTGGTGGACACAGATTGCATGTGTGATGGGTAAAATGCTCTTTCTTTGCCTCTGCCAGGTGATTCAGCTTGCTTTTCGCCTGTGATAGAAACAGGAATGTAGGCTATGTAGTTATGTGTTATAGAAAATAAACAAAAATAGATCTCAGAGAGTTCTAGTTTTACATTCATAAGCTACGTCTACACGGGTATGCTACATCGAAATAGCTTATTTTGATGTAGCGAAATCAAAATAAGCTATTTCGATGAATAGCATCTTCACGTCCTCCAGGGCTGGTGCCGTCGATGTTCAACGTTGACGTTGTGCAGCACTACATCGAAGTAGGCGCTGCAGGGGAGCGTCTACACACCACAGAGGCCCACATCAAAATAAGGGTGCCAAGAACAGCTGCAGACAGGGTCACAGGGCGGACTAGCACTTCTGGGGCAACAGCTAGCCGCTCCCTTAAAGGGCCCATCCCAGACACACTCAGCCTGCACAGCACGCGGTCTGCACAGCCACAAGCACACACACCCCGTGAAGCACCATGGACCCCCAGCAGCAGCAGCAGCAGCCAGAGGTCCACACACCCTCTCCTGCAGGAGCAGTGCTCGCCCTGCTCAGTGCTATGCAGCAGGCAGCTGATCACCTTTTATTCGCGGAAGAGGAGCTGCCCCCAGGGGATGAGGAAGCAGCCCCAGACCTTGCTGCCCTCTGACCCCGCCCCCCGCCACACACGCCACCGGCTGTGGAGCTACCCCACGAGCACAGACTGGTGGGAGCGGCTGGTGCTCGGCGAGTGGGACGATGAGCGCTGGCTCCAGAATTTCCGTATGAGCCGGCAGACATTCCTGGAGCTCTGCCAGTGGCTCACCCCTGCCTTACAGCACCAGGACACCTCCATGCGATGTGCCCTCACCGTCAAGAAATGGGTCGGCATCGCCATCTGGAAGCTGGCCACTCCAGACAGCTACCGATCTATAGGGCAGCAGTTTGGCCTGGGCAAGGCCACCATTGCGGCTGTCCTCATGGACTTAAGAGGACCCAGGGGAGGGAGTCCTGGGGCGGGGGAGCCCTGGGGGAGCCTTGGGGGGGAGCCCCGGAGGGTGGAGCCCTGGCGGGGAGCCCTGGGGTGGAGGGCCAGACACACCCTGCACACCCCTCACTGGTGCTCTCTCATGTCCTTCCCCTGCAGGTCATCCGGGGAATCAATGCCCTGCTCCTCCACAGGCTCGTGCAGCTTGGGGACCCGGATGCTGCCATCACAGGATTTGCCAGCCTGGGCTTCCCAAATTGCTTTGGGGCTCTGGATGGGACCCATATCCCCATCCGTGTCCCAGAGCACAGTGGAGGACACTTCCTCAACAGGAAGGGATACCATTCGGTGGTCCTCCAGGCCTTGGTGGACAGCCAGGGCCACTTCCTGGACATTTATGTTGGATGGCCTAGCAGCACCCACGATGCCCAGGTATTCAGAAATTCGGGCCTGTGCCACCGGCTGGAGTTGGGGACCTACATCCCGCAGCAGGAGATCCCTGTGGGGGACACCACCATGCCCATCTGCGTCGTCGCAGATGTGGCGTACCCCCTCCGACCCTGGCTCATGCACCCGTACATGGGCCATCTCACAGCCAGCCAGGAGCGGTTCAACATGCGGTTGAACCATGTGCGCCAGGTGGTCGAGCGCACTTTCGGCCGCCTCAAAGGGTGCTGGAGGTGTCTCCTCACCCGCCTGGATACAGGCCTCACCAACATCCCCCAGGTTGCGGGCCCGTGCAGCGCACTCCACAACCTGGAGGAGAGCAAGGGAGAGACCTTCTTCCAGGGCTGGGCTGTGGAGGCTGACAGGGCCGACATGCAGCTACCCACTGCCCCCAGTCGCCAAGTCGACCCTGAGGGGATCCGGGTCCGGGAGGCCCTGCGGGCCCATTTTGACCAGGCTGTGGGGTGAACGTTGGCAGGCCACCCACTGCACCCCCCCATCCTCCACAACACTCCCTGCCCCCACGCCCACACCACAGAGCACCCAAGAGCACACACACACCCACTTTTATACATATATATATATATATATATATATATATATATATATATAAAGGGGGGAACTATTTACATGTGGGGGGCAGGTAGCAGAACAGCACAGGGGTCCAACACAAACTGTATACAAATGGGAGATATATACAAAGGAGGGGGGGCTGACTAAGCCAATTCTAGAGGTGCACATTTTGCCACAGATGGTGCATGGGAAGTTTCCAATCTGTGGGTTGTGCATTGCTGAGGCTCTTTGACATCATTCGCGTGCCTCTTGGAGATGCTGGCAGTGGTCTCCCTCAAAGGCAATGCAGGTATTTCTGACTGTTGCACGCCACTGTGTTCTGTCACTGGCGGCGTCCTCAGGGTCCCTAGGTTTGATATTGCTGTACTGCAGATTGATCCTTGTAGCGTTTCCATGGACGACCTATACGCCAGATGCCCTGAGAGAGTTCACCATACAGAAGCTGGCGAGGGATTCTATTGGCATCCATGCAGCTGACATGACTGGTCCAACGTAGCTGTGACTTCATAATCATCATTTCAATGCTTGTCATCTGGGCTGTCTCAAGGACCTCAAGATTGGGCACTTTGTCTTGCCAGTGGATCTTCATGATGTTACGGAGGCAGCACATGTGGAATGCTTCGGGCTGCTTGATGTGACGCCTATATAGTGTCCATGTTTCACACCCATACAAAAGAGAAGAGAGAACAACAGGTCTGTGCACACACAGTTGTGTTGACATCCGGATGTTATGGTGGTTTAGAACTTTGACGCACAGACAGCCAAGTGCCTGGCTCGCTTTGGATATTCGCACATTGATCTCATTATCCAGTGATCCATCATTCTGCTTTGCTGCCTTTATTCTTGAGAAGGGAGACAATAATAGCATCGCGGAGGTCCTGTGGTTTTAGTGGAATTTCATTGAGGACATTGTTATTCACGGTCAATGGTCTGTTAAGGAGGTTGCTAAAGTGTTCTCGCCATCTTTTGTTGATGCCCTCTTTGTCTTTGACCAGCGTTGTGTTGTCTGATGACAGCAATGGGGTAGTCCTTGGTTTAGAAGGTCCATAGACAGCCTTAATAGCACTAAAGAACATCTTTGAGTTGTGGGTCTCAGCACAGTGCTCAATTTCTTTGGCTCTCCTCTCCCACCAGCTGTCTTGTATCTGACAGAGGTCTTTCTGTGTTTTGCTCTGAAGGTGCTTGACATGGTCCCATTTGGAGGCTGAGGAGGGGTCATTCTGCCATTCAATAAAGGCTTTTCTCTTTACTGCCACTGCTGAACATATTTCTTCTTGGTTCTCATCAAACCAATCCTGATGTATTCTTTTCTTTGGTCCAAGTGATGTTATTGCTGTGTCAGTCACTATCTGCTTAAGCTGATCCCACTTTTTGGGTACAGTACTGACCAGTTGACCATGGGATGTTAATTCGTCATCGAGACTCTTCTGAAAATTGTTTAAACATTGGGCATCCTTCAGTTTGGCCATGTTAAAAGCAGGTCACACGTGCTTAAGGCATTTGTGCTGAGAGGGAGCGATGTAAAGTTGAAAGAGACATCCTAACTAATCTGTGATCTGTCCAGCACTCTGTGCCTTGCATTACTCTGGTGATCAGTACGTCTCGGATGTCTCACCTTCTGACAATGGCATAATCTATCAGATGCCACTGTTTAGACCAAGGGTTCATCCACATCGTTTTGTATTTATCCACTTGTTGGAACAGAGCATTGGTAATAGTCAGGTCGTTTTCAGAACAAAGGCTCAAAAGGAGTAGTCCATTGTTGTTCATTTTGCCTACACCATGTGGCCTGGTTACTCCTTTCCAGTTCTCGTTGTCAGCCCCGACTCGGGCATTGAAATCTCCAAGTAGGAGTAGTTTGTCTGTTTCAGGTGTGGCCTTGATCAGTCTGTCGAGATCTTCATAGAATTGTTCCTTTGAGCTGTCAGGGCAGGTTAGAGTGAGTGCATATGCACTGATGATAGTGGCATGACATTTGGCGTTTAGTGGGAAGCGTAATTTCAGCAATCTTTCATTGATACCCACTGGAAGGTCTGGGAGTTGACACATCAA
The DNA here is from genome assembly GCF_033958435.1 of Carettochelys insculpta. NCBI lineage: Eukaryota > Metazoa > Chordata > Testudines > Carettochelyidae > Carettochelys > Carettochelys insculpta. The sequence goes on from NC_134137.1 coordinate 3,714,129, forward strand.
TGAGGTTTTTGTTGCCAGACCGATTCCATGTATTCTATCCTCTGTCTCAGTCTTACCCTTCCAGAAGAAGATATAACCACTTCCTGGTTCACGCAAGAAACCTTCCCCAGCCAATCTTGTTTCACTTAATGCTGCTATATCAATGTTATAGCAGGCTAGTTTATGAGCAATGAGAGCTGTCCTTCTCTCAGGTCTTGCAAAAGCTTCTCGATCCATGAGAGTACGGACATTCCATACACCAGTGGTAAGTTTTCTCAAATTTTGCTTTTGGTTTCGACCGCAAGTAGGGTTGAACTGCCAGCCACGGCTTGCTGGCCAGTTACTGTTGTAGGGCAGGCAATTTTTAGGCCACCTTTTCTCGGCCCCTCCCTTACTAGGGTGAGCAGTGCTGTCCTAAAGAGGACTGCTCCGATGCCTGGGATGCTTCCGGGCAACACTGCTGCCCCAGGTACACAGCTGGACGACCACTTGTCCACAGGCCGCCTACGTGCGGGATTGGGACTACGACTCCCAGCGGTAACCTCCACCTGTCGCTTCGCCCCTCCCCCATCGCCGCAGGACATGGGTGATGTGATGATATAATGATTTGCACAGGACCTGTGCGTGAAAGCTTTTTAAGTGGTAGAGCCATTGCACAGGAGCCATCCCACACTCTCGACCTTGGAAGCCAGGCACCAGTGGTATGTAGAATCGTCACGACTGGTATCTTCTTTGGTTTCAGTGGATGGCCTTGACGTCTTTTGTGCCTTGCCAAGCCCTTCACTTTCCACAAAGCATTGCAGAACTGCCCTCTTGGCCATTGGATCTAAATGATGTCTTCCACCCAGTCCGCCAGAACTGACTTCACATGCTGGGCAGGCACATCCGAAAATTCACAGAGGGTTTGAGCCCCATCGGTTACACTCAACTGGTTCAGCTGGCCTGACGAAGCTGTTGCTCGGGGTGTGGCCTCTGCACATGTTGCAGCTACTTGGAGACACAAGTGAGAGCTGAGTGACAGGCAGGGACCAAAGTGGACCGACTACCCCCGAAGGGGTACGACAAGTCCCTCCAACAGAGGTACTGCCCCTCCCTGTACACCCCATACACCCCACTTCCACACTAATTGAGGTGTAAACATAGATGAGACACATATCAACATGAATACTGGACCCAGAAGGAAACATCCCTTTTGTCTGTTGCATCTCGCCATTAGAGGGCTGACTACAGCCCCCAGGACAGGACTATGAGGAGGTGGTCATTCAGCTAATAAACCGAATGACCTTACATTAAACTCAATTTGCACAGCCACGTACCAATTCAATTTTTTTAAACCACGTCAAAGCCCTTCTGCCCTTAGACAATTACCAAAAGCTGCAGAAGACACTTTCCCTGCCAGCCACTCAGTGGCATTTTTTACATAGCCCACACATAACGCTGTGTGTGAGGTGGGGATCTTACAGCATAGTCCTAGATTTAGAATCATTATGCTGTCTTAGATGGTAGACCTGTGGAAGTGACAGCAAGTTATTGCTGAACACAGCCAATGAACAGCTGTACAGTTCACTACATGTGAAAACTGCTGTGGCACCTAAAACTCAACAAATCAAGTGGATTAGGCTACATTGATTGCCTCAAACCTCTCTGTGGCTCACATCTTCTCTAAAGGAACAGCTGTCTTGTAGCACGATCAGTAGCGGGAAAGATGAAAACTCTGAGGGGCTCCTTCTGATGCTCCTGTACATGAACCTGATTTCTCTCTCAGTCTCTAAGGAGAGGTTTCAAGAGAGAGGCTCCCTGAAGCAAAACCACAGGTGTCTGGGAAATTGCCACTACCCTGCAGTCTCGCTTACCTGCCCATTGTCATGGACTCTCTGTGAGGTCACTGCCTCCCAACCACCTTGGCCCAATAAGCTGAGAGCCTGCAAAAAGACTTTATGATGTCGTAAGTACATCCAACAGTTCCCTGCATGGCTAATATCCTGCTGCTGGGCGGCTTTTGAGCACGTTTGGGCCACACCCCTGCATCACTCCCCAGCCATGCAGTGTTAGTTCTGGGGATGAATCAGGCTACACATGAACATCAGCCTCCCCTCAGCAGACCCCATTCAGTTTTTCATACGTCTGAGGAATTTAAGGTCAGAAGAGACCCTTAGGTCATCTCATCTGTCCACCACTTCCTCCCTATGCCAGGCCTGCTGTCGGACACAGTAGTGAGTGTGGATCAAAGCACACTCCAGAAAGGCATCTGGTCGTCCCTGAAGGACATCGAGGGCTGGATAAACCACCCTTTCCTTTGGGAGTTTGGAGAAAACTGGTGTATTGAGAGAAAGGGAACTGACTTCAAAGCCATACTTGTGAGTAGTCTGTGTCAGAGGACAAATGTACATTGGAAAAGGTTCAGGAAAGGCAACTAAAATGAATAGGGGGTTTCGAACAGGTACCCTAAGAAGAGAGATTAAAGAGACTAGGACTTTCCAGCTTAGAAAAGAGGAGACTAAGGAGGGATATGACAGAGGTATATAAAATCATGAGTAGTGCAGAGAGGGTGAATAAAGAAAATGTATTTTATTGTCCCCATAATATCAGAACTAGAGGACATCAAATGAAATTAATGGGCAGCAGGTTTAAAAAAATACGAGGAAATTCTTCTGCACACAGTGCACAGTCAGCCTGTGGAACTCCTTGCCAGAGGATACTGTGAAGGTTAGGAAGGGTTTAAAAAACAGCTAGTTAATGCCTATTAGCCAGGATGGGTGGGAGTGGTGTCCTTAGCCTCTGTTTGTCAGAGGCTGGAGATAGATGGCAGGAGAGAGATCACTTGATCATTACTTGTTTGGTCTACTCCCTTGGGGGCACCTGGCATTCGCCTCTGTCGGCAGACAGGCTACTGGGCTGGATGGACGTTTGGTCTGACCCAGTGTGGTCATTCTTATGGTCACAACAGGACTGTGCTCTGGTGGTTTAGGTGTTCACTTCCTTACTTATTCCTGTCTAAACCTTCATGAATCTGACAACAGAATAGAATGTTGCCCTCACTATACTGGCATAACACACCCTTATATGGAAATTACGTTGTTCACATTGGAGAGATTGCACCAGTACAACTAGAGCAGGAGAGCTCAAGCAGTATGGATTTCTGGTGTGAACAAGCCCCTGCTCACCAACGCGCATGCAGCTTTAGCCTGAATTGGAACCAGAAAGTCAGGTTCTCGTTAGGAGGGAAGATCGCTTTCCGACGTGACAAATGACACTAAGACACTTGGCTCTGAGACATTGGGGTAATGGGCACCAATGGGCTAAATAGCTCCCATTACTCATGCAGATAACCAAAATGTCAGTGCAGTGGTGTTCGAGCATTGCTGGTTCCTTTAAGATGAGTGTGGCCCAGGTTGCATACAGGGTGTGATTTAAAGACCCAGAACCAACGTAAGGTAGCTAAATGCTTATCCAGCACCAGTTTTGAGAAGATGACCCCCACTGCCTGTTTCACTTCCTAAGCCCTCAGGTAAACTGACAGAGAAGAAAGGCGAGAGATTTCCCCCGAGATGGCCCAAGGGATGGCTCAAGTCACCAGAGCACTTTACCTGACCCCACCTCTTTGTGAGGCCTCTCATAAGGAGGGTTGGAAAGCAGCAACCTCCTTTCCGGTGGTGGGAGGTAACAGGAAAAGGGAAACCAGAAAAGACAAGTTCCAATGTCCCCAGTGACTGGAAAGGATGATGACCGAGGCTGGGAAAAAAATTCCTGCCACCCTAACCTAGTACTTTCTGCACATCAAATTTCAGCAGAACCATATGAATCAGGCTGTATATACATCACACCTCTCTGTGGCTCTTACCTACGCTACAGACACATCTGTTCTGTTACACAATCAGTAGTGGGAAAGGCTAAACCTCCACAGAGGCTCCTTCTCATGCTCACATATATGAACTTTTTGAATTCTTTGTCCATCCGTAAGGAGAGATCTCGAGAAGGAAATTCTCTGCTACAAAGTCACAGGATCTATGAGATTGCCCTGACCCTGCAGTCTCTCTTAGCTGCCAGTTGTCATGGAGTCTCTGGGATGTCATCACATCCTGGCCTCCTTTGACCAAGAAGCTGAGGTGCTGCTAAAGCCCTTTCTGATGTCACTCCCACACCCATCTGTGCCCTGCAGGGGTAATGTCCTTCCCCTGTCCAGACCCTTTGAATGTTTGAGCTGAGCCTCTGCATTACTCCCCACCCAGTGTTACTAGTCAGGATCGAGCAGACTCCACATGAAAATATCTGTGACTACTCAGTGGACCATGCTTGGGTTTGCACAGGCTGGAGAACTTTATGCTCAGAAGAGACCATTAGATCACCTAATCGGACCACAGCCCCCAGCATATCACAGGCTGGAAGTATGGTGCAGTAGTGATGTTTGGACAAAAGCATCCTCTAGACAGGCATCTGATTTTCACTGGAAGATGTCAAGGGATGGAGAAACCACCCTTCATTTGAGAGTTTGGAGAAAAGTGGTGATGACATCTATCATGTTTAAAGCTTCTGCCATGTGAAGGGAACTTACCTGTCCCAAACAAAATCTCCAGCACAGTTAGTGCAAAGGTAGAATCACAAGATGGAGTCCAGTGTAACATGAGCTGGTCATACGGGTTTGCATGATTTCATAGAATCATAGAATTATAGAAGAGTAGGACTGGAAGGGACCTCGAGAGGCCATCGAGTCCAGCCCCCTGCCCTCATGGCAGGACCAAGCACTTTCTAGACCATCCCTAAAAGCCACCTATCTAACCTCTTCTTAAATATCTCCAGTGATGGAGATTCTACCACCTCCCTTGGCAATTCGTTCCAGTGTTTGATCACCCTGACAGTTAGGAACTTTTTCCTAATGTCCAACCTGAACCTCCCCTGCTGCAGTTTAAGTCCATTGCCTCTTGTTCTATCCTCAGAGGCAAGGAAGAACAAGTTCCCTCCCTCTGCCTTATGACACCCTTTTAGATACCTGAAAACTGCTATCATGTCCCCCCTCAATCTTCTCTTTTTCAAACTAAACAAGCCCAATTCTTTCAGCCTTTCCTCATAGGTCATGTTCTCTAGACCTTTGATCATTCTCATTGCTCTCCTCTGGACCCTCTCCAACTTCTCCACATCCTTCCTGAACTGCGGTGCCCAGAACTGGACACAATACTCCAGCTGAGGCCTAACCAGCGCAGAGTAGAGTGGGAGAATGACTTCTCATGTCTTGTTCACAACACACCTGTTAATGCATCCTAGAATCATGTTTGCTTTTTTTGCAACAGCATCACACTGTGGACTCATATTTAGCTTGTGGTCCACTATAACCCCTAGATCCCTTTCTGCTGTACTCATTCCTAGGCAGTCCTGTGTGACACTGATTGTTCCTTCCTAAGTGGAACACTTTGCATTTGTCCTTATTAAACTTCATCCTGTTTACCTCAGACCATTTCTCCAGTTTATCCAGATCCTCTTGAATTCTGACCCTATCCTCCAAAGAAGTTGCCACCCCTTCCAGCTTGGTCTCATCTGCAGACTTAATAAGTGTACATTCTATGTCAATATTTAAATCGTTAATGAAGATATTGAACAGAACCGGTCCTAAAACGGACCCCTGCGGAACCCCACTAGTTATACTTTTCCAGCAGGATTGAAAACCATTAATAACTACTCTCTGGGTATGGTTATCCAGCCAGTTGTTCACCCACCTCATAGTAGCCCCATCTAAGTTGTATTTGCATAGTTTATTGATAAGTATATTATGTGAGACCATGTCAAATGCTTTACTGAAGTCTAGATATACCACATCCACCGCTTCTCCCTTATCCAAAAGGCTCGTTATTCTATCAAAGAAAGCTACTAGATTGGTGTGACATGATCTGTTTTTAACAAAGCCATGCTGGCTGTTCCCTATCACCTTACCACCTTCCAATTGCTTGCAGATGATTTCTTTAATTACCTGCTCCATTGTCATTGTTGGCACAGAAGTTAAGCTGACTGGCCTGTAGTTTCCCAGGTTATTCTTGTTCCCCTTTTTATAAATGGGCACTATATTTGCCCTCTTCCAGTCTTCTGGAATCTCTCCCGTCTCCCATGATTTTCCAAAAATGATTGCTAAAGTCTCAGATACCTCTTCTATCAGCTCCTTGAGGATTCTAGGATGCATTTCATCAGGCCCTGGTGCTTTGCAGACATCTAATTTTTCTAAGTAAATTTTAATTTGTTCTTTTCTTATTTCAACTTTTAAACCTACCCCTTTTTCACTAGCATTCTCTGTGTCAGGCATTCCTTCAGATTCCTCAGCGAGGACCAAAACAAAGAAATCATTAAACATCTCTGCCATTTCCAAATTCCCTGTTACTGTTTCTCCCTCATCACTGACCAATGGCCCTACCCTCTCCTTGTTCTTCCTCTTGTTACCAATGTATTTGTAAAAAGCCTTCTTGTTTCCCTTTATGCTTGTAGCTAGTTTGAGCTCATTTTGTGCCTTAGCCTTTCTAATCTTGCTCCTGCACACTCGTGTTGTTTGCCTATATTTGTCCTTTGTAATTTGTCCTAGTTTCCATTTCTTATACGATTCCTTTTTTAGTTTGAGATCATGCAAGATCTCCTGGTTAAGCCAAGGCAGTCTTTTGCTATGTTTTCTATCTTTCCTACGCAGTGGGATAGCTTCCTTTTGGGCCCTTAATAATGTCCCTTTGAAAAACTGCCAACTCTCCTCAGCCGTTTTCCCCCTCAGTTTAGCTTCCCATGGGACCTTACCTACCAGCTGTCTGAGTTTACCAAAATCTGCCTTCCTGAAATCCATTATCTCTATTGTACTATTTTCCCTTCGACCCTTCCTTAAAATTGTGAACTCTATGATTTCATGATCACTTTCACCCAAGCATCCCTCCACTTTCAAATTCTCAATAATTTCCTCCCTATTTGTTAAAATTAAATCTAGAACAGCTTCCCCCAGTAGCTTTTTCAACCTTTTGGAATAAAAAGTTGTCTGCAATGCAATCCAAGAATTTATTGGACAGTCTGTCCCCTGCTGTATTAGTTTCCCAACATATACCTGGATAGTTGAAGTCCCCATCACCACCAATTTCTGGGCCCTGGATGATTTTGTTAGCTGTTTAAAGAAAGCCTCATCCACCTCTTCCATCTGGCTCGGGGGCCTGTAGTAGACTCCTAGTAGGACCTCATCCTTGTTTTTCACTCCTCTGAGTCTAACCCAGAGACTTTCAACCCGTCTATCTCCTACGTCCATCTCCACCTCTGTCCAAGTTTGTACATTTTTAATATACAAGGCAACACCTCCTCCCTTCTTTCCCTGTCTGTCCTCCCTAAGTAGGCTGTACTCTTCAATACCAACATTCCAATCATGCATATTATCCCACCAAGTTTCTGTGATGCCAACGATATCATAGTTGTATTCATTTATTAGTACTTCCAATTCTTCTTGTTTATTTCCCATACTTCTTGCATTTGTATATAGGCATCTCAGACATTGATTTGGTCTTGCCTCCCAGTTTTGCCCTGGCCCTCTTTTTACTCTCCCAGTGTAGCCCATACTCCCTCCCATTTCAAGTTAATCTCCCAGGTATCCATGCTCTCCACTTACCTGCAGGCTTTGCTCCCCTGCCCCGTCGAACCTAGTTTAAAGCCCTCCTCACTAGGTTAGCCAGCCTGTGTCCGAATATGGTTTTCCCCCCTCATGAGCCAAAGCAGGGGTTGTAACCCATAATCTGGCAGGAACTGCCCCAGGAAAGCTCATGAGTGGAGATACATTTCTTCTTTGGCCCATTGCATTCACTGATGCACCATCCACTTGAATAGTACATGCACAAGGTGCTGTCCTGCCTCCATGTACATGAACTTGTAGTAATCCCCATAAGAGCAAACACATTGCAAATGCAGATCATCAACATTTGCAACTTCCAAAAAGAAAAAAATGAGACCTGCACTCAGACAGGAGCCTCGTATTCAGCAAGCCCAAATGTTTTATATCACTAATTCCTGGGAGGTACTTTGCACAAGACTTCTTGCAACTGTACAGAAGCGGTGTGTTTGGGGTGATAGGGTGCTGTTTTCAAAAACAAAGTCTCTCAGCAAAATATCTACTCAACTAGAGCTCTCTGAGACCTGCTGTATTTTGATATGTCATCTAAGTCCATGTGCTGAAAAAGACTGCATTCTGGTCTGCACCACAGGAGCAAAGTGAACCAAAGTACAGAGCAAAGGGGAAGGAAGGAGAATTTTCCCTGCTACCCATTGCACATGCAGTACGTGACACTCTCTCTTTCCTTGTTCAGTGACAGTCACCTGTACTCTTTGTTGGACCTGAGCATCATGACCGTCACTGGATCAGCAGAGCTTTTGCTACTGTATGTGGGAGCCATTTGTCCTGGCAGTGATTGTCAAACTCTTCATGGCAAATCCCAAAGGAACATAGCTTCCTTGCATCTCAGGCACCTTTGAGCTTGAACTCTGGGGAGGTGTTGAACACGGTTGGGTTCTGGATTCCATTCATGTCCATCCTGGACACTCGTGTCATATCACTGAAGCTTATAACACTACACCTGGCTGATGTATGGGATAGTTTGGGGTATTTGTCCCAGGCCCCACATTTTGTGCGGGAGCATGATTCAGAGGGACATGGAGCCTGGGCAGCATGGGGCCCAGTGGAGGTGTTATTAGCTACATGCTTCTCCACTCCATTCCACTCAGCCGCTCAGCCCCACCTCAAGGGAACATGGGGCATGGCTGGTGTGGGGCTGGCGGGCGGAAGCAGTGCTACTGGTTCCACTCCACTGTGACCAGCAGCAACAGCTCCAAGTATCATTTGGGAATGGAGGGGGCTGGAGCTTGGGAGGAGAGAGTGTTGGGGCAGGGCTTTGGGGGAAATGGTGGACCTGTGGGGAGAGGGTGGCAGGGGTAATAGAACAATTTTGTAGTGGGGGTGTGAGAGTTGTTGAACCAATCTGGAAACTACATGTAGAATGGAAACTGCTACAAGACAGGGGTGCTGTGGCCCCAGCTCCCACCCTCATGTTTCCGCCACCAATGGTGGGGCCTGAAGGAAGTTACAGAGCTGGGCAGAGCCTCAGGGGAAGAGAAGTAGCACAGCTTCAGAGGTCTGGTTACCACCAGCAAAAGGAAATGTGGCAGCCTGATGAGTTAGTGAGCTGATCGTGCTGATGCAGACCAGCAGGGTCAGGAAAGGATTCAATGTTTTGTTGCCCAGTTGGTGATTCAGGGGCGAGGGCCCAGCACCGTATTACCTCTCTGCTCCCCATGAAGCTCAGTCTGAGAGTCAGAGCACCAGGGGAAAATTTTGGCCCTGAAATGAGTAAAGACACGATGCAGCCTGTCCTGTATCTGTTTGGTCTTCACGCCGTAGATGATGGGGTTGAGTGTTGGGGGCAGCAGGAGGTACATATTGGCGCTGAGAATATGAAAATGCTGGGGTAAATTCTCTCCAAACCGGGACGTGAGTGAGGTGAAGAGACGTGGGATGTAAAAGGCTAATATGGCACAGAGGTGGGAGCCACAGGTCCCAAAAGTCTTGAGACGGGCATCCTTTGTGGGGAGATTGAAGATGGCCCTGAGGATCTGGGTATAGGATATAATGATACAAATCACATCCAGGCCAGTCACACAGAATACCACAAAGAGCCCATAGTAACTACTAACACGGATGTCAGAACAGGCCAGCTTCACCACTGCCATGTGCTCACAGTGTGTGTGGGGGATGATGTTGGTTCTGCAATATGGCCACTGCCTCGCCAGCAGAAGATAGGGCAGTATAATGATACCACCACGCAGCACTACAGCTAGGCCGATCATGGCCACAGCATGGTTTGTCAGGATGGTGGAATGTCTCAGGGGATTGCAGATTGCTATGTACCGATCCAAAGCCATCACCACAAAAATCCCAGACTCAGTCATGAAGAAGGCATGAATGAAGTACAGCTGTGTGAGGCAGGAACTGAAACTGATCTCTCTGGAATTGAACCAAAAGATGCTCAGAGTTTTGGGCAGGATGGAAGTGCAGAGGACCAGGTCGGTGACGGCCAACATGCAGAGGAAATAGTACATGGGAGCATGGAGGCTTGGCTCTGTCTTCACAATGTATATGATGGCAAAGTTCCCCAAGATGGCTATGGTGTACATGGCACAGAAGGGGATGGAAATCCAAACATGGGCCATCTCCAGGCCAGGAAAGCCCAGAAGGATGAAGGTGGAGGGGTTGATGAATTGTGAGATGTTGGAATCTGGCATAGAGTAAGAGAGAAGCTGTCCAAGTTTGATGCAGAATGGTGTCTCTTGCACGTCTGTACATTCACCCAACTTTCTGCCGTTGCCCAGGGTTTAGAGCGATGACAGCTGTATAAAAGCCTGAATTGGGAGACAATGTGAATATAAAACACTGCATGCACAAGTGGAGGTTATTCTTATGAATTAAACATATTGGTGACTCTTCACACACCGAAAGATATTTTCATCATTCAGAGTTATGAATTATGAGAATCTTATCCTCATAATAACAATTCCATTTTTGATGGTGCTCCGTGGATCAATAATCCTACAAGGCACCAGCAAGATACACAAGTGTGGACAATGATCACCCTCTTTGTTCTGTAATGTAGTGAAAGTCCGTGCCATAGGGAGTTCCCCATTCACCCAGTCTGAGAATGGGGAAAACCCAAATCTTTGGCAAGGTACATGACTGGAGGGAAAACCCCACCAAGAATAAACCTCCGGGAAAGGACAAGGTTATTTGCAGCTCTACCTCCTCATTCGCTAAGCTGATGTGCAGAGAGGCTGAAATGTCTGAGAATGATAAATTTGTGAAACAGACAGACAAAATGGCATATCATACATGATGGAAAAGAAAAAGTGGAATATTTTGTATCTCCATGGTCCGAGGGAGAATATTTCCTAGCCAGTTGTGTCTGTACTTACTTCATGTTTCAAAAGGGCAAACTCTTTAAAGCATAGGACCAGGAAAAAGAATAAGGAAAAAAATATACAAAGAAAATTGTGAAAGTAACTCTAAGGTCTGTAAGACTAGTTTATGAGATTATTAAATATACACAATCTAACTGTCACTGAGGGTGACGAGCCTTGACTAATACCTAGGCTCATTCACAGGGGGACTAGTTTGGAAAAAAGAATTTACATATTCCAATTACTGGATGGAGAAAAGGATTTTGGTAAAATTGCATAGGGTTCCAAACCCCAGAGTTTCAACCTCACTGATTAATGACACATCTCATTAAGAATCAAGTATTAGGAAATTCTCCCCACCCATCCCACTAGCAAAACATAATAAAACAAACAAAAAACAGAGGACAATACAGGGCAATTCTGTTTTCTATAATAAAATAAAATATAAATTAAATAAGATTCATTTTAAGAAAGGTTTGACAAGATTACGAATAAGTAGAAAAGCAGATATGGGATTAGAAAAAATATAAATAAATAAATAAATAAAACTAGGCACATGCCAGTCAGCACCAGAGTTTATATACAACAAATACATCTGATCTCACCCTTTACAGAGCTGTAGGTACAGGGTTTGGAGTGCTTGCAACGAGGCAGCCAGGGCAGACACACCTGTTGAGCTGGAGCATGTCCTGGGCGGGGCCCATGCAAATAAAAGTTTTTCATACAGTCAATGGCAAAATTATCCCCTGTGGAACAGGGAATTGAGGCCTAACACTCAGACTAGGACAGTGTGTTACATATTACAGGGAACCCAAATAAGATGTAAGGGTCAGAGTGGACACCCAGTTCATTATGAGCTCTCAGGCTGCGTCTACACGTGCACGCTACTTCGAAGTAGCGGCAGTAACTTCGAAATAGCGCCCGTCACGTCTACACGTGTTGGGCGCTATTTCGAAGTTGAAATCGACGTTAGGCGGCGAGACGTCGAAGTCGCTAACCCCATGAGCGGATGGGAATAGCGCCCTACTTCGACGTTCAACATCGAAGTAGGGACGTGTAGACGATCCGCGTCCCGCAACATCGAAATAGCGGGGTCCTCCATGGTGGCCATCAGCTGGGGGGTTGAGAGATACTCTCTCTCCAGCCCTTGCGGGGCTCTGTGGTCACCGTGGGCAGCAGCCCTTAGCCCAGGGCTTCTGGCTGCTGCTGCTGCAGCTGGGGGTCCGTGCTGCATATACAGGGTCTGCAACTAGTTGTTGGCTCTGTGTATCTTGCACTGTTTAATGAAAGTGTGTCTGGGAGGGGCCCTTTAAGGGAGCGACTTGCTGTTGAGTCCGCCCCGTGACCCTGTCTGCAGCTGTGCCTGGCTCCCTTATTTCGATGTGTGCTACTTTGGCGTGTAGACGTTCCCTCGCTGTGCCTATTTCGATGTTGGGCTGAGCAACGTCGAAGTTGAACATCGACGTTGCCAGCCCTGGAGGACGTGTAGACGTTATTCATCGAAATAGCCTATTTCGATGTCGCAACATCGAAATAAGCTATTTCGAAGTTGGGTGCACGTGTAGACGTAGCCTCAGTGTGATTCTGGGGCTAAAGAGATGGCTAGAACCCTTAGATGCATCAACAAGGCAGTGGTGAGATGAAGCCAGGGCAGGATTTTACCCTCAGTCCAGGGCATGTGGGAAACAGAAAGTGTGGAGGACTGGGGGCCACATTTTGTTGAGAAACAGGAAAGGATCCAGAGGGAAGGGACCAGGATGATCAAAGGAAAGAAGCAAAAGCAGCAAGAGCAAAAGCTGAAGTGTAGTTTGGGGAGACATTGAGGGAGAATGCGGCAGCAATGTTCGGGTAGCTGAAGTAAACAGCCCAGGACAAGATGCAAGTGGTTCAACCTCAGTTGGAGGAGACTCGGATGCAATGGAAGGGAAATCTTCCAAGCTGTAGGGAGAGACGGGAAGTAGAAGAAAGGCCTCAGGAGACAGGGGAAGATCTTTCAATGCAGAGTATAAGCAGAAGTCCAGACAGTTGTCTGTCTTGGATGGCACAGAAACATCAGCTCCTGTATCTTGGCAGGGGGTTGGAGCAGCTGCCCACTCATCCGTCTCCACCAGGGTGCGTCGGGGGGGGTCTATGATTCTACGATGCAAAGTCCCAGTGAAGGCCTGTATTTTGTGAGATCAGACTGGATGATGTATTGGTCCCATCCAACCTTGGAACATATGAATCGGTGGACAAAGAAAGACGAGCTGCATTCGTACTTACTGTGTCTTCCAACACGATACCGAGGGAACATTCAACTCTTCAAACTCGGCCCGTACAACACTGATAAATGAAAACGCGTTACCCAGCAGGGCGACAGCCACCATGAGCCCTGGTGGGAGGAGGGGCCCGGCTCCACCCCAGGAAGGATCAGGGTCAAGGGTGGAAGGGGCGAGGCCTGTGGTGTTCAGACCTCAGCACTGCCCGGACTGCAGCTGGGCTCCCCTCCCCACTCTCACAGCCACAGGTAGTAGCTCAGCAGTGCAGTCACAGCACTTCAAAAGGGTCAGCGCTCTGGACATCACTGCTGCTGCTTTCAGCTCTGGGTCCCCCTGAAAAGCCAAGCTCGGGGGCAACTGCCGCCTTTGGTCCCCCCAGTGGGCCTGTGTCCCACCAGACGCCTTCTCCCCGACGTTACTGAGCAGAATGGGATCCACAGACAGACTGGCTGTTTGAGCTGGGCTGTTCATGCCATTGCAGTCCAGCCAGTCCGTCACCTCAGTTCAAAGAGCTGAATTTCAGATCCTTCTCAGTGTCCCCAGCTTTGGGCACCTGAACTGGAATTTCCCATCCGCGGTGTCTGCTTCTGGCTGAATGTATTTTCAAAAGGCTGAGACCTAACAGACCAGGAGACTTATCTGAGGACCCCAGCAGAGAGAAGGTCTTGCCCAAGACAAAAGAATTCTTCCAGTTCTTTCAGTGAGGCGTTCAAGCAGCTCCCTGCTTTCCGGCAGTTAAAGTCAGCTCACAGCCCTGTCCCAACCACTAACTGCCAGAGCCCTGGAACCGAAAAGGAGGACACAGCAATGTCTGTGCATCACCCTGCTCCTGAGGTCTGTCCTCAGCTCCTGCTCCCGAGGAGCTTTGCCTCAGTGGGGCCTGAGCTGACAATGGGCAGCTGAAATGCAGATCTCTTACACTGGACATGCTCATGCTCAGTGAAAGAGACCCTGGCTGTGCAGTAGTGAAAGGGTCACAGACATATTCTCTGCCTCATCACACCCAGTGTGTGTTTGTCAAGCAGGTGAGCTGCTCAGCAAGAGATGGATACCTGTGAATTCTGAGCTGGATGTGTCTTCCCAGGGAATCTCCCTCAGGTAGCCGTGACCCACACCTCTCTCAGCCCAGCATCTGCAGCAGAATCCCACTCTGGCAGCCGATCCAGAGGTGTGCAGTTGATAATATAGCTCTGTGTTGTCCCAGTGGGGCTCGTTCAGCCTCTGGGGAAAAGCAGCATCTGAATGTAAACAGGCTGGGGAGAAGGTTGTCTGAGCTTCTGTACAATTAATCCAGCTTTAGGAGTAAACAGTGTTTAAGGGCCCTTCCCAAAGGGAGAAGAGAACTTTTGGGCTTTGTGCTGAGTGAGACCCGGCTGCTCTGTGTATTTTGGCATATTTACAACTGACAGTTGATTAGCAAAAAAATAGGAATAATGTCAAGGTCTCCATAGTTTCTGAAGTCCTGTAAGACTCCCGGGTGGATGAGTAGATACCTAACAGATGTATCTGGACACAGGTGACTCAGCAGAAACAGGAACACTTTCTGCAGATTAACGGGGCTGTTACTAAGAGAACATAGATCATCATCATCCTGTGCAGCACTTTTCATTGCAGCATCTTGAAAACACCTATGAAAGGACAGCCACTGTGCACATATCCCCATTGTACACATAGGTAAATTGAGGCATGCAGTGACAGGATTTGGCCAAGGTCAGATGGACAATTAGTGGCAGGATGGCAGAGAGAACCCAGAAACCCTCCCTGCCCCACGTGGAATGCTGTCTCCCCGTCATGCTAAGATGAAAATGGACTTTGGCTTTGGCATGGCATCTCCATTGGGTGGGATGTGATGGAAGCCCTGGAAGCAGGAGGCTGTGTTTCTCCAATCTTCCCAAGGTAATGTGGAGATTTTCCAAACTAGATGGAGTTGGGGAGCTGCAGGTGGGCAGGTGGGCTAAAACCCCCTTCCCAGAGTGGCACTCATGTCAATCGTACAGCAGCGCTGCTCGTGGAATGTAGGGAGAAGGGTTTACACCCCCACTGGCTAACACCCCCTACCTCCCGCACTGGCAGCCTGAACCACCCCATGGCCACCTCTGGTTCTGGGGACTCCGGCTCCAACCCATGCATGGAGCTCAGGCTCCAGCCTCCCCATTCCATGTGTGCAGGGCTCTGCCTCTACCCCCCACCCCCTACCCCCACAGACCTGGCTTCAACCCCCTGGCAGGCTCAACACCCCACCCAAACCTCCACATCCTGGCTCTAACCCCCACACCCAGCTAAACTCCACCTCTGCCCCCACAGTCCTAACCCACCCCAAGCTTAACTCCCCTTCACGCCTGTGCCCCAACCCACAACCCAAGCCCCCCGACTTTCGCAAAATTCGAGGTACATGAGAGTTGCATGGACTGCAACCCACACATATCTTGGGGGAATACTGGACACATAATGTATTTCTATTCCCTTGAGTACAGTGAATGCTTCCGCCCAAAATTGCAGACAGTCATCACTTTGCTTTAGCTTGGTCAGTTCAAATTTCAATTAAATGCATTTTTTTTATTTTAGCAACAATTTCTGTACTAAGGCTATTAGTGCTCTGCATGAAATACTGGGATGCTTTTTCTAATTAGATTCAGGTAATTTGGTTACAAAGAATAGAGCTTTGTTCTCAAAACCATTGCTGATATTGTCATATGGCTGATAAGTGCCAGTACTTGTTGCTAAAAACAAAAATTAGGGGCTCTGGCCATACATCCAAGATGACCATAATAGAATTTCTTTCCCTACTGGACACATAGTGGGGTCATTACCTCCAAAATGTCACACCTGCTGCACCACTGATACCCCTTTGAGAGCAACAAGCAATGAGTGGGACTTTCCATGTGTGGGCATTTTGGGGATATGTCACAGGGGAAGAGACTTGCATTTGTATCAAATACTCAAAGGACCTGAACAGTTGTACGATATTACTCTTGTAGGGTAGGGTTGGGTGTGGGAATAACATCACAAGGGTCTTTGGCAAGACTTCACGTTATTGGTCAAAGGGTGTTGTAAGGCAAGGACCTCACAGACAGTCCATTATAAAGGTCAGGGAGGAGACATCAGAAGGCAGGGGAAATCTTAGAAGCCCCTGTGACTTTGTAGCAGGGAGTCCCCTTCTTGAGATCTCACCTTAGGGACTCAAAGAGAATTCAGGTTCACATGCATGAGCAGGAGGAGGAGCCTCTTTGGCATTTTCTTTTTGTCCACTATTGGTTCTGCTAGAAGACAGACGTTCCTCTAGAGAAGGTAAGGGCCACAGCTTGTTGCCTGTGCAGCCTGATCTACTTTGTTTTCCCTAAATTTGTGGTGCAGAAAATGCTAGAGTGGGAGAAACGTTTCCCCATCCTCGAGACTTATCATTCATCTCACTGGGGACACTGGGGTTCATCTTTTCTGGTTTTCTTTTTTCCTGCATCCCTTCCACCACTGGCCAGCAGGTGCTGCTACCAAAGGGAGGCCCCACAAAGAGGTGGGCAGGCAAAGTGCTCTGACAGTTATCCCACCCAAATGGTGACTTGAGCCATTCCTTGGACATCTGGGAAGGACACCTCTCCCCTTTGTCCTCCATCACTTTTCCTGACTATTTAGGAAATGAAACAGGCTGTAGGTCTTCTCCTCAGGAAGCAACAGAGAGTTCCTGTTCCCAAGAACCCTTCACTACCACTGACCCCTGATGGCTTTTGATCAGAGCCAGGTGCCTTACATAGACTCTTGGGTTTTAAATTAGATCCCATATACAGCTTGGGCATTGAAGCTCCTTAATGGAACCCTCAACTTCTTGGTACCACTGCACCAATATTTGGTCAGCCCCATAGGGTGATAGGAGCTATATAGCTAGGTGTATGGTGTCCATCACTATAGTACCTCAGGGACAAATACGTTAGTATCATTCATCATGTGGGAAGTTAATGTGTCTCCCCTCTTCATGGGAGCCTGAATTTTTAGTTCTAATTCAGCGTTAACTTCTAAGAGTGTTGGTGAGCAAGGGCTTGTTCACACTGGAAATTCATACTGCTTGAACTCTACTTGTCTAATTCATAAAGTGCAGTCCCTATACTGTAGGCATAGTTGTATCAGTATAAAGGTGCTTTATACCAGTATATTGAGGGCAAAAAAGCTATTTAGGTGGAAGGTGGCTTTCGAAGATTTGCTGGAAGAACTGTCAGTAGGAATAAAAAAGAAATGCACCCCTCCCAAAAAGAGTTCGACGTAGGCAATAACCAGTGGGGAGATCAGGTTTGGAGTGTGGTTTTCTTCAACTTTCACTACTGTACCTATAAAGAGTTCTAGTAACAGGGTGGCACTTTTACAGGTGCCCCAGTTCAGACACATGAGTGTGTCAGTGCTGATGCGGTTTCAGGGCCTCTGAGACAGCTCATCCACAACAATCTCCCCTTTGGGGTAAGCACTCAACAGGGACTCATCAAAGGACCTCCGCTAAATTCCAACCACAGTCTGTTTACCATGTGTGTGAGCAGGGAGTGGTGCCTCCAGGGCTTCCCCTCCTGGAGGTAGCATTCTCACTCTCAGATTAGGTCTCAACCATGAGTCCATCAAACTTCAGTTGTACAATAGTCTCTTCCCACCTCTCCACAGTGAGCTCTCCAAGGTGCTACTTCAGATCCAGCAGTTGCTCCTGTAGATCCTCTCCCCTGGAGGACTTCCACCACACTCAGCTGGCTCTGGTGCTGCAGCTCTTCTTATAGGACATTCCTGGCCCCTGATTGGCCACATGACTCTCTAGCCTTTGTTGGAGGACTCCTCTATGATTACTGGAATGGGGTGTGGCAAGAACATGAGCTTCCAGCAGTGGGCCTCAGAGCCGTGTCACATCACACCTTCCCTTTCCAGAGAAAAAATATGCTCAGGGTATTTCCCCACAATCAGCAATAGTTCTGGCATGGAAGAAGAAATTAATGTTGCCGAGTTGGGATTAAGGGTGGTGTTCCATTATGAAGGCATTTGGCTGTGATGCCATCTCATATTCATAGGTTTTTATCTTTCATGTCCAGCAGCCATCTCAGTGGGGCATGACCCATCATGAGGTGAAACTGGGCCCCCAACAGTAAATATCAGAATGCTATCACTACTCAGTGGACATCTATTTCCCATTCTATGGTGGAACTTTTAATTTCCCAGGGGTGTAGTTGTGTACTCAAATACAGGATTGCATGTTGCATCCCTTGGAAGTTCTGCCACAGTACAACCTCCAAACCTACTGTGGATGCCTCAGTTTACAAAATAAATGGCAAGAAGAAGTCAAGGCATCAAAGCACAGATTGCCATCCCAAGATGCATTTTGGCATGGTAGTGTCCACTAGATCACATTTGGTGAGTTGCAAAATGGAGAATACGTTACTGATAATATACAGCTAGTCCCAAAAAGGCCTAGACCCGAGTCTTTGTTTTTGTTGCAGGGGTTTATCTAGGGCTTCTCTTTTGTCTTGGTGGCCCTGTATCCTTCATTTCCCAAGACAGATCCCAAAATTTTGGTCTTTTTCACACCACACTTACTCTTTTTCCGGTTTGCTCTGAGTCCAGACTATTGCAGTTCCTGCCAAATGGGTCCTACACATTTAAGATGTGAGTTCCAGTCATCTCTAGAGATTATCATGTCATTTAAGTGGGCTGCTGCAAATTCTCCACAAGGCCACAGCATCTGATCCATGAGGCACTGAAAGGTCATCGATGCCCTATGTAGTCAGGAAGGTGTGGTTATGAACTGGAAGAGTCCTAGTGGAGTGGCAACCGTCCTTTTGTTCTGCTCAGGAGTTGTCTATAAGGGATAATTGCCAATAGCCTTTACTTCAGTGCAAAATGGTTATGTAATGGGCTTTCCCAAGATGCTCCAAATGTTCTACCCAGGTCGTATGTTAAGTGTCAAGCTCTGAGATTGTATTTAGGGCCCTTGAAATCCAAAGAAAATTGGATGCACCCATTAGGTTTAGGTACTAGGACCACTGGACAGCGCCAAAGGATCTGGGATTCTTCAGTTACCTCAAATTCTAGTATTTCCTATATCTCCAGTCACAAAGCTTTTCAGGGAGCCCATGAGTCTTGAGTTTGAACTTGGTGATCGGAGGTATATAAATTTAGTAGGCCAGTAGATGGATCTGACTTGGTTGCAAGGAGAAAAGGTCACTGAAATGCCCCAATGGGTTCCTGGTCTATTACTTACTCATGGAGGGAGACCAGATATAGGTACATCAGGAGGGTCAATCATTTGTCATGTCCAAGGGGCCTTTAAACATATTTTACTACACTTGACAGAGTTTTAATATATTCACATGAAAGATCTGTTTATTCTGTTTCTTATCTGGACAACTCAGTGCTCAGGCTGGAAGTTGGAAGCTGTTAGCCTTGATTAGGTTTATGTTTGAAATCTAAAGTCTGTGTGCCGATTGGCTGAGCGGTAGTCAGAGGTAAGGGCTGTCAGGAAGGCCAGACCTTTTTAAACCCTGCTGGCAAGCGACCAGGGAGCTTGTGACCAGGCAATTGCAAACAGGGTGGTTGCTAACAGGAGTGAGTTTTGAGAGGGGCTCTCCTAGGGAAGGAGGGGGCAAATTACAGCACCTTCGGGTAAGTGGCTCTCTGGAGCATGTGGGTGTCTGGGTTTGGGGGTTCTGGGCCTGGGTTTGTCTGTTTGTTTGGTGTTTGCAGTGCTGAGTGGACTGTTTGTTTGAAAGGCCATGTGCTCAGGCCGGCAGTTGGAAGCTGTTAGCCTTGATTAGGTTTAGGTTTGAAATCTAAACTCTGTGTGCCAATTGTCTGAGCAGTAGTCAGGGAGAAGGGCTCTCAGGAAGGCCAGAGCTTTTTAAACCCTGCTGCCAAGAGACCAGGGAGCTTGCAAACAGTGTGGTTGCTAACAGGAGGGAGTTTTGAGAGGGGAGTTGAGAGGGGGAGCTTAGAGGGACCTAGTTACTTCTACAGAGGTAAGAGGTGGCAAGATGGTTATGGCGGCGGTGTTCCCAACTGCTGGCTGGAGCTGAGGGACCCACCACCGCCAGGGTGCAGCGTGGGAAGCGGGACGCAAGTGGGCTTTGGGGAGTGTGGGGGGCAGGGGGGTGAGACTGAGGGGTGTCAGTGGTGGGCATGTGGTTTGGGGGCATGTGGTATGGCTGTGCGGATGGCGGCACCCACAGAGGCTGGTGGTGGCATACCCAGCTCAGATTGCCTGGGCTTCCAGGCCCAGTCCTGCGATCCCTGCATGCGCATCCCACAGTAACTCCATGGGGCTCTGGGGGCAGCCGCAGCCAGAAGAAAAGTTGGTAGCTTTGGTAGGAACCCAGGGCATGGCTGAGCTGCAAGATCGGCACCTTCCTGGAGGACATGGGGCTGCAACAGTGCGCAGCCAGGTGCGGAGAGGCTGAGGGAAGGGGGACCTCGGGGTGATGAGAGCTGATAGGGGTCAGTGTGGTGAGGTGGAGGGACATGGGAGTTGATGAGGGACACGGGGGTGGGGAGGGGGGATCTGGGGGTGATGGTAGCTGATGGGAGGCAGAGGGGTGGGGAGGAGGGTCCTGGGGAGGTGAGGAGGTTGTCAGGCCACGGGGATCTTTGAGGACATGTGGTGCCAGGGAGGTGCAAGAGGTAGTGGGATTGTTATCCACATTCTCCATCCCCCATGCCTTGTGGGTTATCCTGGGAAGAAGCAAGTCTAAGGGAGTAAGCCCTGACAGGAAATCCGGAGGGGAGTCCTAAGGCGGTTCTGTGCCAACTTCTGGCATTGACCTGGCAACTCCTGCAGCTGAGCTGGTACCAGACATAGAGGTTATCCTCTCCTTTGGACTATATCAGTAAAGCCTAGAGGAGAACACTGGCATCTGGTCAGCCCAGGGTCCCAAAAAATTGCCCAGGCTTGCTCCTGGAGAGATACTCCAGCATTGCTTAACAGCATTGAATCAACACGGGAGGTAACAGATACCGGTTATAAGCTGTTGCTCGACTGGCGTAGAGAACAAGCGCCAGGGGTTGCCTTTGGTGGTGGGAGAGATTGTCACATCTGACTGGACGGTCACCGCCCGCCTCAAGCTGGGCAGCCCCCAGCCAATAGGGTACTGTCCCGCCACAGTTCACCTGACTCACTGAGTGCGTGAGGCTTAAGGTTCCCAAACCTGACAAGTGATTGAAATTTGAGAACCAGGCAAACCAATAAGAAAATCAACAAGAAAAGGAAACCATCAAAATGTTAAGCTTGCTTGCTGGAATGTGCGGACCATGCTGACCGGTTTGACTGAAGATCTTCAGGACATCAGCGACACCCGAAAGACCACTGTCATCAATGAGGAACTGAAGAGGCTCCAAGTTGACATTGCTGCTCTGCAAGAGATGCGACTCGCAGATTCGGGATCTCTAAAGGAAAAAGACTACACCTTTTTCCGGCAGGGTAAAGCCCAAGAAGAACCCAGGGAGCATGGTGTTGGCTTCGCCATCAGAAACACCCTTCTACAAATGGTGGAAGTAGTCACGGGTGGATCAGAAAGACTCCTTGAGGTCATACTTCAAACTTGCGCCGGTCCTGTCTACCTGATCAGCACTTATGCTCCAACCCTGTACGCCGCACCGGAAGTAAAAGACAAGTTCTATGAAATGCTTAGTGCTGCCATAGTGCAAATACCTGCTCGCAAGCAACTGTACATTTTGGGTGACTTCAATGAGAGAGTTGGAGCCGATCGTGACTCATGGCCTTCCTGCTTAGGCCACTTCGGTGTGGGAAAAATGAATGAAAATGGACAGCGTCTTCTTGAACTTTGCACATACCACAATCTGTGGATCACAAACACAGCTGATGGGAATAAGGGGACTTCGAAGTAGGCGGCGTCCTTTCGAAAAGGAGCCCCGTCTGGACGTGCTGCGCCGCGGCAAGGTGCATCAATTTCGAAGTGCTGCGGCCGCCCGCATGCTAATGAAGCGCTGAATATGCATTTCAGCGCTTCATTAGTAAACTTCGAAATGGCCATTTGTGTGGCCATTTCGAAGTTTGGGGCACGTGTAGAGACGGCCATAGTGCCGACTGTGATACAGATCACTCGCTAGTTTGCTCCAAACTCAAGGTGAGACCCAAGAAGCTGGACTGCTCTAAACAAACTGGAAGGCCCTGCATTGATGCCAAAAAGACAGCAAATTCAGAGAGAGCTGAAAAGTTCAGAGAGACCCTCGAGGAGAATCTGCGCAGCAGCCCTGGGGGTGCCGATGTGACATCCAGATGGCAGCACCTGAAGGATACAATTTACAACATGGCCTTGTCAGAGTTTGGAAGAAGAGCTAGAAACACAAATGACTGGTTTGAAGCTAACTCCGATGAGATGATTCCAGCCATCGAAAAGAAGAGCGCTGCACTCCTGGAGTACAAACAGTCACTGAACCAGAGCACCCTGCAAGCACTCAGAGCAGCCACAAAAACAATACAGCAGACAGCCAGGTGCTGTGCCAACAACTACTGGCTCGAGCTATGCAGCAGCATCCAGACCAGTGCTGACTCTGGTAATCTCAGGAGAATGTACGAGGGCATCAAGAAGGCATTAGTATCCTGAATCACAGTGCGGATTCCACGCAGAGAGATCTACCGTTGACATGGTCTTCTCTCTGAGGCAGCTGCAGGAGAAATGCAGGGAGCAGAGGAAGCCACTCTATATTGTCTTCATCGACCTGACCAAGGCCTTCGACTTGGTCAGCAGGGATGGACTGTTCAAACTGCTCCACAAGATAGACTGTCCACCACGGTTACTCAAGATGATCCAGTCGTTCCACAAAGACATGAGAGGAACCATCCAATATGTTGGCGCATTATCGGATGTTTTCAGCATCAGGAGCAGTGTCAAACAAGGATGCGTCCTTGCTCCGACATTGTTTGGGATCTTCTTCGCGCTCCTCCTGAAGCACACCTTTGGATCTTCAACAGAGGGCATCGTTTTGCACACAAGATCTGATGGGAAACTGTTTAATCTTGCACGGCTGAGGGCTAAATCTAAGGTGCGGGAAGTCCTCATCAGAGACATGCTGTTCGCAGATGATGCTGCTGTAGTGTCACACACAGAAGACCAGCTTCAGAAACCGCTGGATCGGTTCTACAAAGCATGCAAGGACTTCAGGCTTTCCATCGGCCTAAAGAAGACAAATGTACTTGCTCAGGATGTTGCTGAGCCTCCATCAGTCAGGATTGATGATTATATGTTACATGTCATCCACGAGTTCGTTTACCTCGTGTTCACCATCACTGACACCCTGTCATTTTAGTCTGAGCTAAATAGGAGGATCGGAAAATCAGCCACAAATCTGTCCAGACTCAGCGAGAGAGTGTGGAATAACATCAAGTTGTAAACCCACACCAAAATGCAAGTCTACACAGCCTGCATCCTCAGCACCCTCCTTTATGACAGCGAGTCTTGGACCCTGTACGCCCGCCAGGAAAAGAGGCTGAACGTCTTCCACTTGCGCTGCCTCAGGCGCATCCTTGGAATATCGTGGAAGGTCAGTGTCCAACTCTGCCATCCTTGAGCAACCTGGAATCCAAACCATGCACACCCTCCTCAGGGAGTGGCTGCTCCGCTGGCTTGGCCACGTCCACAGGATGAATGATAGAAGGATCCCAACAGACATCTTGTAAGGCGAGCTAGCCTCTGGCAAAAGACCTCCCAGATGTCCCCAGGTAGACATCGAGCCAGACAGCTGGGAGAAGCTGGCAGACGATTGCAGCAGATGGAGGCTGAAACTACACAAAGGCCTTCAGAAGGGTGAGATGAGGATCAGACAGCTAGCAGAGGAGAAGCCAGTCCACAGAAAGCACAGTAAGGACCTGCCAGACACCCATTACACATGCAACAGATGCAGCGAAGACTGTCACTCTCGTGTGGGCCTTCACAGTCACAGTCGACGCTGCAAATGATGATCCCAAATGGAACTACGAAGGGAGCGATGCATAGTCTACGTAGACTGAAGGATGCTGCTACTACTACTACTACTACTACTACTATTATCTGGACAACTGACATCATAGTTCACCTCCCCTATTCATCACATGATTTTATTGGATCCTTGCCATTAGACCAAACGTTTGCTTTCAGAGTTGGGCAAGAGTAACAAGGTGTGGTACCCCAGCTGATAGACCATTTCACGTGCTTTATTTTTGTAATGATGAGCCTGGCTCTGTTGGGCTGTCTCTAACTTTTCCTGAGCAAATATGACCACCTGGTCCTGTCATTGCCATGTGAGTTCCACTTATTGGATGATATTTTGGGTTCAGGAGTGTTGTTTTTGCCTATGTCTCCATAAGAAGGTCCAGTACCCCTCAAGGCAGCTGGCCATATAACTATTCAAATGGAAAAAATCCTTTTGGGATATGTGGTACATGCCGCAACACAACCATCACGTAGGGAAGGAGTGGATTATAATTGTATGTGGGAAGTGCTTACAAATGTCCTCATCATGTTCGTCAAGGTTCTGTTGAATCTCTCTACTGAGTCATTGGTTTGGGGGTGGTACACTGAGTTTCAGAGTATCTTCACCTTGAGAAGTGCCTAGGTCTTCCTGAGCAATATCAACCTGAAAATTGTTCCCTGGTTTCTCAGGATTTCTGTTGGTAATCGCACCTGAGATAAAAGGGATGTATCAACTTGTTGGCTAAGGCTTGTTCCATTATGAACCATAAGGGCACTTCTGTTGGATAGCAGGTTGTGTAGTCCTCAGCAGCCACTGTGTTCTGATGTCCTCAAACACTTTCCCTCTGGAGGGACCAGAATATCAACTCCTATTCTTCCAAAGGGATTATTTCCCAGAGGCAAGCGTAGTAAGGGAGCCCACTGAGCCCCTTTGGTGCAACTTGCTAATAATCAGGGCAGGATGCACAGAATGAACAGTGTTCTTGTGGATCCTCACCAGAAGAATTGAGACAATACATGGGTGGTACTATTGAGTGATAACGAGTGGGAGAATTGCAGGAGTTTGCAGGTCACCACGAGCCAGGAACAGATGTCCCTTGTGTTTGGGTCCTCCTCAGCTCGAGAGAAAAGGTCTTTCTTTAACTCAGAATGAGGACGTTGGGAAGTTTGAGCTTCCTGGGTACCCATCCTGTTAATTATAGCTATCCAGGCATATACTTCTCATAGAGTGTGAAGTCATCACCCTAGTTAGATAGTCCACATCTACATCTGAGAGGAAAACCTGCAGAAAGATTCCTCTGGGTCTGAGTGCATGTGCCCATCCCTCTTCTGAGTGGGCATTGTCCTCCTGCAGAGCTAGTTCCTTTTCTAGGTCTGTTTCCCCAGCAAAATGGGTTCAGAGCCATAATCTACTCCAATCCTTCCAAAAGATCCGATTTCACCACCAGAAACACTTCCTCTAACTTTGAGGTGCTGACTCAGTTGCAGTTGGAGGTCAGAGAAGACGGTTTGCTTTGCCAACCTGGATCTTTGCTTCAAAATTCTTCACCTTCAGCCTTATCCTAGAAGTGGGACAAGAGTGGACTTCCACATGCACATAAGTCACTCCCACAGGGCAATCTAACTGAGGGTGATAATGTCTGGCTCAGCTTCAAAAGTGCTACAAGAAATCACACTCCATGAAAGGACATGATTGGCTGAAATGCCCTGGCTTTCCAGAGCAGTCACACCAGCATCCCTGGCATGGGGCCTGACTGAGTCTGCCTCCTCAGGTTGTCTGGAGCACAACTTGGGCATAGCAAGGGGAAAGGAGGCTCCACTCAGGTACAGTGCTCTGGGGTTAGGTCCAGATGGACTTCCCTCCTCCTCGGTCTCTTCTACCTTGCATTTTTTCTTTCCTCCTTTTTTCCAAGTATCTTATACCCAGCCTTTTCTGAGCCCTGGACCAGCCAACTGTCAGGCTCTGACCAGGCAGGCTTTCTAGGCCTGTCAGCAAGTAGGAAATCATCCACAGTGTATACTGTAGCAGCAAGCAGGACAGAGTTAAGGCACTGAACCTCCATTTGAATTGGTGTCAGCAAAATCATTAAATATTGTTCTAGAACTATGGAGTCAAGGTCATGCAGACCTTAGAGTGTAGCAAATGAGTTGCCCAGTTATAATGCATGGGTCATAAAATAATAGACTCCTAGGGCTGGAAGGGACCTTAGGAGGTCGTCTTGTCCAGTCCCCTGCTTCAAGCAGGATCAACCCCCACTAAGTCATCCCAGCCAGGACCTTGTCAAGATGGGACTTGAAAACCTCGAGGGATAGAGAATCCACCACCTCTCTAGGCAACGCATGCCTGTGCTTCAACACCTTCCTGGTGAAGTAATTTTTCCTAACATCCAACCTACTCCTTTTCTTCTGTAACTTAGACCATTGCTCCTCATTCTGCCATCTGACACCACTGAGAACAGTTTCTCTCCATCCTCTTTAGAGCTCCCCTTCAGGAAGTGGAAGGCTGCTATTAAATCACTCCTCAATCTTCTCTTCTGCAAACTAAATAAGCCCAAATCCCTCAGCCTCTCCTCATAGGTCCATAAACCTCCGGGGTTACTCCCAGGCGGTCAAGTATGGCAGATTTTACTGTCCTACAGTCTGATACTGCATCATCATCCAGGGCTCGATAAGCTGTCAAAGCTTCCCCACACAGGGACAGTGCCATGTGGGCAGCACAGGTGGTTCTATCCCAACTAGCAGTCATGCCACCCTTTCAAAGATGAGCTGAGAAACCTCTAGAACATGGTGTGGTCCCAGCTGGGGCAGATCTATCCCCAACCCTGAGTTCAAGATTAGCTATTCTGACAGTCTCTTCTGACCTTGAAATTCCACAAATCTATGCAAAACTGAGTGTGGACAATTAAGCAGCTGCTGGTGTTTTCACAAGTAGAGAATTGAACAGCTCTGTTTAGGTCACTTTAAACAATACATTGTAATTGCTTTAACAGTAGCAGACGGGGCAGCCAAGAACAAGAAATCTGTTACATTGAAAAGCCATCTGTTAACCATCTAAGACAATATAGTTGTCCACAAAATAGGATCTTGCTGTAAACTCCCCAGGTTGCACAGAGTAATGTCACTGAATGGCCAGCAGGGTATATCTCTTTAGCAGCTTTTTGTAAGTACTACAGAATGGCTATGCTTCATGTATTGAAAAAAAGAAACAACAAACAAAAAAAAAGTAAGGTACAACACATGCCAACCCCATAGCTCTGGGAAACATGTTATGTTTCACGGGGAGCAAAATTTAAATGATCTATAAACCTGATGCCTAAGCCCACCACTGTTACAAACATTTGTTATCTGACTCATATTACGGGGTTGACAACCATTTTGTGTTTGATCAGTTGTCTAAGGATAAAATAGCAATAGTAACATTTAGTCATATGACCAGTAAATATTAAAAATCAATAACAAATGAATATAAATATTTCTTCAAATTCTTCTCTCGAAATTTTTGAACAAATTTGCTGATCCATTCTTCCCTCTTAAATTCCCAGTTGGTTCCTTCATCTAAAAGCAATGAATAAAGAGAATCTGGCCCACGTCCCCATTTCTCAATGCACTTAGCATCATGAAATACATACTCTTTTTTCTCTCTCTCATTTCCCCAGGGCCCTTCCAGGCATTCAGTGCTATTATACACATTCCAGTGGATTTTATAGTCATGAAGAAGATTGTAAGTGTATACGGCAGACAGCAGTTGCATAAACACTGTGCTCCTCTAAAGCCTTTAAGAGTTGGAGTATAATAAAAGTGGGGTTTTTTTTGGTTTCATTTATTTAATGTAACACAACAACATAGGTTTGTGGATAATGTTCCCCACCCACTGGCAAAAAGCATCTCTCTCCATTTACTGTTTTGCCAATTCAAACGCCTTTGTTTATAACCAAACCCAGTGAGTTGCTATTCCCTGGGAAGGCCTACCACTGCGCATATCTCCCTTTCATCGACAAAGGGGGCTAACCTAATGAACCTTCTCTGTGCACATCTTTTGCACAGAGGGAGACAAATTTGGGGGGTTGATCCCTTTTGGGGGGTTGATTCCCTGGGTTCTGTCCCCTAGAACTACATCCACTCTGAACTGTTGTTAAAAATGAGTGATGTAGCCAAGTTGGTCTGTATCTTCAAAAACAAGAAGAAGTCCTGTGGGACCTTTTAGACTAACAGATATTTTGGAGCAGAAGCTTTCATGGGCAAAGACCTGCTTCACCTGATGAAAGCTTATGCTCCAAAATATCCGTTAGTTTATATGTTGCCACGGGACTTCTTGCCGTTTTTGCTGGTAAAGTGTGTCTGCACTGCTCTGCAGGAGGATGGTAACTCCAACTCTGTTCCTTGGCTGGGGGAGACTGGAGGATCTGGCTCAGCAGTTCAGAGGGGTAGGGAAGTCCCAGAGACCAAAAACGTGGATGCACTGTCATGATCAGCACCCAGGGGACCATCCCTATTACAACCAGTCCATCATGTAAAAGGGCTGCAGAACACTGCATGTAGAGACCTAGGAGGTGGTCTATAGTGGCTGAAGGGCATCCTGATGAAGTGCTAAAGCACAGCTGGAATGGGAAGAGCTGTTTTGCACAGCTGGCCAATGGAGATTAGTTCTAGCCCTGCCCCCTTTGGCCAAGGCTCTACTCTTCTGCTTGAGTCCCCACCGCTCTTCCCACCTATTGCAGCTCAGAGCCCAACACTGGCTGTGAGCCTCACCCCAATTTATCACCCACATCCCTAGGGTGGACGTGGCCTAAGAGGATCAGGTGGTCAGGCTGGGTGGCTGCAAGCCTCCCCTGTCACTGTGTTCTGGGCTGATAGGTAGCACACATGCAGACCAAATTTCCCAGACCTATAGCCCCAAGAGGGCAGACGGTGCAACTCCAGTATGTAGGAGCTTGGTGGGGAGGTGGCTGGCACAGGATCCAGCCCAAGCCAGGGCCATTTCACGGGGAAAGGTGAATTGAGGGGGCTTAAGGGCAGAGCATAATCATGGCCATGTCTAGCGCTTGGGGAAGGCAGAGTCTTCTCCTGCCTCTGAAGCCCACACTGTGCCCCTTTGTAAGGTCAAGCAAAGTGACATCCTGTATCTGGCACAGTCCAGCATTTTCTCTGGCTGCTAAACATTTTGGTGGCTCCTTTCTGAACCATCTCTGAGATTTCAGTAACCTTTTAGAAATGGGCCTTTCAGTACTGCACACCACCACGTATACCTGGGGCATATACAAGGGTAAAGTCCTTCCCCTGTTTCAGCTCATCACTGCCTGATGTACGTATCCAAGGATTGCATCAGTCCTCTTGGCCCCACTTGGTACTGGGAGCTCAATATGAGTTGGGAATCCACAGTTATGCCTGAATTCTTTTCTGGGTCCCAGCAACCCAGAACACAGTGCCCTGAGCTGTGTTGGGCCAGCAGCCCCTGAGCTGTGACGATAACTTTGCATTTGACCATATGAAAACATATTGTTTGCATGAGCCCAGCTCAACAAATGCCTCACAAGTCTTTGGGTCATCTGCAGGTTTTTCCCAGTGATTTCCTATTTGCTTCCAGATCCTTGATAAAAATAGCAAGCAGGTTCAGGCCTAGAACAGGGCTGGAAGAGGGACAGGGATAGGTGGGCATGAAGAGAGAAGGTGTCCTGGGGAGGAATGTCCTGTATGGGATGGGGGCAGGGACAGGGCAGCAGGGACAGGGATGGACAGGCACACTGTTCCTCAGTCCACACCCTAAGTACATTCTCCCCTCATGCCCTGCAGGTCATCCAGACCATCAACAAGGTCCTCCTGTGGCAGCTAATCCGCATCAGGGACCTCAATGATTCCCTCTGGAGGTCTGTTAATTTGCACTTCCCCACCAGCTTCCAAGTGCTGATGGCACACTCGTTGCCATCTGGGACCCAAAGCCCAACAGCGGGGACTATGCAGACCGCAAGGGCTACCACTCCATGGTGCTGCAGGGGCTCGTCGACTACAGGGGTCAGTTCATGGACATATGCGTGGGATGGTCTGGCTGCACCCACAATGCCAGGGAGTTCTGGAACTCAGGACTGGGCTGTCGGATGAGCGAGGGGACCTATATCCCCTGTTAGGAGCTCCCTACTGGGGACACTACATTGCCACCCAGGATCGTGGTTAAGGCAGCCTATTTCCTGCAGGCATGGCTCATGAGAACATATACGGGTCACATCCAGCCTACCCAGAACATTATTAATGAGCGGCTCAGCTGGACCCAGAATACGGTCGAGCAAGCACTCATCTGACTGAAGGAGTGCTTCCGCTGCCTCCTAATGAGGCTGGAGGTGGGCCTACCCAATGTCCTGGCAGTGGTTGGGGCATGCTGCAACCTGCACAACCTCAAGGAGGCAAAGCACAAGCCTGTTGTGCAGTGGTGGGCTACTTAGTCCAGCTGTGGCTACAAGCAGCTGCCCACCACCCCATGCTGCCAGGCCCAGAGGTATGGGGTGCGGGTACGGGAGGCCCTGTGTGAAGTGTTCACTCAGGAGTTACATTGACACCCCCATGCATGCACCCACCCCCATGCACATCCCCTACCCCCAACACCTCTCCCAACCATGCACCCCCCCACCACTCCCACACATACACAGGGGACACAAGGGTAAACACAGATAAATGATTTACTGAGCCTAGGAAAATGTGTGCATAAGTCTTTGGGGCCTTGAGGAAAGATATCAATCAGGGCAGAGCCTTGAAGGAAGACAAGCGGCTGGGCCTGAGGTCTTAAGTTACCAGCAACAGGAAACGTGGCAATCTCACGAATTAATGAGTTTGTTGTGCTGCCACAGAGCAATATGGTCAGGAAAGGATCTAATGTCTCTTTGGCTAGTCAGTGATTAAGGAAAGGGGCCCAGCACCATGTCACCTCTGAGCTACCCTCTCAGCTCAATCTGACAGCCAGAGCACCAGATGATAACTTTAAGTCCTATTCTGAGAAAAAAGCCGATGTAGCCTTTCCTGGATCTGTTTGATGCTCACCCCATAGATGATGGGGTTTAGCATGGGGGGCATCACCAGATATATGTTGGAAATTAGAACGTGGATATACAGGGGCACATATTTTCCAAACTGGGGTGTGAGAAAGGAGATGAGACGTGGGATGTAAAAAGCTAAGATGGCACAGAGGTGGAAGCCACATGTACCAAATGTCTTGAGGCGGGCATCCTTTGTAGGGAGGCTTAAAATGACCCTCAGAATCTGGGTGTAGGACAAGGTGATAAAAATGACATCCAGACCAGTCACACCAAACACCACAAAGAGGCCATAATAAGTATTGATGCGGGTGTCAGCACAGGCCAGCTTCACCACAGCATTGTGCTCGCAGTGTGTGCTGGTGACAATATTGGTTCTACAATAAGGCCACTGACTTGCCAGAAGAACAGAGGGAAGTACAATTACACAGCCACGCAGCAGCATGGCCAGACAGACCATGGTGACAACACGGTTTGTCAAGATGGTGGAATGTCTCAGTGGATCACAGATGGCTACATAACGATCCAAAGCCATGGCAACAAAAGTGCCAGACTCAATCATGAAGAAGCCATGAATGAAGTACATCTGGGCGAGGCAGGCACTGAAATGGATCTCCCTGGAATTGAACCAGAAGATGCTCAGCTCTTTCGGCACTATGGATGTGGACAGGACCAGGTCGGTGACAGCAAGCATGCAGAGGAAATAGTACATGGGCTCATGGAGACTTGTCTCCCTCTTCACAACATATAGGATGATAGAGTTCCCCAAGACAGCTATGACATACATGGTGCAGAAGGGGATGGAGATCCAGACATGGGCTCTCTCCAGACCAGGAATTCCCTGAAGGATGAAGGTGGAGGGGTTGATAAAATTGGTTGTGTTGGAATCTGACATAGAATAGAATATAAACTGTCGTTCTCTGAAGTGCACTGGTGTCTTCTGTATGCACCATAAGTTTCCCTGACTTGCTGTAAGTGCCCAGATTTTAGCGTGATAATTGCAGAAGAAATTCCTGGATGGAGAGATAATGATAACAGAAGATATCACATGCACAGCTGAAGGTTGTTTTTTTTAATTAAGGAGATTAGTCACTCTTTACATAAGAAAAAATATTATTTCCATTATTCAAAATAATAAATTATAAGGATTTGACCCTCGTAATGCCATTTCAATGTCTGATGGTGCTCTATGAATCAACAATTCTATATGTTGTTGAGGACCACTCTTTTGAAGGAAAGGGCTGTGGGGGGCGTCTACTCATGTTTTCTTTCTAAAGAAGCTTTCAAAAGGGGGCACTCTTCCTGAAAAGGAAAAGGAAGAGCGATTTCCAAAGAAGCGCTGCATTAAGAACATAAGAACATAAGAACATAAGAATGGCCATACTGGGTCAGACCAAAGGTCCATCAAGCCCAGCATCCCATCTGCCGACGGTGGCCAATGCCAGGTGCCCCAGAGAAGGAGAACAGAAGACAAGTGATTTATCTCCTGCCATCCATCTCCTGCCCTTGTTGTGAAGGCTAGGGCACCATACTTTATCCCTGGCTAATAGCCATTTATGGACCTGACCTGCAAAAATTTATCAAGCTCTTTTTTAAACCCTAATAGAGTCCTGGCCTTCACAGCCGCCTCGGGCAAGGAGTTCCACAGGTTGACTGTGCGCTGTGTGAAGAAAAATTTCCTTTTATTAGTTTTGAACCCACTACCCATCAATTTCATTTGGTGTCCCCTAGTTCTTGTATTATGGGAAAAGGTAAATAATTTTTCTATATTCACTTTCTCCACACCATTCATGATTTTATATACCTCTATCATATCGCCCCTCAATCGCCTCTTTTCCAAACTGAAAAGTCCCAGTCTCTCTAGCCTCTCCCCATATGGGACCCTTTCCAAGCCCCTAATCATCTTAGTCGCCCTTTTCTGAACCTTTTCTAATGCCAATATATCTTTTTTGAGGTGAGGAGACCACATCTGCACGCAGTACTCGAGATGTGGGCGTACCATAGTTTTATATAGGGGAAGTATGATATCTTTTGTCTTATTATCGATCCCTTTTTTAATAATTCCTAACATCCTATTTGCCTTACTAACTGCCGCTGCACACTGCGTGGATGTCTTCAGAGAACTATCCACTATAACTCCAAGATCCCTTTCCTGATCTGTCGTAGCTAAATTTGACCCCATCATGTAGTACGTGTAATTTGGGTTATTTTTTCCAACATGCATTACCTTACACTTACCCACATTAAATTTCATTTGCCATTTTGCTGCCCAATCACTCAGTTTGCTGAGATCTTTTTGTAGTTCTTCACAATCCCTTTTGGTTTTGACTGTCCTGAACAACTTGGTGTCATCTGCAAACTTTGCCACCTCACTGCTTACCTCATTTTCCAGATCATTGATGAACAAGTTGAACAGGATCGGTCCCAGGACTGAGCCCTGGGGAACACCACTAGTTACCCCCCTCCATTGTGAAAATTTACCATTTATTCCCACCCTTTGTTTTCTGTCTTTTAACCAATTCCCGATCCATGAAAGGACCTTTCCTCCTATCCCATGACCACCTAATTTACATAAAAGCCTTTGGTGTGGGACCGTGTCAAAGGCTTTCTGGAAATCTAGGTATATTATGTCCACTGGGTGCCCCTTGTCCGCATGTTTATTAACCCCTTCAAAGAATTCTAATAGATTAGACAGACACGACTTCCCTCTGCAGAAACCATGCTGACTTTTGCCCAACAATTCGTGCTCTTCTATGTGCCTTGCAATTTTACTCTTTACTAGTGTTTCTACTAATTTGCCTGGTACTGATGTTAAACTTATCGGTCTATAATTGCCAGGATCTCCTCTAGAGCCTTTTTTAAATATTGGTGTTATATTGGCCGTCTTCCAGTCATTTGGTACCAAAGTGGATTTAAAGGATAGGTTACAAACCACTGTTAATAACTCCGCAATTTCACATTTGAGTTCTTTCAGAACCCTTGGGTGAATGCCATCTGGTCCTGGGGACTTGTTACTATTCAGCTTATCAATTAATTCCAAAACCTCCTCTAATGTCACTTCAATCTGAGTGAGTTCCTCAGATTTGTCGCCTAAAAAGGCTGGCTCAGATTTAGGAACCTCTGTAACATCTTCAGCCGTGAAGACTGAAGCAAAGAAATCATTTAATCGCTCCGCAATGGCACTGTCTTCCTTGATCGCTCCTTTTATATCTTTATCATCCAAGGGCCCCACTGCTTTTTTAGCAGGCTTCCTGCTTCTAATGTATTTAAAAAACATTTTACTATTGTTTTTTGAATTTTTGGCTAGCTGTTCCTCAAACTCTTTTTTGGCTTTTCTTACTACATTATGACAGTTAATTTGGGAGTGTTTATGTTCCTTTCTATTTTCCTCACTAGGATTTGACTTCCACTTTTTAAAAGCTGCCCTTTTCTCTCTCACTGCCTTTTTAACATGGCTGTTTAGCCATGGTGGTTCTTTGTTAGGTCTCTTACTGTGTTTTTTTATTTGGGGTATACATTTAAGTTGGGCCTCTAGTATGGTGTCTTTAAACAGTTTCCATGCAGCTTCCAGGGATTTTAGTTTAATTACTCTACCTTTTAGTTTCTGTTTAACTAGCTTCCTCATTTTAGTGTAATTCCCCTTTTTGAAATTAAATGCCAGAGTGTTTGACCGCTGCGGTGTTCTTCCCAACACAGGAATATTAAAAGTTATTATATTGTGGTCACTATTTCCAAGCGGTCCAGTAACAGTTACCTCTTGGACCAGATCCTGCGTTCCAGTCAAGACTAGATCGAGAATCGACTCTCCCCTTGTGGGTTCCTGTACTAGCTGCTCCAAGAAGCAGTCATTTAAGGCATCAAGAAATTTAATCTCTGAATCCCGTCCTGAGGTGACATGCACCCAATCAATATGGGGATAATTGAAATCTCCTATTATTACTGTGTTTTTTATTTTGATAGCCTCTCTAATCTCCCTCATCATTTCAGCATCACTATCACTGTCCTGGTTAGGTGGTCGGTAATATATTCCTAATGCCATATTCATATTAGAGGAATGAATTGTTATCCATAATGATTCTATGGAACATTTTGATTCCTTTAGGATTTTTACTTCATTTGATTCTATATTATCCTTCACATATAGTACCACTCCGCCACCCGCACGACCTGTTCTGTCTTTCCGATATAATTTATATCCCGGTATGATAGTGTCCCACTGATTGTCCTCATTTCACCATGTTTCTGAGATGCCTATTATGTCAACTTCCTCCTTTGATATGAGGTACTCCAGTTCACCCATCTTATTAGACAGACTCCTAGCATTAGTGTAAAAGCATGTTAGAAAACTACCACTATTTATATGTCCGCCTTTCACAGACGTGGTGGATTTTTTTATGCACGATTGTTTCACATCTGATCTTGCCCATATATTATTTCCCACGTTCCCTATCTGACTAACTTCTAGGGAATCCCTGTCTATGGAGCCTCGTGTAAGAGAAGTCTCCGTCCGATCCAGGTGCTCCCCCGCACCAATCGGCTTTCCCCCACCTCTTAGTTTAAAAACTGCTCTATGTCCTTTTTAATGTTTAATGCCAGCAGTCTGGATCCACCTTGATTTAGGTGGAGCCCATCCTTCCTGTATAGGCTCCCCCTACCCCAAAAGTGTCCCCAGTTCCTAATAAATCTAAACCCCTCTTCCCTACACCATCGTCTCATCCACGCATTGAGACTCTGAAGTTCTGCCTGTCTATCTGGCCCTGCGCGTGGAACTGGAAGCATTTCAGAGAATGCCACCAAAGATGTTCTGGATTTCAGTCTCCTTCCTAGTAACCTAAATTTGGCCTCCAGAACATCTCTTCTACCCTTCCCTATGTCATTGGTACCAACATGTACCACGACGACCGGCTCCTCCCCAGCACTGCCCATAAGTCTGTCTAGATGCCTCGAGAGATCCGCAACCTTCGCACCAGGCAGGCAAGTCACCATACGGTTCTCCCGGTCATCACAAACCCAACTATCTATATTTCTAATGATGGAATCCCCCACTACTAAAACCTGCTTCTTCCTAACAGCTGGCGCTCCCTCCCCCGGAGAAGTATCCTCGGCACGAGAGGATACAACATCACCCTCTGGAAGGAGGGTCCCAACTACGGGATGGTTTCCCTCTGCTCCCCTTGACTGCTCTCCTTCCCTGAGCCTTTCATCCTCCGTAACAGCCTCAGGACTGTCAGATTGGAGGTGGGACAGCCCTACTATGTCCCGGAAAGTCTCATCCACAAACACCTCTGCCTTCCTTAGCTCCTCCAGTTCAGCCACCCTGGCCTCCAAAGCACGCACTCGGTCTCTGAGGGCCAGGAGCTCCTTGCATCGAGCGCACACATACGCCACCCGCCCACAGGGTAGGTAGTCATACATACTGCACTCGACACAATAAACAGGATAGCCCCCACTCTGCTGCTGGGCTTCTGCCTCCATTTCCTACTCTAGTTATATACGAGGGTTAATTAAATGTTTCAGATAGAGGTTGTTATAAAGGATTTAGTTTAAGGGCAACAGAAGTAAGTCACTGGCTCCCTCCAAGCTCCCCCTCTCAACTCCCCTCTCCAAACTCCCTCCTGTTAGCACGCACCCTGTTTGCCAGCACCCGGTCGCAAAGCTCCCTGGTCGCTTACTAGCAGGGTTTAAGTGCTCGGCCTCCCTGATAGCTCCTCCCTCTGCCTACAGCTCAGCCAATCAGCACACAGCGTTTCAATTCAAACCTAATCAGCTTCCAACTGCCTGCCTGCCTGCCTGAGCACACGGCCTTTCAAACAAACAAACACACACTCAGCTCAGCACTCCAAACAAACAAACTCCAAACTAACACACAAGCCCAAAACCTCCAAATATAAGCAGCCACTTACCCCAAGGTGCTTTAGTTTGCTCCTTCCTTCCTTCTCCTCCTCCAGGAGAGCCTCTCCAAACTCCCTCCTGTTAGCACGCACCCTGTTTGCCAGCACCCGGTCGCAAAGCTCCCTGGTCGCTTACTAGCAGGGTTTAAGTGCTCAGCCTCCCTGATAGCTCCTCCCTCTGCCTACAGCTCAGCCAATCAGCACACAGTGTTTCAATTCAAACCTAATCAGCTTCCAACTGCCTGCCTGCCTGCCTGCCTGAGCACACGGCCTTTCAAACAAACAAACACACACTCAGCTCAGCACTCCAAACAAACAAACTCCAAACTCCAAACAAACACACAAGCCCAAAACCTCCAAATATAAGCAGCCACTTACCCCAAGGTGCTTTAGTTTGCTCCTTCCTTCCTTCTCCTCCTCCAGGAGAGCCTCTCCAAACTCCCTCCTGTTAGCACGCACCCTGTTTGCCAGCACCCGGTCACAAAGCTCCCTGGTCGCTTACTAGCAGGGTTTAAGTGCTCAGCCTCCCTGATAGCTCCTCCCTCTGCCTACAGCTCAGCCAATCAGCACACAGTGTTTCAATTCAAACCTAATCAGCTTCCAACTGCCTGCCTGCCTGCCTGCCTGAGCACACGGCCTTTCAAACAAACAAACACACACTCAGCTCAGCACTCCAAACAAACAAACTCCAAACTCCAAACAAACACACAAGCCCAAAACCTCCAAATATAAGCAGCCACTTACCCCAAGGTGCTTTAGTTTGCTCCTTCCTTCCTTCTCCTCCTCCAGGAGAGCCTCTCCAAACTCCCTCCTGTTAGCACGCACCCTGTTTGCCAGCACCCGGTCGCAAAGCTCATTCTTTCAATTTGCTTTCAAACGAGCAGTTTTTGTGCACAGACTCTCCAGAGGATCTTTTCAGAGTCCCCTTCTTTTGAAAAATCTTTCAAAAGAACTTGTTAGTGTAGACACAGCCTACAAGTGGCTGCTATTATGCAAATGAGGTGCACTATATGTAAATGGATGAATCATTTGCATTTCCAATTGGCTGCATTTGCATTCCCCTTCCAAAAGGGGAATGTAGTGTAGCCAGAGCCATTGTGTAGGTGTAACTTTGAAAGATGATCTTGTGAAATAGCTGTTTTGAGGTATCTTATTTCAGAATAGTGCTCCTGTGTAGATGTATCTGAGGTGAGCACATCTGTATGCAGTGTTCTCTATGTGGCTGTACCATGGATTTATATAGAGGCAATAAGATACTCTCTATCTGAGTTGCTATCCCATTTTTAAGGATTACTAACATTCTGTTTGCTTTTTTGACTGCTGCAGCACCCTGAGTGGATGCTTTCAGAGAACTATGACTCCAAGATATCTCTCTTGAGTTCTGATGGCATTACTTTGCATTTATCAACATTAAAAGTTATTTGCCATTTTATTGCCCAATCACCTGGCTTTCTGAGATTCTTGTGAATCTCTTCACAGTCAGTTCTGTTTTTAAATATATTAAGCAGTTTAGTATCATCAGCATTTTTTTCACTTCACAATATGACCCTTTCTCCAGATAATTTATAAATATGTTGAATGGGATTGGTCCCAGTATTGACCATTAAGAGATATCACTAGTTATCTCTCTCCATTCTGAAGACTGACCATTTATCAGGCCCTTCCCTCTTATCCCTTTTCAACTTACTTTACTTAAGAGATTTTGCTGACGAACCTAGTCAAGGGCTTTCGGAAATCTTAGAATACTATATCCCCAGGATCCTCCGTATACACATGCTTGTTGACATCCCCAAAGAACTCTAGCAAATTAGAGATTAGTAAGACCCAGTTAGTAAGACGGTAGTTATTTTCCCCTCACTGGATACCGAAAATGATTTAAAGTATAGGTTGCACACCACAGTTAAGAGTACTACAGTTTCACATTCAAGCGCTTTCAGACGTCTTGGGTGACTGCCATCTTTTCCTGACAACTTGTTACTGTTAAGTTTGTCAATTTGTTTCAAAACTTCCTCTAACCACACCTCAGTCTAGGACAGTTCCTCATATATTTTGGCTCAGATTTGGGAATCTCCCTAAAATCTGTAACCATGAAGATGGAAACAAAGAATTTATTTAGTTTCTCTGCAATGACCTTATCATTTTTGACTTCTCCTTTAGCATAGAATTGTAGAACACTAGGGCTATGCCTGCAAGAGAAACATCTGTCAACAGAAGTTAGTGTTGACAGGGAAATATTGACAGAACCTCTGTCAACAGACTGCATCTACATACAACTTGCTCTATCCACAGCGAGCTAGCAGACTGCACTGCCCTCAGGTTCCAGGAAGCAGAATAGCAGCTCTGCAAAGAGGGCTGCCTGGCAACCGGAAGGAAGCCCTCTCTGTTGACAGTAGTGTCTACACTACACTTTTGAGGACAGTACTCTGATACTGTCAAGGCAAATGCAGAGTTCTGTCAAGACTCTGTTGACAGAATGCTTTGCGTGTGCAGTTGCTCCATGATTTATGTTGACAGAAGGTCCCTTCTGCCTACACAACTCTCTAGTGTAGACTGGCCTAGAACTGGAAGGGACCTTTAGAGGTCAGTGAGTCCAGTCCCCTGACCTCATTGCAGGTCTAAGCAACTTATAGACCATCCTGACAGATGTCTATCTAGTCAACTCTTTAACATTTCCAGCAATGGAGATTCCACAACCTCCCTGGGCAATTTGTTCCAGTGGTTAACTAGCCTGACAGTTAGGAAGTTTTCCTAATGTCCAACCTAAACCTTCCTTGATATAGTTTAAGCCCATTGCTGCTTGTCCTATCTTCAGAGGCCAATGAGAACAATTTTTCTCCCTCTTCCTTGTAACCATCTTCTAGATACTTTTAAACAACTATAATACCCCATCTAAGTCTTCTCTTTCCTAAACTAAACAAGCCCAATTCTTTGAGTCTTTCTAATGGCTTATACTCTCTAGACTTTAAATAATTCTTGTTGTGCTTCTTAGGATCTTCTCAAATTTCTCCACATCTTTCTTTAACTGTGATGCCCAGAACTGGACACAATACTCTAACTGAGGCCTAATCAGCACACAGAAGAATAACTTCTCTTGTATTGCTCATAACACTCCTGTTAATGCATCCCAGAATCATGTTGAGTGTCACATTTTTTACTCATATTTTGCTTGTAGTCCACTATGACCCCTAGATCCCTTTCTGCAGGACTCCTCCCTAAACTGTCACTTCCCATTCTGTATGTGTGAAACTGATTGCTCCTCCCTAAGTAGAGTAATTTGCATTTGTCCTCATAAAACTTCATCCTAATTACCTCAGACCATTTTTCCAGTTTGTCCAGATAATTTTGAATTATGACCCTATCCTCCAAAGCAGTTATGGCCCCTCCCAGCCTGGTGTCATCTATCAATTTACTGAGCATAATCTCTATGCAAATATCCAAATTGTTGAAGGTATTGAACAGAATCAGTCCCGAAACAGACTCCTGTGGAACTCCACTTTTTACTCCTTTCCAGCATGGCTGCAAACGATTAATAGATACTCTCTGAGAATGGTTATCCAGCCAGGTAAGCACCCTCCTTATGGTAGCCCCACCTAAGTTGTATTTGCCCAGTATATTGATAAGATCATGTGAAATCATATCAAATGTCTTTCTAAAATCAAGGTATGCCATGTCCACTGCTTCTCCCTTATCCAGGAGACGTGTTATCCTACCAAACAAAGCTATCAGATTGGTCTGACATGATTTGTTCTTTACAAATGCATGCTGGCTTTTAATTAACACTTTATTTTCTTCCAGACATTTGCACATGAATTCCTTAATTACTTGCTCTATTATTTTTCCGGGTACTGAAACTAAACTGACTGGGCTTTAGTTTCCTGTCTTGTTCTTATTTCTCTTTTACATATATGGGCACTATATTTGCCCTTTTACTGTCTTTGGGAAATTCTGCTGACTTGAATGACTTTTGAAAGATGATTGCTGAAGGATCAAATACCGCCTCTGATGGCTCCTCTAGGATGTATTTCATTCTAGGATACATTTCATCAGGCCATGATGACTTGCAGACATCTAATTTTTCTAACTAATATTCAACTTGCTCTTTTTATTGTATCTTCTAAACCTACCCCCTTCCCACTAGCATTTGTTATGTTTTGGGTGAGAACAGAAACAAAGTAGTCATTAAGCACCTCTGTCACTTCCAAGTTCCCTGATATTGTTTCTCCTTCCTCACCGAGCAGTGAGGCTATCTTGCCCTTGGTATTCTTGTTTCAAATATATATTTATAGAAAGTCTTGTTACCCTTTATGTCTCTAACTGGTCTCAACTTGTTTTGTACTTTTGCCTTTCTAATCTTGCCCCCACAAACCTGTATTCTTTGCTTAAATTCCCCCTTTTTTAACTTTGTCCTAGTTTCCGTTTTTATACAACTCCTTTTTGATTTTGAGATTATGTAAGATCTCCCGGTTAAGCCAAGGTGGTCTTTTACCATACTTTCTGTCTTTCCTCTGCATTACTATAGCTTGTGTTTGGGCCCTTAATAAAGTCCCTTTGAAAAATTGCCAACACCCTTCAGTTTTTTCTTAGATGTGCTTCTCATGGGACCTTATCAGCAACCTCTCTGAGGTTTCCAAGATCTGCCTTCCTGAAATCTGTTGTCTCTGTTTTGCTGGTCTCCATTCTACCACTCTTCATAATCATGAACTCTATGATTTCATGACCACTTTCTCCCAAGCTGCCTTCCACTTTCAAACTCATGAACAGTACCTGGATAGTAGTTAAAATCATGTCTAGAACAGCTTCCCTCTTGGTAGTTTTCCAACCTTCTGAAAGAAAAAAAAATGTCTTCAATGCAGTCCAAGGACTTACTGGATAGTCTGTGTCCCTGAGTGTTAATTTCCCAACGTATCTCTGGATAGCTGAAATCCTCCATCGCTACCAAATCCTGCACTTTGGATGATTTTGTTAGTTTAGAAAAAGCCTCATCCACCTCTGCTATGTGGGTAGGTGATCTGCTAGGGCATGACACCCACAGAACAAATTTGGAGTTTGAATGCAGCTCTAGATATTGCCACAGCCCCCCAGAACCTCTGCATAACACTCTGGAGGGAGGCTAGAGGAAGGATAGAGACTGAACTAATATTTGCACTGGTTTTGCTCTCTTGCTGTCTCTCTCTCTCTCTCCCTCTCTCTCTTTCTCCTCCCAGGCTCCGTAGGTGAAATTGACATCCAAAATTTCATGCTGAATTAGACTTTCCAGGACAGTCTTGCCTGCAGTGTTTTGGACTCCCAGAGCTGAACTCTCTGCCCGCTCATCTCTTTAATCGGGAGAGTGTTTTCTAATGTGGAGCTTCTGGGCTTTTAATCACAGGAAAGAGACTGACTGAAATCTCCTGTCTGAGCTTTGGAGAGGCTGCCAAATTATGGTGAAAACTCCATTTGTCATGAATGACTGTAGCAAGCATGAGTTTCATACAACTTCACACACCTGATTTTGCAGGATTTTTTATAGCAGATTTTTTTTCCTCTCCCTGCTTCTTTTACTTGGATGTTCTCCTATTATGTTTTCTAATTTGGGATTTGCAATAAACACTTGAGATATGTGCAAACAAGTTGTGCATGTCTCGAGTGAATACCACTGTCACCCCTGACAGGAGCTGTTTCTGCTCCTGTTGGGGCATCAGCCTGACTCGTGGCTGCCGCCCCTGAAAGGAGTGGGTTTACAGTTCCTGGAGTGGTGGGCAGCTGGGCAGCTGGGAACCAGGTGGCTGCCTGGCACCTGGCTTCCCTCCCCTTGTAGAGCTGGGAAATTGACTGGGGCAGCAGTCTTGGTCAGCTTCCTGTCTCCAAAGAGTGGATGAGAGCCAGGAGCCAGGCTGACCCGGTTCCTGACTCCCCTCCACTGATTGAAGACAGGAAACTGAACAGAGCTGCTGCCCTGGTCAGTTTCCCAGGTCCTGCAACTATGGGATACAGGAAACTGACCAGCTCTGGTGTGCTGGTCAGTTTTCCAGCTCCTGCAAGCCCAGGGGAGCCAGGAAACAGGGGGCAGCCTAGTTCCTGTCTCCCCTCAACTTGTGCAAAAAATTGAGTTACATGAGGATTGCAAAAATGCAACCACTATGTAACTCAAGGGTTTACTGTACATTTAACTTGAACCCATACATGGTATCTTT
Organism: Carettochelys insculpta; assembly: GCF_033958435.1. Taxonomy (NCBI): domain Eukaryota; kingdom Metazoa; phylum Chordata; order Testudines; family Carettochelyidae; genus Carettochelys; species Carettochelys insculpta. The sequence continues at coordinate 3,757,306 of NC_134137.1, forward strand.
GAAAAGTTTCCACGCACCTTTCAAAAACAATGAGGAGTTCCGTGGCACCTTATAGAATAACAGATTTTTGGAGCATAAGTTTTCGTGGGCCCAGATCCACTTCATCAAATGCCACTGGGCCTTTGCCCACAAAAGCTAATGCTCAGAAAAAATCTGTAAGTCTATGAGGTGCCACAGGACTTCTAACTGTTTTTGTGGATACAGATTAACATAGCTGCCCCTCTGATACACGAAACTTTCAGGGATATTACTTTTGGACCTGTACCTTTGTATTTCTGTTTGACTAACCTCCTTATTTTTGCGTAGCTCCACTTTCTGAAGTAAAATGACACAGTGTTGGGCTTCTGTGATGTTTTTCCTACCAGAGGAATATTAAATTCAATTATATTATGTTCACTATCTCCCAGTGGTCCACCTGTATTTATCTCTTGGACCATATCCTGCGCTCCACATAGGACTAAATCACTCATTTCCTCTCCTCCTGTCAGTTCCAGATCCTGCTGCTCCAAGAAGCAATTATACAAGGTGTCAAGAAACTTTAACTCTGAATCGTGCCATGATGTGACACATACCCGTCAATATGGGGATAGTTGATATTCCCAATTATTTTTAATTTTTATAACCTCTCTAATCTCCCTTAGCAGCTCACAGTCACTATTAGAATGCTAATCAAGTGGCTAGTGATATATCCCTACTGCAATATTCATATATTCAAGCACAGAATGTGTTAAACAGTTTGGTCCATTTAAGATTTTTGCTTCATTTGAGTCTATGTTTTCTTTCATGTATATAGGGCCACTTCCACAGCAGCACAATCTGTTCTGGCCTCCCAACATATTATGTACCCCTGTGTCCCTTTGATCATCCTCATTGAACCAAGCTTCTGAGATGACGCTTATTTCAATATGTCATTGAATACAAGACATTGTAGTTCACCCATTTGATTATACCAATTTCTACCATTTGTACACACACACTTTAAAAACTTGTCATATTTAGCTGTCTGCCATTTCCTAATGTGGTTGAATAGAACAATTTTTCATCTGACTCTTTCTCGTCAGCTCCTACTTCTGTTTTGATATCCTCCATCCTCCCCTCCTTACTAAGACATAGAGAATATCTGTCAATAGACCCACCTCTGAGAGATGCCTCTGCCCTGTTCCCATGCTTCACTACCCCTGCTGGCTTTGCCCTGGCCCTTACTTTAAAAACTGCTCTATGATCGTTTTAAGTGGCAACAGTCTGGCTCATCTGTCAACACAGCTTTCCTGAACGGATACACACAGACCATGGAGAAATTTTGAAAGTAATCAACTGGCCCCGCTTTGGATCGTGTTGGGGACTGCAAAGGCAGAACCATGCCCTATCACCCTCACAGGAATGAAACATGAAACCTTTGGAATTCTTGCAAATACTGACTCAAACTAAGCTCCCTCTCACATGAGGCAGGCTCGTGGGTTCCACTGCATTACAGCCAACAGTTCTAAGTAGTATGTACTGGGGACTGGTATAAACCTAACTCCCTGAAGGTACCAATACAAACAAATGAAGAAAGCACTCAAGCAATCAAGCAAGCTATCAAGTAAACTTATGGGCTAAAATATTAACCTTAGGGAACACAGATAAAGCAAGCGTAAATCAGGAATTTCCATTTATTCTGTGCTACAAAATGTGAACAGGCCTGGCTTGAGACCATCTTGGGATGACTTCATAGGAGCCAGTCCTTCTTTAATGGGGTATTGAGTAAGAGTGCCTCCTGTCCTCTAATCTTCCATGGTTCTGTGACCTATGAGCACTTTTCATTCTCTAGGGTCCAATGTCCTACACGAACACAGCCACATCCAGTTGTAGGTCGTCAGCTGTGGTGGATAGGGGTCCAGAAAAAAGGGTGACATTTTAGTCCGCTATGGCAAAGATCCTGGGATATATAAAGCTGTGCATTGCAAAAAACCAACCAAACAAACAAACAAACAAAAACACCTTTCCACAGACTTACTCTCCATCCCATCACACCAATGTTGTTCTGGCTTTATCGAGCAGGTGAGCTCTTCAGGAAGAAAAAGGTACCTGTGAATTCTGAGATGCAAGTGTCTTCCCTGGGAGTGCCCTCTGATAGCTGTGCCCTGCACCTCTGTCAGCCCAGCATGCGCAGCAACACCCCAGGCTGAGAGCTGACACAGAGATGCACACCATTTATAATACAGCTCTGTGCAGTCCCAGTGGGGTTCACTCAGTCTATTCAGAAGAAGCAATTTCTGGATATAAACAGGCTGGAGACAATCTTGCCTGTGCTTGTGAGCTATTTATCCAGATTTAGGAGTAAACAGTAATTAAGGGACTTTTCCAATGGGAGATGGGAACTCTTGGGCTTGGTGCTGAGTCTGTGAGTGTATTGATGTATGCTTGAAAATTACACTTGATTAGGAAATAAATTTGGAATAATGCCTAAAACTCTGCAGTCCTGAACCCAGGAAATGCCCAGGAGGATGTGCAGAGAGTAAACAGACAATGGAGAAAGACAATGGAGGGGAGACACAAACACTTTCTACAGGAACGCGGTGCTCCTGCTAAGGGATCAGGGACTGGTAATTCTCATAGTCTGCAGCACCTTTCACTGAACAATCTTCAAAAGCAGAATATACACATTCAGCCAATTGTACCTTCCACTGATATGTTACAAGATGTACTTTGTGCAAAAGCTACTAGAGTTATGTCATGCCGATCCACATAGTTACACAGAGAACAAGGGGTGCACTGACACCCAAAGTATGCCCTCTCAGGCATCAATGGAGAAGGTTTGATTAGAGATGTATGATTATGGTTATGTACATTTCTCTGCACAAGGGTTACTGAGATGCACTGATATCAGGAGCAGTTGAGCAGTGCCCAAAGCAACAGTGTGTGGGGTCAGGACTCCTGGATTCTATTCCCAGCTGTGCCACCTGCTCATCCGGGGACTTGAGTAAATCACTTTTCCACAGCCTGACTCACTTTGTGTGTGAAATGGGGTAATACTGCCTAGCAGCCTCGTTAAAGGGATTCTCCATGTGGCGACTAAAAGTGCCATAGAGAACATGTGTTAGACTCAGCTCCACAGTTCAGCTTCAGCCCCTGGGCAATGAGTTCCTTGTAGTTCCCATGGACTTTCTGTGGACAGGTGTAAATAGCTGAGTAATGGAAGTGGTGCCATGTACCTCTCTGACTGTGAAATACTGAATCCGCTCAGCCTCTGCCCAGCATTGCACCTTCCCAGCTAACACAGCAACTTATCCCTACAACTCTCTCAGCTGTTGTCCACCTTGCCTGAAAGCTGATCCCTTGCCTACCCCTCACCCATTGCAGGGACCCTGCCTGCTACAGGTCCCAGCCAGGAGGAACCAACTGGAATGGAGAGGCTGCAGTGATTCCCAATCCAGACCTGGAGCAGAAGGTGCCCCACTGCTGGGAAGAGGGATGTAGAGAAAATCTGGAGAGTGACAGCAGAGGGCAGAGGCTGGGAGAATTTGTATAGAAATGGGTGGATCCTGGGCGGGAAGATATCCACCAGGACAGAGCTTTAGGAAAAGAGACGAGGCTGGGCCTGAGGCCTTTGCTACCAGCAACAGGAAAGGTGGCAACCTCATGAGTTAATGAGTTGTTGTGCTATCACAGAACAGAGTGGCCAGGAAAGGATTTAATGTCACCTTGGCCAATCAGAGATTAAGGATGGGGGTCCAGCACCATGTCACCTGTGAGCTACCAACAAAGCTCAACCTGAGAGCCAAAGCACCAGAGGAAAAGCTTAATTCCCATTCAGAGGAAAAAGCCATGGCAGCCTGGCCCGGATCTGTTTGATACTCACACCATAGATCATGGGGTTTGGCATGGGGGACACTACCAGGTACACGTTGGACATGAGAATTTGGGAATGCAGGGGCACATTTTGGACAAACTGGTGTGCGAGGAAGGAGACGAGACGTGGGAAATAAAAGGCTAAGATGGCACAGAGGTGGGAGCCGCACGTACCAAACGTCGTGATGTGGGCATGCTTTGTTGGGAGGCTTAAAATGACCCTCAGGATGTGGGTGTAGGACAAGGTGATAAAAATGACATCCAGACCAATCACACCAAGGACCACAAAGAGGCCATAGGAAGTACTGATTTGGATGTCGGCACAGGCCAGCTTTACAACAGCCAAGTGCTCGCAGTGTGTGTTGGGGATGACACTGGTTCTGAAATAAGGCCACTGATTCGCTAGCAGGATAGAGGGAAGCACGATTATGCAGCCACGCAGTAACACAGCCAGACCAATCATGGCCACAACATGGTTTGTGAGGATGATGGAATTTCTGAGTGGATCACAGATGGCCACGTAGTGATCAAAAGCCACGGCCACAAATGTGCCAGACTCAATCATGAAGAACCCATGAATGAAGTACATCTGGGTGGGGCAGGCACTGAAAGAGATCTCCCTGGAATTGAACCAGAAGATGCACAGAGCTTTGAGAAGGATGGATGTGGTCAGGACAATGTCAATGATGGCCAGCATGCAGAGGAAATAGTACACGGGCTCATGGAGACTTGACTCCCTCTTCACAACATATAGGATGATACAATTCCCCAAGACTGCTATAACATACAGGCTGCGTCTACACGTGCACGCTACTTCGAAGTAGCGGCACCAACTTCGAAATAGCGCCCGTCACGTCTACACGTGTTGGGCGCTATTTCGAAGTTGAAATCGACGTTAGGCGGCGAGACGTCGAAGTCGCTAACCCCATGAGCGGATGGGAATAGCGCCCTACTTCGACGTTCAACATCGAAGTAGGGACGTGTAGACGATCCGCGTCCCGCAACATCGAAATAGCGGGGTCCTCCATGGCGGCCATCAGCTGGGGGGTTGAGAGATACTCTCTCTCCAGCCCTTGCGGGGCTCTGTGGTCACCGTGGGCAGCAGCCCTTAGCCCAGGGCTTCTGGCTGCTGCTGCTGCAGCTGGGGGTCCGTGCTGCATATACAGGGTCTGCAACTAGTTGTTGGCTCTGTGTATCTTGCACTGTTTAATGAAAGTGTGTCTGGGAGGGGCCCTTTAAGGGAGCGACTTGCTGTTGAGTCCGCCCCGTGACCCTGTCTGCAGCTGTGCCTGGCTCCCTTATTTCGATGTGTGCTACTTTGGCGTGTAGACGTTCCCTCGCTGTGCCTATTTCGATGTTGGGCTGAGCAACGTCGAAGTTGAACATCGACGTTGCCAGCCCTGGAGGACGTGTAGACGTTATTCATCGAAATAGCCTATTTCGATGTCGCAACATCGAAATAAGCTATTTCGAAGTTGGGTGCACGTGTAGACGTAGCCACATAGTGCAGAAGGGGATGGAGATCCAGGTATGGGCTGTCTCCAGGCCAGGACGGAATTCCCTGCAAGATGAAGGTGGAGGGGTTGATGAATTTGGTTGTGTTGTAATCTGACATAGCAATCTCTGAGGTTGAATGGTGTCTTCTGCATGAAAAATATGTTCCTCTGACTTTCTGTAGATGCCCAGGTTCCAGGGTGATGGTCCCAGCTCTAATGCCTAGATGGAAAGACAATGTTAATCTGAGATGTTATGTGCACAGCTGGGGGCTTTTTAATGAATTAAGCTGATTAGTTGCTCTTCACACACTGAAAAAATATCATTTCCGTCATTCAGATTTGTAAATTTTAAGAAACTGGCCCTTGTAATGCTAATTCCACATCCGGTGATCCTCAAAGCAGCCGTAATTCTACATGTCATGTAGTAGGAAAGCTTAATGGTCCCCAGCAGGAAATAAGAGTGTGGTTATTGATTTTCTCTGATTGTTCCTTAACGCAGTGAGAGCCAGGCTGGAGAGCTGACCCTGCACGGCATCCCCCATTCAAGTCTTCGCTCAAAATCTGAGCCAGGAAAAAAATCCAAGTCTTTGCTGAGGTGGGTGACTGGCGGGAATTTCCCCGGGAGAACTCACCCCAGGGAAAAGACACGAGGATGCCTGAGGCAGCTCCATGGACACACCCATCCATTACAGCCAGGGGCAAAGACAGGAAATGATTGGATGGTTAAGAACTGGGATGGACAGCTGGACACTGTGGTCCTGCACTCAGTTGTGGTCTCCTAGACTCTCTGGTAAAGGATGGAGCAGACAGAAGGGGCGTTTCTGAGACAGGCTGTGACAGTGGTGGGAAACTGCCATGCCTGGAAACGTTCAGTTTAGGGACTAGACAAACAAGGGTACCAGGAGCAACTAGGGAGTTTGGAGTCAGTGGGGTGTGTGTGTATTGCCCACGTGACTATCCTCCCTCACATGGCTCCCCTCTGTGCCACTCCTAGCCTGGTGGAGGATGGGGAGAACCCCCTCCCCCCCAGGACCAGCCTTTCTCTGCCCTTGCCCAGCCCCCACATTGCCTCCCCCACACCCCGTGCAGCGAAGTGCTCAGGGGACTACCGTGGTGTCTGGCTCTAGTAGCAGGGTCGGCCTCACGCTCAGCAGAAGCAGTGGGGGCCGGGAATGAAGACTGGCACTGCCGCAGCCCTCTGTATTCCCCCGTCTGCCAGCCGCACCTCGGCACACTGCCGGTGAGTGCGGAAGCAGGCCCACCCTTCCCTCTGAGTGACATGGCCAGGAGCTGGGACAGCAGAGCTGCTGTACTCCACTTCTCCCTGCTTCTGCCAGTGCGTGCAGGAGTCCCAGCCCACTCCCCAGGCTCATTGCACATGCCGGGGGTTCCCTGTAAGCTCAGAGCTCATCAGCTGCCTAGGGGAGATTCAAGTGCTGCTTAGCTGGTTAGCAGGGCACCCACAGCCAGCAGCGTGTGCTTCTGCTTGTGTTGCACATCCACATGTGCATTGGTGCACACAATAAAATTCATTCCACCCCAAATGGCAAAAGTAAAAGGGAACGCTGGTCACATGACACTTCCCCGCTTCCGTCACCCTTGAGGGAGGCAGCTCATGGAGGAGGGAACATTAAAAATTTGGAACTGATTCCACATAAATTGCGAGCCAGAGAAGAACTCCCAACCAGCAATATCTATAGACAAGTAGTGCTCACAGCTCATTACTAGGAAAAAATGGGGAGGAGAAATATAAACAGAAAAGTGAGACTCAGACTATGAAGTTCTCTAAGAATAGTATATGAGCTTGTTAAAAATATACAATTCCACAATTAATAAGGGTGATAGATAGATAGATAGATAGATAGATAGATAGGTATGTGGGCTGAGGGAGGGCGAGGGGGATACAGATACCAAGACATACTAATTGGAAATTATGACAATTGATAGGGAACATTAAAGGCAACAGGGTGGAACAGGGCCAGCTGCACTTACAGGGCTAGAAGCAGTGGGACGGCCCTCACCAGCCATCAGGAGCAAGGACAAACCCCTTCCAGCCTCAACCGAGTGAGACCAGTGTCCTCTTCTTGACTAATGTGAAAATATCTGGCAACTGTACCTTAGGGATGGTTGTTAATTAAGCTTCTACTGTATTTTAAGAAAAGGAGAAATCCTAGAAACAACAGGCCCCATTACAGGAGGGGGAAAGTGAACTTGTTAATGTTGCAGAAAATTTATTTTTGTTCTGTGCTGAGAAAGAAGCAGCAGGAGTTGCTCATATAATGTGAGGTGATGAAATCCTCTCCAGTCCATTAGCAGTCATGGCAGGTCTTAAACGATATCTATAAGAGGATCATTGAATTACAAATCGACAGCTTGTGAACTAACTGATTAACCACGCATCATCAGAACCGGAAATAAGAAATCAAGGAGCAAGAGAGCCAAGATAAACAAACAAACAAACAGAACAAGACATTTCAGAGTTGCCCACAGATGCATAAAAGAGGATGGGATGTATGATTAAGGGGAAAAAGACAAATTTAAGAAACTAGGGAAAGTACGTATGGAATTAATGTAAAAAATCCAGAAATATAATTGCATAATCACTGGGTTCATGCAAAACACATGCACCTACTCTCATCCTTTAATGAGAGAACAGGTTTGGTTGATCAAGGGAACAAGTGAAATGCAATAAAAATAAACAGTCTGAAGCATCATACTTAAAATGGACTAAAACCTGGGCAATGCCCAGATCTCAGATTTCCAGTTGGGTTCTGCAGGGATCTGTTCTAGGACTGATACTATTTGCTATTTTTTCAGTGATCTGGGAGCAAATAGGAAATTACTGCAGAAAAAACCCTGCAGATTAGGCCAAGATTTGTGAGACATTTGGTGATCTGGACTCATGGAAACATGTTTTCATACAGCCAAACTCAAAGTTAGCCTCTCAGGTCAGGAACTACAGGCCCAACACACAGCCCAGGGCACTGTGTTAGGGAATACTTGGATCTTAAAAGAATTCAGGGGTAACTGTGGACACTCAACACTTATTGAGTTCCCTTCTGGAGTGTGGCATCCTGATTAAGGATAGGTTGTAGGTCTTTAATAATTCATTGCAGTGGTTTAAGTTGGGGGCTGTAGGTGAGGACCGGTGGTACCTACACCCTTCTAGCTTCCATCCTGCACACATAACTAGATCCATTGTTTACAGTCAAGCTCTTAGATACAATAGCATTTGTTCTGATCCAACTGACAGAGACCAAAACCGACGAGATCTTTACCAAATATTCATAAACCTTAATTACCCACCAGGAGAAGTAAAAAAACAAATCAATAGGGTCAGACGAATACCCAGAGACCAACTACTCCAAGATGGGCCCAGAAAAGCCAAGAACAGAACACCACTGGTCATCACCTACAGCCCCCAACTCAAGCCACTGCAACGAATTATTAAAGACCTACAACCTATCCTTAATCAGGATGCCACACTCCAGAAGGCCCTTGGTGACATGCCTGTTCTCTTCTACAGACAACCTCCCAACCTCATGAGGATTCTCACAAACAGCCACAATGTGTACCTCAGGAATACTAGGCCTGGAACCTTTCCTTGCAACAAAGCCTGCTGCCAGCTTTGTTCACATATCTTCTCTGGAAATACCATCACTGGACCTAACCAAGTTACCAACAGAATCACGGGCACTTTCTCATGCTCCTCTACTAACAGTTGGCATCCTTCAGTCTACGTAGACTATGGATCGTGCCCTTTATAGTTTCAATTTAGGACTTCATTTACAGCATCTACTGTGACTATGAAGACCCACACGAGAGTGACAGTCCTTTCTGCATCTCTTGCTGATGTGGTGGGTGTCTGGTAAGTCTTTAGTGTGCTTTCTGTGTGCTCGCTTCTCCTCTGCTAGCTGTCTGATCCTCATCTCGCCCTTCTGAAGGCCCTTGTGTAACCCCTGCCTCCATCTGCTGTGGTCGCCTGCTAGTTCCTCCCAGTTATCCAGCTCATTGTCTACTTCTCTGAGTTCACTCTTGCAGACATCTTTGTAGCGCAACTGGGGGTGTCCGGGGGCGTCTTTTGCCAGAGGCTAGCTCACCATACAGGATGTCTTTTGGAATCCTTCCATCATTCATCCTGTGGACGTGGCCAAGCCAGTGGAGCTGACGCTGCCTGAGGGTGTGTATGGTTGGGATTCCAGCTTGCTCAAGGACGGTGGTGTTGGTCACTCTGTCCTTCCATGATATTCCAAGGATGCGCCTGAGGCAGCGCAAGTGGAAGACATTCAGCATCTTTTCCTGGCAGGCATACAGGGTCCAAGTCTCGCTGCCATAAAGGAGGGTGCTGAGGATGCAGGCTCTGTAGACTTGCATTTTGGTGTAATTGTACAACTTGTTGTTATTCGACACTCTCTTGCTGAGTCTGGACAGAGTTGCGGCTGCTTTTCTGATCCTCCTATTTAGCTCAGCGTGTCAGTGATGGTGGATCCGAGGTAAACGAACTTGTGGACAACCTCTAGCGTATAGTTGTCAATGCTGATTGGTGGGGATTCAGCAACATCCTGACCGAGTACATTTGTCTTCTTTAGGTTGACGGTAAGCCCAAAGTCCTTGCACGCTTTGGAGAACTGATCCAGCAGTTTTTGAAGCTGGTCTTCTGTGTGAGACACTACAGCAGCATAGTCTGCAGGGCCTTCCAGCAGGTTTAGAGCGGTACAGCTTCTTGGGTCTCTGCTTGAGCTTGGAGCAAACTAGCGAGTGATCTGTATCACAGTCAGCACTATGGTAGCTGCGTGTTTGAAGGACATTTTTGAGGTTATTACGCCTAGCGATGACCACGTCTAGTTGATGCCAGTGCTTCGAGCGTGGGTGTCGCCACGACACTCTGTGCTGTGGCTTCGTTTGGAAGAATGTGTTTGTGACGCACAGATTGTGGTACGTGCACAGTTCAAGGAGACGCTGCCCATTGTCATTCATTTTTCCCACACCCAAGTGTCCTAAGCAGGAAGGCCATTAGGCCCAATCAGCTCCAACTCTTAGGCTACGTCTACACATGCATCCAACTTCGAAATAGCTTATTTCGATGTTGCGACATCGAAATAGGCTATTTCGATGAATAACGTCTACACGTCCTCCAGGGCTGGCAACGTCGATGTTCAACTTCGACGTTGCTCAGCCCAACATCGAAATAGGCACAGCGAGGGAACGTCTACACGCCAAAGTAGCACACATCGAAATAAGGGAGCCAGGCACAGCTGCAGACAGGGTCACGGGGCGGACTCAACAGCAAGTCGCTCCCTTAAAGGGCCCCTCCCAGACACACTTTCATTAAACAGTGCAAGATACACAGAGCCAACAACTAGTTGCAGACCCTGTATATGCAGCACGGACCCCCAGCTGCAGCAGCAGCAGCCAGAAGCCCTGGGCTAAGGGCTGCTGCCCACGGTGACCACAGAGCCCTGCAAGGGCTGGAGAGAGAGTATCTCTCAACCCCCCAGCTGATGGCCACCATGGAGGACCCCGCTATTTCGATGTTGCGGGACGCGGATCGTCTACACGTCCCTACTTCGATGTTGAACGTCGAAGTAGGGCGCTATTCCCATCCCCTCATGGGGTTAGCGACTTCGACGTCTCGCCGCCTAACGTCGATTTCAACTTCGAAATAGCGCCCAACACGTGTAGACGTGACGGGCGCTATTTCGAAGTTACTGCCGCTACTTCGAAGTAGCGTGCACGTGTAGACGCAGCCTTATATGCCATCATGTGCCAACAATGCCCAGATGCTTTGTAAATTGGACAGACTTCTAACTCCCTTAGACAAAGGGTTAATGGACACAAAACAGACATCAAAACACTCCAGATCCACAAACCAGTTAGTCAACATTTTAATGGAATGGGCCATTCTGTTAAAAGTATGTGCATTACTGAAAAAAACCTTTCCCACTGCTATTCAAAGGGAAGCAGCCAAGCTGTCATTTATATTCAAATTCGGCACATTAACACGTGGTTTGAACCGGGCCGGGAATTTTCTGAGTCACTATAGGGGCTCGTCTACATACTTGGCTCAATCTAATTCTTGATCTTCCCCCCCTCCCCGCCCTCCACTCTCTGATTTGCTCACCTTGATCATTTTTTTCTGATTTTTCCTCCTTGATTACTGTTTTTGGTTCTCTGTGACTTAAATATTGAGTCTGTTCTGGTCTGGCTATGGTCTGAAGAAGTGGGTCTGTCCCTCGAAAACTCACCTAATAAATTATTTTGCTAGTCTTTAAAGTGATACTTGACTGCTTTTTGTTTTGATAGTATGTAGACTAGCACCGCTCCCTCTCTGTTATTAATTAAGCAAGTTTGCCACCTGCAGTTGGAAGAGCTGAATTTCACTTGCTTGTCATTATGCCCAACTTTGGGCATTTGAACTGAAATTTCCCACCTTGGGTGTCTGCTTCTGCCTGAATTATTTTTCAAAGTCTGACACATAACACTTCAGCAGAATTCTTCAAGGAAGCCAAGAGAGAAGGTATTTTGCCAGGTACAAGGAGGTCCAGTAGCAACCCCCTCCCCACCGTTAACTGGCAGATCCATGAAATACAAGAGAAGGAGATGAGAGTGTCTGTGTGTTGACACACAGCTGGCTCCTGAGATCATCTCTCAGTTCTTACTCAAAGTGGAGTTTGCCTCAGTGGGCCACCGAAATGCAGGTGCGTAACACTGAAAAACACATCATCAACAGCAGAAAGAATCCAGGCAGTTCAGAGTGGAAAGGTCTCAGAAATATTCTCTATTTCCTCACACCCTCAGTGTTCTGTGCTTATTAAAAATGTGTTCCTAGAACAAATCACGTTCAACTTATTCATAAATGATCTGGCAAAAACAGGTAAAATGTGAGGTGGCAAAGTTTGCAGACAATATGAAACTGCTCAAGGTAGTTAAGATTAAAGCAGACTGTGAAAAAACTTCAAAAAATCTCACAAAACTGAGTAATTGGGTAACAAAATAGTAAAAGAAATTTAATGTGGATAAATGCACATAACTTAGGGAAGTATGGATTGGAACAATGGACTGTAAGGTCAATAGAAGGCTGGCCAGACCCAATGGGTAGCAAACAATGGCTCAATGTCTGATCAGCGGGTGTGTACAGGTGGTGTGCCCCAGGGATATGCCTGAGGCTGGTATTGTTCAACATCTTCACTAATGACCTGGATGAGGGGATGGGTTGCACTATCAGCAAGTTTGTGGATGACACTAAAGTAGGGGGATAGGTAGATACATTGGAGGGTAGGGATAGGGTCCAGAGTGTCCTAGATAAATCTGAGGATCGGGTTAAAAGTAATCTGCTGAAGTTCAGCAAGGACAAATGCAGAGTCCTGAACTTAAGGATAGAGGAATTCCAGGCTTTCTTACAGGCTAGAGAATGTATGGTTAAGTAGTAATACAGCAGAAAAGGACCTGGGGATCACGGTGCATAAGAATATGGATAGCAGTCAACAGTGTGACTTTGTAGTCAAGAAGGCTAATGGCATATTTGGGTGAAACAGGAGGAGCATTTACGGCAGACTTAGAGAAGTTTTCTTCCCTCCCTCTATTCGGCAGTGGTAAGGGAACATATGGAGTATTAGGTCCAGTTCTGGGCCCCCAATTATAGAAAGGATGTGGACACATCTGAGAAGGTCCAGCAGAGGGCAACAAAAATCATTAGGGGGCTGGAGCACATGATCTGTGAGGAGAGGCTGAAGGATCTGGTCTTATTTAGTTTGCAGAAGAGAAGAGTGAGGGGCGATTTATTAGCAGCCTTCAGCTTCCTGAAGGGGGACTCTCAAGTGGGTGGAGAGAGGCTGTTCTCAATAGGGAAGGAGGGCAGAACAAGGAGCAATGGTCTGAAGTTACAGAGGGGGGAGGTGTAGGTTGGATATTAGGAAAAAAACTATTTCACCAGAGCTGCGTCTACACTGTCTTATTCTTTCTAAGGGGTATTGCAAAGGAGTAAGTTTGGAAATGTAAATGAGGTTTGGATTTACCTATTTCACACCTCATTTCCATATTATCACATGATCTCACTTCTGAAAGAAACTCCATTCAAAACAAAAACTGCTGTACAAACAGGGTTCCTTTGAAAGCAAACACCATTTTTGAAAGAACCCTTCTTCCTGAAACAAAATAGGAAGAAGTGTTCTTTGGAAAACAGGGTTTGTTTTTGAAGAAACCCCATCTACACATCTGGTTTAGTGTAGAAAGCTGTGTCTTTAGGAAGCGAGATCATCTGAAAATATGCAAATGAGATGTGAGATATGTAAATCCATGAATTATTTGCATTTCTGATCTCACTCATTTGCATTCCTCTTTCAAAAGGAAAATGTAGTGTAGACACAGCTCAGGAGGGTGGTGAAGCACTGAAATGCGTTACCAGGAGAGGTGGTGGAATCTCCATCCCTAAAGGTTTTTAAGTCCTGGCTTGACAAAGTCCTGGCTGGGATGACTTAGTGGGGGTTGATCTTGCTTTAGGTAGGGAACTGGACTCAATGACCTCCTGAGGTCCCTTCCAGCCCTTGGATTCTATGAAATGTAAAGTAATGGACACTGGAATAAGTAACCCCAACTATACGTACAATAATATACAGGCTAATTTAATCACAACTAATCATGAAAGAGATCTTGGAGTGATCATGGATAGTTTTCTGAAAACGACCAGTGTGCAGCAACAGTCAAAAAAACAAACAGATTGAAGAAATTATTAAAAAAGGGATTGAGAACAAGATGGAGATTGTTTTATCACCCTTATATAAAACTATGGTACGGCCACATCTTGAATAGTGCGTACAGATGTTGTCTCCTCATCTCAAAAAAAGAAACATGGGAGTTAGAAAAAGTTCAAAAAAGGGCAACTGAAATGATTATGGGTTTGGAACGGGTCCCATATGAAGAGAGATTAAAGAGATTAGGACGTTTTAGCTTTGAAAAGAGGAGACCCAAGGGGGGATATGACAGAGGTCTGTATTATTATGAGTGGTGTGAGGAGAGTGAACAAGGAAAAATCATTTACTTTTCCCCTCATATCAGAACTAGAGGACACCAAATGAGATTAATGGGCAGCAGGTTTTAAAAAATACAAGGAAATTTTTCTGCAGACAGGGCACAGTCAACCTGTGGAGCTTCTTGCCGGAGAAGACTAGGACTATAACAGGGGTTAAAGAAGAGCTAGATAAATTCATGGAGGTTAGGTCCATTAATGGTTATTAGCCCAGGTGAGTAAGGAAGGGTGTCCCTAGCCTATGTTTGTCAGAAGCTGGAAATGGATGGCAGGAGGGAGATCATTACCAGTTCGGGCTACTCCCTCTTCAGTACCTGGTATTGGCCACTGTCAGCAGACAGGATACTGTGCTGGATGGACTTTTGGTCCGACTTGGTATGGCCATTTTTACGAGCTCCACTGCAAGGGTTATGTACGTGTGAATTATGAGGCAGAAGTGGCTTCTCAGGGAATCCTCTTCACATACTTGTGTCCCACAGGTCTCTCACCCCAGCATCTGCAGGAACATCCCAATCTGAGAGTTGACACAGGAATCTACAGCTTTTATAATACAGCTCAGTGCAGACCCAGGGGGATTTGCCTGGCCTCTAGGGCAGAAGAGAACATCTGAATGTAAAGAGGCTGGAGACAAGCCTGTCTGGGCTTCTGTTCTATTTACTCAGCTTTGAGGGTTAACAGTGATGAATGGTCCTTCCCAAAAGAAGATGTAAATTCTTGGGCTCGGAGCTGAGTCATGGAGGAATTGGCTGATCAGTGTATTTGTGTATGTTTAAAAATTATTCTTGATTAGAAAACAAACTATGAATAATGCCTAAAATCTACAGAGTCCTGAAACCATCAATGCCCAAGTGGGATGTACAGAGAGTAGACAAACAGATGAGAAGAAAGACAACTGATGAGAAATGAAAACATTTTTTTTTTTTTGGTACAAGAACTAACACGGGGTTCTGGTTCAGGGGTCAGAGATCAGTAATTCTCATTGGTAATTATTATCATACTGTGCAGCACTTTTCACTGAGTAATCATCATAAAACCAAGCAAAGGAAAGTCACTATGAATATTTCCCCATGAAGAAGATAGGTAAACTGAGGCACAGGGTGAGATGATTAACCCAAGCTCATATGACAATTGAGTAGCAAAATGTCAGAGAGAACTCAGGCATCCTGACTTCTCTATCATAACAACGGGCTTTTCATCACTCCAAGAGAGAAATTGACTCCCTGTCTGGCAGGGCATATTCACTGGTGGGATGCAGAGAACATAAGAACATAAGAATGGCCATACTGGGTCAGACCAAAGGTCCATCAAGCCCAGCATCCCATCTGCCGACGGTGGCCAATGCCAGGTGCCCCAGAGAGGAGAACAGAAGACAAGTGATTTATCTCCTGCCATCCATCTCCTGCCCTTGTTATGAAGGCTAGGGCACCATACTTTATCCCTGGCTAATAGCCATTTATGGACCTGACCTGCAAAAATTTATCAAGCTCTTTTTTAAACCCTAATAGAGTCCTGGCCTTCACAGCCTCCTCGGGCAAGGAGTTCCACAGGTTGACTGTGCGCTGTGTGAAGAAAAATTTCCTTTTATTAGTTTTGAACCTACTACCCATCAATTTCATTTGGTGTCCCCTAGTTCTTGTATTATGGGAAAAGGTAAATAATTTTTCTATATTCACTTTCTCCACACCATTCATGATTTTATATACCTCTATCATATCGCCCCTCAATCGCCTCTTTTCCAAACTGAAAAGTCCCAGTCTCTCTAGCCTCTCCCCATATGGGACCCTTTCCAAGCCCCTAATCATCTTAGTCGCCCTTTTCTGAACCTTTTCTAATGCCAATATATCTTTTTTGAGGCGAGGAGACCACATCGGCACGCAGTACTCGAGATGTGGGCGTACCATAGTTTTATATAGGGGAAGTATGATATCTTTTGTCTTATTATCGATCCCTTTTTTAATAATTCCTAACATCCTATTTGCCTTACTAACTGCCGCTGCACACTGCGTGGATGTCTTCAGAGAACTATCCACTATAACTCCAAGATCCCTTTCCTGATCTGTCGTAGCTAAATTTGACCCCATCATGTAGTACGTGTAATTTGGGTTATTTTTTCCAACATGCATTACCTTACACTTACCCACATTAAATTTCATTTGCCATTTTGCTGCCCAATCACTCAGTTTGCTGAGATCTTTTTGCAGTTCTTCACAATCCCTTTTGCTTTTGACTGTCCTGAACAACTTGGTGTCATCTGCAAACTTGGCCACCTCACTGCTTACCTCATTTTCTAGATCATTGATGAACAAGTTGAACAGGATCGGTCCCAGGACTGACCCCTGGGGAACACCACTAGTTACCCCACTCCATTGTGAAAATTTACCATTTATTCCAACCCTTTGTTTTCTGTCTTTTAACCAATTCCCGATCCATGAAAGGACCTTTCCTCCTATCCCATGACCACCTAATTTACATAAAAGCCTTTGGTGTGGGACCGTGTCAAAGGCTTTCTGCAAATCTAGGTATATTATGTCTACTGGGTGCCCCTTGTCCGCATGTTTATTAACCCCTTCAAAGAATTCTAATAGATTAGACAGACACGACTTCCCTCTGCAGAAACCATGCTGACTTTTGCCCAACAATTCGTGCTCTTCTATGTGCCTTGCAATTTTACTCTTTACTAGTGTTTCTACTAATTTACCTGGTACTGATGTTAAACTTATCGGTCTATAATTGCCAGGATCTCCTCTAGAGCCTTTTTTAAATATTGGTGTTATATTGGCCGTCTTCCAGTCATTGGGTACCGAAGCGGATTTAAAGGATAAGTTACAAACCACTGTTAATAACTCCGCAATTTCACATTTGAGTTCTTTCAGAACCCTTGGGTGAATGCCGTCTGGTCCTGGAGACTTGTTACTATTCAGCTTATCAATTAATTCCAAAACCTCCTCTAATGTCACTTCAATCTGAGTGAGTTCCTCAGATTTGTCGCCTAAAAAGGCTGGCTCAGATTTAGGAACTTCTGTAACATCTTCAGCCGTGAAGACTGAAGCAAAGAAATCATTTAATCGCTCCGCAATGGCACTGTCTTCCTTGATCGCTCCTTTTATATCTTTATCATCCAAGGGCCCCACTGCTTTTTTAGCAGGCTTCCTGCTTCTAATGTATTTAAAAAACATTTTACTATTGTTTTTTGAATTTTTGGCTAGCTGTTCCTCAAACTCTTTTTTGGCTTTTCTTACTACATTATGACAGTTAATTTGGGAGTGTTTATGTTCCTTTCTATTTTCCTCATTAGGATTTGACTTCTATTTTTTAAAAGTTGCCTTTTTCTCTCTCACTGCCTTTTTAACATGGCTGTTAAGCCATGGTGGTTCTTTGTTAGGTCTCTTACTGTGTTTTTTTATTTGGGGTATACATTTAAGTTGGGCCTCTAGTATAGTGTCTTTAAACAGTTTCCATGCAGCTTCCAGGGATTTTAGTTTAATTACTCTACCTTTTAGTTTCTGTTTAACTAGCTTCCTCCTTTTAGTGTAATTCCCCTTTTTGAAATTAAATGCCAGAGTGTTTGACCGCTGCGGTGTTCTTCCCAACACAGGAATATTAAAAGTTATTATATTGTGGTCACTATTTCCAAGCGGTCCAGTAACAGTTACCTCTTGGACCAGATCCTGCGTTCCAGTCAAGACTAGATCGAGAATCGACTCTCCCCTTGTGGGTTCCTGTACTAGCTGCTCCAAGAAGCAGTCATTTAAGGCATCAAGAAATTTAATCTCTGAATCCCGTCCTGAGGTGACATGCACCCAATCAATATGGGGATAATTGAAATCTCCTATTATTACTGTGTTTTTTATTTTGATAGCCTCTCTAATCTCCCTTAACATTTCAGCATCACTATCACTGTCCTGGTTAGGTGGTCGGTAATATATTCCTAATGCCATATTCATATTAGAGGAATGAATTGTTATCCATAATGATTCTATGGAACATTTTGATTCCTTTAGGATTTTTACTTCATTTGATTCTATATTATCCTTCACATATAGTACCACTCCTCCACCCGCACGACCTGTTCTGTCTTTCCGATATAATTTATATCCCGGTATGATAGTGTCCCACTG
Source organism: Carettochelys insculpta (assembly GCF_033958435.1). Lineage (NCBI taxonomy): Eukaryota > Metazoa > Chordata > Testudines > Carettochelyidae > Carettochelys > Carettochelys insculpta. Next base: position 3,775,776 of record NC_134137.1, read on the forward strand.
ATTGTCCTCATTCCACCATGTTTCTGAGATGCCTATTATGTCAACTTCCTCCTTTGATATGAGGTACTCCAGTTCACCCATCTTATTAGACAGACTCCTAGCATTAGTGTAAAAGCATGTTAGAAAACTACCACTATTTATATGTCCGCCTTTCACAGACGTGGTGGATTTTTTTATGCACGATTGTTTCACATCTGATCTTGCCCATATATTATTTCCCACGTTCCCTATCTGACTAACTTCTAGGGAATCCCTGTCTATGGAGCCTCGTGTAAGAGAAGTCTCCGTCCGATCCAGGTGCTCCCCCGCACCAATCGGCTTTCCCCCACCTCTGTGAAAAGGCTAGAAGAGGAAACCTGAGCCTTCCCCATCCTCTGAGGATGAATCTGGGGTTATCAGAAGTACCTGGAGCTAGTGAGCACCTCACTCCTGTGAAATGTGAAGTCTGGGATTCACTTCCTCTCCCACTTGGAGACCTGCTAACTCATCACAGTCACTAGGTTCACTTTTAGGGGAACAGACTTAGTACAAGCAGTGGTAACAGAATATTTCTGTGGATCAAACATGGGCAGTGGCCTGTATCTAGGTAAGAGGGCTCGTCCTCCCCTCAGAATGCCCTGTAAGAAAGAAAGACTGGATCAGTGTTTGCATTGGATTTCTCCTCTTCCTTTCTGATCAAGCTGAATTTACCACAAAGACTTTGCAATTGACTTTACCTTGTGCTAAATAGCCTACAGCTGGGGAACCTCCTATTTCCTCAGTGACACAGAGAAGGGCTGTGCATGGTCATGCTGACGTCTGTGGTTGTACATGGTATGACAGTAGTCACACATATATGATGCTCCTCAAAATGTCTTAAGAGTTAGGGTGCCATAATGATGTTTTTCATATAACAGAATAACATGGCTTTGGGAAAAAGCTTTTCTGGGACAGACCCACCTCTTCAGAGCTATAGAATTTCCAGTTCAGATCCAGTTATATAGCATTGCGAGACGCTATCTCAGCATCATTTGGAAGGAGGGTCTTAAACAGGGGTTTGTTTCACTCCTCTATGTTTGTGTGTTCTTGCTTCTTGAGATTTTCATCCTCCTAAATAGCACAGAAGCATCAAAGCAGGGGCGGGACTGTTCTGCCTTGTTCTGGAAAGTCTCATCTCTGCACCTCTCTGTCTCTCTTAAATTCTCTAGTTCAGCCAATCTTGCCTCCAAAGCCCAAACATGGTTTCTGAGGGCCAGGAGCTCCCTGCAGGGAATGTACACTTTTGTCGCTTTCCTATGAGGCACATAATCATGCATGCTGCATTGGGTAAAGTAAACTGGATCATCCCCAGTCTATGGTTGGAATTTTAAGTTTGGTGACTAGTGTGAATAGGACTCTGAGAAGACAGTGTTTGAAGCATTGATAGCTTATTTAATGGCCAAGGGCTTCCTCTCTATAGCCATATAGGTACATACTCAGGGGAGAGATTCCAACTGATAGAGGATGGGAGCCACCTGCTGGGAGAGGACAGTCCTAAGTGCCACCTCTGAGGTCTCCATCTGGGTCAAGAAATCATAACTGAAGTCCAAGCTGAAGATCATGGGTTCATCACCCAGTCTGTACCTGGGGGCTTGGAATGTGTCTTCACATTCCATCAAGCCATGTTCTTGGGTGTCCTTGGTTAGGAGTGCTGTGGGATCTGCTGCATAGGACACAAAATGGGAAAAAAAATAAAGGAGACAGTAATAGCCAGGTAAGCCCAGAGATATACATACGGGTCACCTTGTGGCAGGTCCTGAAGATGCCTGAAGAGCCTGGATCCTCTCTAGGAGGGGATACATTAGGCTTTGTTCTGGGGCATATTGCTTGGACATGGTCACCTTCCCCCGATCAATCATTATTTTGGCACTGTGATCAGCATTCTGCAGCGGGGGAGAACAAGTGCCAGATGCTTCAATGATTTTCCCAGAGGTGTTTGTAGATCAGTACATTATCTAAGTAAACTAAAGCGTGCTGCACATGGGGATTTATAAGTTGTCTATCAGTTGCTAGAAGGTAATCCAGGTCCTGTGATGGCTGCTTGCCCAGAAGTGAGCTGGATATGGTACCACTCAAAAGTGTTCTGTCCAAGGAGTGCTTTGAAATTTGTGCAACAGGCCACCAGCAGCTAGTTTCTGTGGCCCCTGGTCAGGATGTCAGTCAGTTGTGGTACCTCAGTCTCAATTATGTCAGGAACCTGAGGACTGAAGGACGGTTTGGGAGGATACCAGGTGATCAGCCACCCCATATGTGCGCCAAGGCTTCAAGAGTGCTCCTGCTTCTTCAAATGTTTTTCTTGTCTTTCCTTCCTCCACTAGGTCTAGTGTACCAGCTGCTTCTATTGCTAGAATCGGGCGATGCTCTTCTATACCTGGCTACCAGTTGTAGTATCAGCATGGGGTGACAGGATGGTGCATGTTTTAAGATGGCCATTTTATCATTGTTGCAATGGCAGTTACACAAGTCCACCTTTTATTTATTTATTTATTTATTTATTGCAGAAAGGCTGAAGGGTCTGGTCCCAGACATCTCTTTGAGACTGTCACCTGATGTGCTGACATACCACTAAGCCTCTGTACGTAGTCTCTGTTTGCCCCACCATCCTGTCATGCTGAGCCAGAGCCTCTGGTCTCCTCCTTCCCTGGCAAAGACTTGAGGTTACAGCTAACAGCTGAGTAATACAGCCACTGAAATCATCTCAGCATTAGGACACTCAATTAAAGTAACTTGAGGCCAGTAAAACCAGATCCAGTATTCACTGTATGGTGAGCTCTTGGGCAGCTGCCCGGAAAACATGGTGGTGATGCCCAGATGAATCTACTGGGAACCAGTTGAAGACTTCACATACCTGGGCAGCACCATCTGGAATTCTAAGATCATGTCATTCAGCTCCAATATCAAATCAGTCTGAACGTATGGAGCAGAAACTTGGAGAACAACAAAGAGGACTCTCAAAAAATCCAGACTTTTATCAATAAGTGTTTCTATAAAATCTTCCAACTCCACTAGCCGTACACCATCAACAGCCGAGACCTATGGCAATCAATTCACCAACTTCCTGCTGAAGAAGAAATGAGTAAGATAAGATGATGAAGGATTGGACATACTCTTAGAAGACTGACTACCAACATCACAAAGCAAGCCTAAAGTTGGAACCCAAGAGGAAAGAGGTCTCCCAAGAAACACCTGATGTGGAGACCTGAAGGCAGACACTAAAAAGCTAGGATACACCTGGTCAGAACTGGAAAAGATCACCCAAGACAGGGGATGCTGGTGAATGGTGGTCAATGGCCAATGCTCCAAAATGTAGGCATGGAAGAGGCTTCCTACTTCTACTTATCAATACACAAAAGGGATTTTATTAAGTAAAAATGTGGGACCTAAGTTCCGTCTTACATGATTCCAGCAGTCATCTTGGGTGGTAAGCAGGCATGCCTTTGTGCGTGGGAGCTGCTCCTCTTGTTAGGATTCAAACAATGACATCCCTTTGCCAAAAAAAGGAAACCTTTGTGTTTAGTTTTAATTCCCAATGGAAAAATACAGCATCCATCATGGGTTCCAGTATCAGGTGACTTTGTCACATGTCCTGGCAGAACCAACCATAGTCCTGGCTTACAGGCTAAAACAGGAGTATTGACAGATTATTGGCTGAGGCCGTTTAGTTCCTGAGTACTACTAATAGCCCTCACTTAGCATGTCCAGATGAGCAAAGACATATATTCTCCATATTTCTAACTTCACGTACATGGAAGATACATATGTACAAGCAGAATATGCTCAATCAGCCAGTTGTACCTTTTCTACTGATCTGTTACAAGATGTAGTTTAAATAAAGACTATTAGAGCTATGTCATGCCCATTCACATAATTACACAGAGAACAAGGGCTGCACTGACACCCAAAGTATGCCTTCTTGGGTACCAATGGAAAAGGTTTTATTAGCAAAGTATGGTTATGGTTATGCACATTTCTCTGCACAAGGTTTACACGAGATGTACTGACATCAGGAGCAGTTGAGTAGTGCCCAAAGCAATGGTGTGTGAGGTCAGGACACCTGGATTCTATTCCCAGCTGTGCCACCTGCTCATCTGGGCTACATCTACATGTGCAAGCTACATCGAAATAGCTTATGGTCTATTTCGATGAATACTGTCTACACGTCCTCCAGGGCTGGCAACGTCGACGTTCAACTTCGACGTTGGGCAGCACCACATCGAAATAGGCGCTGCAAGGGAACGTCTACGCGCCAAAGTAGCACACATCAAAATAAGGGTGCCAGGCACAGCTGCAGACAGGGTCACAGGGCGGACTCAACAGCAAGCCACTCCCTTAAAGGGCCCCTCCCAGACACACTTGCACTAAACAACACAAGATACACAGAGCCGACAAATGGTTGCAGACCCTGTGCATGCAGCATGGATCCCCAGCTGCAGCAGCAGCAGACAGAAGCCCTGGGCTAAGGGCTGCTGCACACGGTGACCGTAGAGCCCCGCAGGGGCTGGAGAGAGAGAGTCTCTCAACCCCTCAGCTGATGGCCGCCATGGCAGACCCCACTATTTTGATGTTGCAGGACGCGGATCGTCTACACGTGCCCTACTTCGACGTTCAATTTCGAAGTAGGGCGCTATTCCCATCCCCTCATGGGGTTAGTGACTTCGACGTCTTGCCGCCTAGCGTCGATTTCAACTTCGAAGTAGCGCCCAACACGTGTAGCCATGACGGGCGCTATTTCGAAGTTGGCGCCGCTACTTCGAAGTAGCATGCATGTGTAGACGCGGCCTTGGGGACTTGGGTAAATCACTTTTACACAGCCTGACTCACTTTGTGTGTGAAATGGGGTAACACTGCCTAGCAGCCTCGTTAAAGAGATTCTTCATGTGGTAGCTAAAATTGCCATGGAAAACATGTGTTAGACTCAGCATTACAGTTCAGTTTCAGCCCCTGGGTGAATGCCTTGTAGTTCCCATGAACAAACTGTGGACAGGTGTAAATATCCGGGTAACAGAAGTGGTGCCATGTCTCTAACGGTGATATACTGAATTTACTCAGCCTCTGCCCAGCATCCAGCCTTTCCAACTAACTTATAAGCTTATCCTTCCAATTCTCTCAGCTGTTGTGTGCCTTGCCTGAAAACTGATCCCTTGCCCAGCCCACACCCATCAGACGACCTTGCCTGCTACAAGCCCCAGCTAGGATAAACCAAAGGGAAATGAAAGATGGAACAGCGGCTCCCAGGCAGACCTGGAGCAAACGGAGCCACGCTGTGGGGAAGAGAGAGGTAAAGATGACCTAGAGGGTGACCACAGAGGGGAGGAGAGGACAGAGTGGTGGCTGGAGGGGCTGGAAGAATCTGCACAGAAGTAGGTTGGTCCTGGATGGAAGATAACCATCAAGGCAGAGCCTTAGAAAAAGAGATGGCGCTGGACCTGGGAGCTTTTTTACCAGCAACAGTAAATGTGGTAACCTTCTGAGTTAACGTGTTTGTTGTACTGCCACGGGACACTGTAGTCAGGAAAGGATTCCCTGTCACTTTGACCAGTCAGTGACTGAGGAAAGGGAGGCCAGCAGTATGTCACTTCTGAGCTACCCACAAAGCTCAGCCTGAGAGCCAGGGAAAAATTAAGTTTCATTCAGAGGGAAAAGCCGAAGCAGCCTGCCCCGGATCTGTCCGATACTCACCCCATAGATGATGGGGTTTAAGGTGGGGGGCACCACCAGGTACATGTTGGACATGAGAACCTGTGTATATGGGGGCACATTTTGGCCAAACTGGTGTGTGAGGAAAGAGACGAAACGTGGGACGTAAAAGGCTAAGATGGCACAAAGGTGGGAGCCACATGTGCCAAACGTCTTGATTCGGGCATCCTTTGTGGGGAGGCTTAAAATGACCCTCAGGATCTGGGTGTAAGACAAGGTTATAAAAACGACATCCAGACCAGTCACACCAAAGACCACAAAGAGGCCATAGGAAGTACTGACTTGGATGTTGGCACAGGCCAGCTTTACCACAGCCAAGTGCTCGCAGTGTGTACTGGCGACAATATTGGTTCTGCAGTAAGGCCACTGATGTGCCAGCAGGACAGGGGGCAGCACAATTACACAGCCACGCAGTAACACAGCCAGGCCAATCATGGCCACAACACGGTTTGTGAGGATGGTGGAATGTCTCAGCGGATGGCAGATGGCCACATAGCGATCAAAAGCCATGGCCACAAAGGTGCCAGACTCAATCATGAAGAAACTGAGAATGAAGTACATCTGGGTGAGGCAGGCACTGAAATCGATCTCCCTGGAACTGAGCCAAAAGATGCTCAGCTCTTTGGGCAGGATGGACGTGGACAGGACAAGGTCAATGATGGCCAGCATGCAGAGGAAATAGTACATGGGCTCATGGAGACTCCGCTCCCTCTTCACAACATATAGGATGATACAGTTCCCCAAGACAGCTATGACATACATGGTGCAGAAGGGGATGGAGATCCAGACATGGGCTGTCTCCAGGCCAGGAATTCCCTGCAAGATGAAGGTGGAGGGGTTGATGAAATCGGTTGTGTTGGAATCTGACATACAGTAGTTGATAAGCTGTCCCTTCTTGTGGCCAAATGTTGTCTTCTGTATGTACCATAAGTTTCCCTGCCTTCCTGTATGTGTCCAGGTTATAGTGTGGTGGTTGCAGAACCAAAGCCTGGATGGAGAGACAACATTAGTATCATACGTTACATACACTGCTGGTACTCTTCCAGTTAATTAAGCAAATTAGTTGCTCTTCATACACTGAAAACTGTCATTTCCATTATCCAGAATAAAGAAGTATAACAATCTGACCCTTGTAATGTTAATTCCATGTCTGGTGATGCTCAGTAAATCAATATTCTGCATGTTGTGGTGTGGGAAAACTTAATAGTCACCAGCAGGTAATGAGTGTGACTACTGACTTTCCCTCATTGTTCCTTAACTGAATGAAAGCCAGGCTAGAAAGCTGATGTTGTGGGGAGTTGCCCAGCCAGCCCTTTGCTTCAAATTTGAGCCAGGAAAAAATCCAAGTCTTTGCTAAGGTGGGTGACTGGCAGGAAGTTCCCTGCAAGAACACACCTCAGGGAAAAGACAAGAGGATGCCTGAGACAGCTCCATGGAAATGCCTAGACATTAAATGATTGGACACTTAAGAACTGGGATGGACAGCTAGATGCTGGGGCCCTGCACTCAGTTGTGGTCTCCCAGACTCTGCAGTAAAGGACGGAGCAGACAGAAGGGGCATTTCTGAGACAGGCTGTGGGTGTGGGGGAGCAGGGCTGCCATGTGCATTCCCACAGAAATGTCTAAGAACATTTAGTTTAGGGACTAGAGATACAAGGGCACCAGCAGCAACTGGTGGGATGGACCTGGTGTGTGGGAGGCACTGGCCATGTGACCATCCTCCCCCACATGATTCCCCTCTGGGCCACTCCAAGCCAGATGGAAGGTGGGGAGAACCTCCAGCAATGTGCACAGGGGATTATCAGGAGTCTGGTGTTGGCAGCTGGGTCAGAGCCAGGCCCTCTGCACTGCCTTAGCTGCCAGCCATGTCTTGGCTCCCTGCTAATGAGTGAAGGAGGCAGTCCCACCCCTCCCCTGAGTGACATGGCCAGGAGCTGGAGGAGCAGAGCTGCCGTTCTCCACTTCCCTTTTGCCACTGACAGTGAATGCAGGAGTCCTAATCCACCCCCTCCTGCCCCCAGCAATGCTAGGGACACAGACAGGGGGTTCCCTGTATGCTAAGAGCTCGGGCTGCTGCCCAGGAGAGATTTAGTTGCTGCTTAGCTGGTTAGCAGAGCACACACAGCCTCCCGCAGCCGACAGCCTGTGTTTCTATTGGTGGTGCACATGTAGCCATGCATCAGTGCACAGAACAACATGTATTCCACCCTTGGATGGCAAAAGTTCGGAGGAACACTGGTTGCATGCCCCTTTGCTCCCCTCATGTGTCACCTCTGAGTGGGGCAGGTCATGAAAGAAGGAACATTAAAAATATGGGATTGATTACACTTTAATTGGGCGCCAGAGGACAGTGCTCCAACCGCTAATACCTACAGATACTTAGTGCTTACGAAAGGGCTAGTTCCTCAGAGTTAATGCATATTACTAGGAAAAGGATTGTGGGGAGAAATGTACACAAGAAAGTGGGAATGGAGCTATGAGGTGCTGTAAGAATTGCACAGGAGGTTGTTAAAAATACACACTTCCACAGTCAATGGGGGTGAACAACTTTGGCTAAGAACCCAGTAGAGTGAAACAGGGAAAGCAGTAATAGATAGATAGAAGGACATGTGTTTACAAATCAAAACGAGCCTCTCAGTAGATAGAAGGAACACTTTAAAGAGCTATTGAGCCACCCTACCCATATGGACCTCTCCAGTGTTACCACCTGTAAACACACATCTGCAAATTAACAGCAACAGACCTATAAAAGAAGAAATCAGAAACCGGTCAAGGTGAAGAAATTCCACAAAACTGGAAACATGGCTACTTTATCAAGGCTCTAAAGAAAAGTAATCTGAAGGAATGCAAGAACTGGAGGGCATCACATTATTGTCTATTCCAGGAAAAGTGTTTAATAGGATTCTCTTGGGGAGAATGAAAGAAATTGATGGACAGCTCAGGAAAGAACAGGCCGGCTACCAAAGTGAGAGATCGTGTACTGACCAAAGAGCAGCTCTCAGAGTGATCATAAAATGCAGGCATCTGGTGAAGCGGGTCTTTGCCAACGAAAGCTAATGCTTCAAAATATATGTTAGCTTACAAGGTGCCACAGGACTACTTGTTTTTGAAGAATATGGACTAACCTGGTTACCCCTCTGATATTTTACAGTGTTAACAAAGAATTTATGGAAAATGCTGAAACCCCATGGCATCCCCTCCATAACTATTGACCTGACGCATGCAGTGCATGAACCTCATCATGTCAAGCTGTTCGCATTAGTGTCTTGACAGAAACCTTCAGGGTACTCTCAGGAATATGACAAGGGTGCCTATTGTCACTTTTCCTGTTCTTGATCACTATGGACTGGATTATGAGCAGGACAACAGATCACCATCAACAAGGCATTCAGTAGACACTTTCCAAAGAGCCAGAGGACATTAATTTTGCTGACAATTTTGCCCTTCTTTCACAATGTCATGAAAGCATGAAAGAAAAGGTGGCAACACTACACAAAACTACCTAAATGACTGGACTGAACATTGACAAGGAAGAGACCAAGATCATAGAATCACAGAATACTAGGACTGGAAGGTACTTCAAGAGGTCATCGAGTCAAGCTCCCTGCCCCAATGGCAGGACCAAGTACCGTTTAAACCGTCCCTGACAGACATCTATCTAACCTGTTCTTAAATATCTCCAGTGATGGAGATTCCACAACCTCCCTTGGCAATTTATTCCAATGTTTGACCACCTTGACAGTTAAGAACTTTTTCCTAATGTCCAACCTAAACCTCCCTTGCTGTAGTTTAAGTCCATTGCCTCTTGTTCTATCCTCAGAGGCAAAAAAGAACAAGTTTTCTCCCTCCTCCTTGTGACATCCTTCTACATACCTGAAAACCACTATCCTGTCTCCCCTCAATCTTCTCTTTTCCAAACTAAACAAGCCCAGTTCTTTCAGACTTTCTTCATAGGTCACATTCTCTCGCCCTTTAATCATTCTTGTCACTCTTGTCTGGATCCTTTCTAATTTCTCCACATCTTTTCTTGAACTATGGTACCCAGAACTGGACGCAATACTCCTATCAAAGAAAGCTATCAGATTGGTTTGACATAGTTTGTTCTTTACAAATCCATGCTGGCTGTTCCCCATCACCTTTCCACCTTGCAAGTGCTTGCAGATGATTTCTTTAATTACCTGCTTTATTATCTTTCCTGGCACAGAAGTTAAGCTGACAGGCCTGTAGTTCCCTGGGTTATTCTTCTTCCCGTTTTTACAGATAGGTGCTATATTTACCCTTTTCCAGTCTTCTCGAATCTCTCCTGTCTCCCATGATTTTCCGAAGATGCTCAGGTACTTCCTCTATCAGCTCCTTGAGTATTCTAAGATGCATTTAATCAGGCCCTGGTGACTTACAGACATCTAATTTTTCTAAGTGATTTTTAACTTGTTCTTTTTTTTATTTCAACTTCTTACCCCACCCCTTTCCCACTAGCATTCACTATGTAGCATTCTTTCATCAGACTTCTCCATGAAGACTTAACAAAGAAGTCATTAAACATCTCTGCCATTTCCAAGTTCCCTGTTACTATTTCTCTCTCCTTACTGAGTAATGGCCCTACCGTGTCCCTGGTCTTCCTCTTATTTCTAATGTATTTATAAAAAGCCTTCTTGTTTACCTTTATACCTTTAGTTAGTTTGAGCTTATTTTGTGCCTTAGCCTTTCTAATCTTTCTCCTGCATTCTTGTGTGGTTTCCCTATATTCATCCTTTGTAATTTGTCCTTCTTTCCATTTTTATATGGTTCCTTTTTTATTTTGAGATCATGCAAGATCTCCTGGTTAAGCCAAGGTGGTCTTTTTCCATATTTTCCATCTTTCCTACACAGTGGGATAGCTTACTTTTAGGCCCTTAATAATGTCCCTTTGAAAAAGTCCAACTCTCCTCAGCTGTTTTCCCTTAGTTTTGCTTCCCATGGGACCTTACCTACCAGCTCTCTGAGTTTACCAAAATCTGCCCTCCTGAAATTCATTATCTCTATTTTGCTGTTTTCCCTTCTACCCTTCCTTAGAATTGTGAACTCTATGATTTCATGATCACTTTCACCCAAGCTGCCTTCCACTTTCAAGTTCTCTACCAATTCCTCCCTATTTGTTAAAATCAAATCTAGAACAGCTTCCCCCTGGTAGATTTTCAACCTTTTGGAATAAAATATTGCCTCCAATGCAATCCAAGAACTTACTGGATAGTCTGTGCCCTGCTGTATTAGTTTCCCAACACATATCTGGATAGTTGAAGTTCCCCATCACCACCAAATCTGGGGCCCTGCTTGACTTTGTTAATTGTTTAAAAAAAGCCTCATCCACCTCTTCCACCTGGGTAGGCTGCCCATAGTAGACTCCTAGCAGGACATCACCCTTGTTTTTTTACTGCTCTTAGTCTAACCCAGAGACTCTCAACACGTCCATCTCCACCTCAGTCCAAGTCTATAAATTTTTAATACATAAGGGAACACCTCCCCCCTTTCTTCCCTGTCTATCCTTCCTAAGCAGGCTGTACCCTTCAATACCAACATACCAATCATATGTATTATCCCACCAAATTTCCGTGATGTCATAGTTGTATTTATTTATTGACGCTTCCGGCTCTTCCTGTTTATTACCCATACTTCTTGCATTTGTATACAGGCATCTAAGATATTGATTTGATCTTGCCTCCCTGTTTTGCCCTGACCCTCTTTTTACTCTGATATTGTCACCCATACTCCCTCCCATTTCTGAGGCTGCTCCCAGGTTTCCATGCTATCCACTTACCTGTGGGCTTTGCTCCCCTGCCCCCATCGAACCTAGTTAATGAAGATATTGAAGATCAACCAGTTCAACAACAACACCATCACACTGGGAGAGGATTACCTGGAAGATGTGGAACAGTTCACCTACTTGGAAAGTATTATGGACCAGTGACAGAGGAACAGAAAAGTATATCAATGCCCGGATAGGGAAAACGACAGCTGCATTCACAACTCTGTGTGCCTTATGGAGATCACAGATAATATCTGCAAAGACAAAAATGTATATCTTCAACACAAAAGTGAAGAGTGTGCTCTTGTATGGATGTGAAACCTGGAGTACTAAAACGTCTTCAAATACCAGCTACGAACACTCATAAACAGATGCCTGATGTACATCCTTCACATTAAATGGGAAGACATGGTCACAAATGAGGAGCTTTGCAACAGAGCAGGACAAGAAGCACTTGACATTCAAAACAAGAGAAGAAAGTGGTGATGGCTAGGCCTAACTCTTTGAAAACCATCATCCAGCATAGTCCGTCAAGCCCTCACATGGAACCTGCAAGGAAAAGTCAAAGAGGGAAGACTGCAGACAAGGAAGAGATCTACTGAGACTGAAGGACAGCAGATGGTGTACTCCTGGGATCATCTAGAAGTTTTGTCCTCAGACAGAGTGAAGTGAAGGAGATTTGCAGGTGACCTATACTCCACCTGGGGTAGAAGGAAAGAGCAGTCAAGTAGCACTTTAAAGACTAGCAAAATAGTTTATTAGGTGAGCTTTCGTGGGACAGACCCACTTCTTCAGACCATATCCAGACCTGTTCTGGTCTGGCTATGGTCTGAAGAAGTGGGTCTGTCCCACGAAAGCTCACCTAATAAACTATTTTGCTAGTCTTTAAAGTGCTACTTGACTGCTTTTTGTTTTGATAGTGTATAGACTAGCACGGCTTCCTCTCTGTTACCATTCAACCTGGAGTAGAAGGGTTTAAGTCAAGTCAAATAGATAGATATATAGATAGATGAGGTAGGAGGAGATAGATAGATAGATAGATAGATACCAATGGGAGCTGAGGGAGGGGAAACAGAATAGAGATACCAAGCCATGAAAATTGGAAATTATGAAAATTGATAGGAAACATTAAAGACATCAGGAAACCGCCATGATTGGTAGGGCGAAGGCTCAGCACAGGAGGTTACTGTGCCATGTTATGAAGCACTTAGCTAAGCAGCACATTCTATTAACCAACGTTCAGGGCCGCCACTTCAGGGCTGGCTTCCTCAGAGTGGCTGGCAGAACAGGGCTGGCTGCCAAGGGGCAGGCCCCCCACCAGTGTCAGCTGCTGCAAGAAGGCCCCAAGGGCTGTCCCCTTGCCCGGATGGCAAAGCAGGACCAGCTGCACTGCTGGGACTAGAAACAGCAGGATGCTGACACTCCAGCCATCAGGAGTGAGCCCAGACCCATTCCACTGTCAACCGAATGGAACCAGTGGCCTTGCTTGACTAATGGGAAAATTTGATGATCTGGCAACCCCTGTTCCCCAGGGCATGCAGGTTATCAAGCTTTTTCTGTATTTTAAGAAAAAAAATCCCAGAAAACATACAGACCCTATTACCAGAGGGGAAAAAAAGCAAACTTGTTAATGTGGCAGAAAATGTATTTTTATTCTGCACGGAGAAAGAAGCATCAGGAGTTACTCATATGAGGTGGTGAAAACTTCTACAGCCCATTCGCAGTCACACAGGGTGATAAGCAATCTCTGTAGTAGGATGGTAGCATTACAAATTGACAGTTTATGAAATGATGGATTAACCACGTCATCAGAACCAGAAATATTAAATGTGGTAGCAAGAGAGAAAAAACAAAATACAAAACAGTTCAAAGTTACATAATGATGCTTAAGAGATGATGGCATGCATGATTACATGAAAAAAAACCCTAACAAAGTTAAGAAATTATTGAGAAGTTGGTATGGGATTAATTGTTTAAAAAAACCCAGAAATATAATTAATGCCAGTCCTTAATAAGCTTAATGTAAAACAAACTAAGCTAATTTTAATTTAATTAATGACAGAACAGGTTTGGTTGATCAAGGGAACAATTCAAATGTAACAAAAATAAACATGCTGCAGCATCATCCTCAAAATAGACTAGAACCCTGTAAACTTCCAGCTCTCAGAAAGTAGCAGTCAGTGAGCCTTTGCCATTGAATGTGGTGTTCCCAGTTCAGTGCTGCAGGGAACTTTACTAGTCCTGACACTGTTCGCTATTTTTATCAATGGTCTGGAAGCAAACAGGAAATCACGAAAAAAAAAAACAAAACCCTGCAGATAAGCCAAAGATTTGTGAGGTATTTGGTGAGCTGGGCTCATACAAACAGATTTTCATACCATCAAACACAAAGTTTTCCTCTCAGCTCAGGAACTGCAGGCCCAACACACATCCCAGGACACTGAGACCCTGAAAAAGAATTCAGGGGTAACTGTGGAGACCCAACAATTATTGAGCTCCCAGTACCAAGTGGGGCCAAAGGGGCTAATGTAAGCCTTGGACACATACCTATGGCAGTGGTGAGTTGGAGCAGGGGAAGGGCTTTACCCCTTCACATGGCACTAGTGAAAGTGACAGTGTGCAGTAGTGAGAGCCACAGAAAAGAGTCACTACAATTATTAGCATCTCGAGAAAATGCTGGAAAGTGAGATAGTTAAAGAACTAGAGTGTTAGGAATAAAAGGCTCTGCAAGCTGGAATAGAAATGCAACTCGGGTCAGGGGATGAAGGAGAAGCCAGAGAAATTTCAGGTGGAATTAACTGCCAGTAGTGAGCTCTGGTAAAGGGAGTGATGAATTCTCCAATTCACTGTGTCTGCAGGTCCGAAGTGGATGCTCCTCTGCAAGATCTGACAGTGCTAGACTATGTTCAAATGCTACGGCAGTGATGCTATTTTGCTTCAGTGAGATACGCCTTTCACCAACGGCAGGCACTCCCTGCTCATTGTTAGTATTCCACTTCTCCAAGAGGTGGTAGCTAGGCACATGGACATGTCGGTGGTGTGGATGGTCTTTGTATTGTAACACAGTCAAAAAGCAATTTGAGACTAGATTAGTTGAGGCGGACCACGCATGTCCCAGAAGGGGATACCTCTGCTCTGCACACCGCCATTCAGGATTCACTACTGCAAATGCTGGAGCACTGTGTACAGTTCTTCTCACAAACATATGGAAAATTTGTTGAGAAACTGGAAAAGACCCAGAGGGGAGGGACCAAGATAATCAAAGGAATGAAATGGAAGCCACAGGTGCAAAAGCTGAGCTTTAGTTTAGGAAAGGGTTGACTGAGGGGGAATGCGACAGCCACCCTCGGATAGCTGAGGAAATTTCTTTTGTCTTGCCAAAGAGTGCAGGGCTAGAGGCCAGGGTACAAACTCCATCAGAGCAGATTTTAAAGAAATTGCAGGGATGTGTTCCCAACTGAAGAAGAGAAGGAGCATGGAAGAGGGGCCACAGGAGATAATGGAAAGTCTTTCAATGGAGAGTGTTAAAAGGAGGCTGAATAATCATCTGTCTTTGATGGTTCAGAAGCATCAAATGCTGCATCTTGCCAGGGTGTTGGAATAGCTGACTCTCGCTGTCCTGCATCACTCAGTGGTTCCGTGATTCCATGATGCAAAGCCCTAGTGAAGGTCAGGTATACAAACCATTTGGATCGATTCCGGGGTATCTGGGTAAAATTTAAAGGTCTGTATTTTGCAAAAGATTAGACTGGATGATCTAGTAGGTTCATCTGTCCCTGAAACATATAAATCAACCAATAAAGAAAGAGCTGCATTCATACCTACTGTGTCTTTCAACCCAAGAGGAAAAAGAACTTTAGATTCTATTGACAGTCTGAGCACATAAACCTGATAAATGCAAATTATTCACATAATCCATATCTGTCCCCTGGAACTCCTTGCCTCAGACATTGTAGCAAAGAGCTTAGCGGAACGGGATTCACAAATGGACTGGCCATTTGAGGTGGGACAGTTCATGCCATCTCTAGATAAGCAAGTCTGCCAGCTTCAGTTAGAAGAGCTGAATTTCAGGTGCTTGTCATTGTGCCCCTCTTTGGGCATTTGAACTGAAATTTCCCACCCTAGGTGTCTGATTCTGGCTGAATTATTTTTCATAGTCGGACACATAACAGTTCAGCAGAATCCTGGAAGGAAGCTAAGAGGGAAGATGTCTTGACCATGACGATGAAGTCCAGTAACAACCTCCTCCCCACCATTAACTGGCAGAGCCATGAAATGCAATAGAAGTAAGGGGGGTGTCTGTGAATTAACACAAAGCTGGCTCCACAGGTTTTTCCTCCGTACTTACTGAAATGGGAAGTTTGCCCCAGCGGGTCACTGAAATTCAGGTGCGTAACACTGGAACATGCTCATCATTAATGGAAGAGACCCTGGTTTTGCAGCAGTGGAAAGGTCACAGACGTGTTCTGTACTTCTTCACACCCATGATGCTCTCTTTTTGTCGAAAACATGAGCTGCTCAGCCAGGGTTGGGCATGTCTGAGTTCTGAGGCAGAAGTTGCTTTCCCAGGAATCACCCTTAAATAATTGTGTCCCACATCTTTCTTACTCCGTCCCCTGCAGGAACATCCCATTCTGAGAGGTGACACAGGAATCTACAGCTTCTATAATACAGCTCAGTGCAGTACCATGGGGGTTTGGTCTGTCTCTGGGGCAGAAGCAGAATGTAAACAGGCTAGAGATAAACCTGTCTGGGATTCTGTTCTATTTACACTCCTTTGGGAGTAAACAGTGATTAATGAACCTTACCTATGGGAGATGAAAACCCTTGAGCTTTCTGCAGAGTCTGTGAGGAACTGGCTGTTGTGTGTGCATTTGCATATTTTAAAAGTATAGTTGATTAAGGAGAAACTTCATAGAATCACAGAATGCTAGGGCTAGGAAAGACCTCAGGAGGTCATTGAGTTCAGGCCCCTGCCCAAGGTAGGATCAATCCTAACCAAATCTCCCCAGCCAGGACATTATCAACCCAGGACTTAAAAACCTCTTTAGATGGAGATTCCCCCACTTCCCTAGGTAACACATTCCAGTGCTTCACCACCCTCCTAGTAAAATAAATTTTCCTAATATTCAACCTGGGTCCCCCCTACTCTAGCTCCTTTTTCTACCATCTGTCACTACAGAGAACAGCTTCTCTCCATCATCTTTAAAGCCTCCCTTCAGGAAGTTGAGGACTGCTATCAAATCGCCCCTCGGTCTTCTCTTCTTCAAACGAAAGAAGCCCAAATGCCTCAGCCTATCCTTATAGGTCATGTGCTCCAGCCACCTAATCATTTTGGTCGCCCTTTCCTGGACCTCCTCTGATGAAGCCACATCCTTTGCATGCTGTGGCTGGGTCTACACTTGCCCCCAACTTCCAAGGGGGCATGTTAATCAGGGCGATGGGAAATTACAAATGAAGTGCTGTTGTGAATATGCAGCACTTCATTAGATTAGTTCTCCCCTGGGGCAACTTCGAAGTGCTGGCATGTGTGTAGCCATGGGCACTTCGAAGTACCTGAGCTACTTTGAAGTTCCTTTACTCCTCAAAACCCTATAGCTGTACCCACCCCAAACCCACTTGTAGCATGTAGAATAAATACTCACCTAGACCTCTTGCTCCAGGGGGTTCTGGGACCGGCATGGAGGTGACCAGCATGGAGAGGACTGCCATGGAGGGGAATGCTGTGGAAGGGCCTGCCAGGGAGGAGGCCAATTCCAGGTCTATGGTGAAGATCTCTGGGTTGTCTGGGACAACTTCTTCGGTGTCCTGATGGAGTTCTATAACCTTCACCCAGCATTACATAGAGTCCCAGAAGTAACCTTGGACAACCATCTCATGTGCCATTTGATCATAGATGGCCTCATTTCTCTTGGCCACCCTAAGTCTTTTCGCAATCGATTGGTCTCCCCAAATGGCAATGAGACCAAGAATCTCCTGGTGGGTCCAAGCTGGGGCTGTCTTGTGAGACTGAGAAGTGCTCATCAGATCACTTCCCTGAGTGCTCATGTTTGAAGTACAGGGCTACCAAAAATTGCTACCGATGCAGTGCCATGCAATTAGCAAAGGGATTTTTTAATAATGGATGTCCTTTACATCTGCAGGGCTGGGCTGATAAATTCCAATTTAAATTTTAATTAAAATTCAAATTCAGTCAAAACTTTGTGGGTTTACGTTGACCTTCTTCCTGCACACCTGACAGCAGTGTATAACGAAGCAGCCATAATTGGACGGTCACCATGTAGCTTTGTGGAATACATACAGGACATTTCTGGAGGCTAACAAATTCGAGTTAAGGACATGGCACTTCCACACTTGTCTTGATTTGAAATTTTAAATTCAAAATTCACGCTATACCTGTCCCATAATATTAATATTTTGTAATCAGTATTATGGCTCAATAAATTAAGTTAACAGTATTACGTGAGAAGACAGTCACGCTTTAATACTGAGTTAACGCCTTGAAATTAAAATTTATCTGATAGTGTAGATGCAGCCTGGTAGTGTGGAAATGCACTGGATGTCTTGATTCTGCCTGTATTATCTAACATCGACTTTTGTAATATGTCAACCAATGTTCCAGTTCCCTGCTTAATGAAACCACAGAGAACACCTGAGGGCTGACACAGGGCAAAAGGATTCCTCTGGAAAGCAACTTGCTAAGAGACTGAGTGAATGACTGGTGACAGGGTACATACACGTAGCCTTTTATTTAAAGTAATTGTTATGTTACATTACCACAAGTACCAGACCATTTCTGTCATCATCTCAGCACTTCTCTCCAAGTCCTACAATCGCTAAGCTAAGATCTCAGGGAGCAAGCCTAGATTTTTTTATATTCCACTTTTTCTTAGTCATGTCTAGAACTTCGTTCTGCACAGTTTGATACCCTGACACAGTCTGGTACCATGTCACCAGCCAACTCTGTGTAGTAAAATGAGGTCCTAAAATATGAGCCAGTGTAAACATACACCACAGGTCTGGTGTCTGGTGTGAGGCCTGAGGCCTAGACAACCCTGATCAGGACTTTATTAATTGAAAGCAAAGTGAAGCTGTGAGCAAGAGGCAGGCCCTGCTCATATCACTTGGCATGAACATGACCGATATTCCAAAGAAAAATCACACCTAACTTATACTAGACATGGGATGGAACATAACGTCTCTTGAAGAAACTTCTGGGAAACAACACTCTCCCCACAGATAACAGACATACTGACCCTGGTTCAGGTTCAGGGCAGGATATCAATGGACAGCATGATAGACAGTATTTGAACCCACATGGAGGAGATAAGGGGTGGTAACCAAGCAAGAGGAGGTGGCAAACTGATAGGTCAGTGTGATGTGTAGCTTATTTGTACTTGTGTATAAAAGTGAGCCCCAAAGAGCTGTCTTGATCCCATCTAAGGGACTGTCACATACTTGAGCGAGGTTGGTTGTAATGCGATACAACTGTGTAGCAGTTCAGTAGAATCTGATGACAGCTATTACTGTACCTTGCTTAACAATAAACATGCCTTGAATGCATTTGATCCTAATCTAATTCTGTGGTTTTTGAGGGCTCCCTTGGAGTCTACCACATTAGCCATCTGTGCAGGTCCAATGTAATATGCAGCAGGAGTGTATCCACATGGCCAAATGACTATGATCACTGTCGGAGCAGAACAACAATCAGGACTTCACACTGGTGACTTCTGACTACTACACTCTCTATGGAATCGGGTCTGAAAGCCAGAATGCTAGGGAAAAAAAATTAAATACCTGTATGAGTGAACAGCTGGAGCAGCCTGTCCCGGATCTGTTTGATCTTTAAGCCATAGATAATGGGGTTTAACATGGGGAGTATTAAGAGATACATGTTGGCAATGAGAATGTGGAATGGCAGGGGCACATTATGGCTAAACTGGTGCGTGAAGAAGAGTGATGGAATGTAAAAGGCTGAGATAACACAGAGGTGGGATCCACAAGTCCCAAACATCTTCAGACGGGCATTCTTTGTGGGGAGTCTGATGACAGCCCTGAGGATGTGGATATAGGACAGGGTGATAAAACAAATCCAGACCAATCACAGAGAGTGCCACAAAGAGGTTTTTAAGTCCCAGCTTGACCAAGTCCTGGCTGGGATGATTTAGTTGTGATTGATCCTGCTTCAGGCAGGGGCTGGACTCACAGACCTCCTGAGGTCCCTTCCAGTCCTAGAATTCTATGATTTTATGAAAGTTCTTATGCTTCACCAATGGTGGAGGCAAGGAAGAAAGATGTTTCTATGAGAGTGTTTATTAACTACAGACAGTTAATTGGCAAAGCCTCTCAAGATGGTTTTCCTCTGTCTCGTATGAAAGAAGGCTTGAACACCCTCGAGGAACCAGATACTACTCCACACTTGATCTTACTGCAGGGCATTGGCAGGTGGGCATGGCAGGAGCAACAATGGCATTGGGAGTCCCATGCCCTTTTGAATTGCCAGGCCTCAGGCAAATATTGCCCTTGCCTCCTCATTGACATACCTTTCCAAGCAACTGCAACAGACAGAACTGAGCCCCTCCAATGGACGGGAAGAGAATTGTTCCCAGGCCTGACTAAGGAAGAACTGAGGGGGCTGCAGGAAAAAGAAGCAGTAACCTCTTGATTAAGAAGGTAACTGCCCCAGCAACTGACAGCCAGTGCCTGGGAGAGGTGGGAGAAGGAAACACCAGTGTGCACATTACTCGACTTTTGGGAGTGATTGCTTATGGCAGAAGGGATCTTTACGGGAGAATAACAATCCCAGGAGACAGACAGACCCAAAAGATTCTGCTGATGGATAAACTCCCAAAAATAGTGTTCAAAGTTCTGCATGCAAACTTGAGACTGTAGGGTGGATATCAACCACTGTCACCGCTATTGTATATTGTTGGGCTTCCAGCCAGCCATCCCCAGGTGGTAAGTCTCCTGGGAAAGATGTTGCCTAAGAAAAAGAGGCATTGCTGAAAGCAGAGTTCCTTCCATTTATATCAATCAATACCATTAAGCCCCTGGAACTACCATGCCTTGTCTCATATCCTGGAATCATTCCAGGACCCTGGAGAGCGTCCTGATAATCACCGACAACTTAATTTCCTGTGCTCAGGCATATCCTGCTCCTGACCAATGAGCATATATTGTGGCCAAGGTGATATGGAACACAAGACCAGTCATACTGGATCAGATCAAAGGTCCATCTAGCCCAGTATCCTGTCTTCCAACAGTAGCCAATTCCAGATGCCCCAAAGGGAGTGAACTGAACAGAGAATCATGCAGTGATCCATCTCCTGTCACTCATTCCAAGTTTGACAGAGGATAGGGACACTATTTCTGCCAATCCTGGCTAACAGCCATTAATGAATCTATGCACCATGAATTTAGCTAGCTATTTTTCAAACCTGCTTATTGTATAGGCTTCCCCAACAACAGCTGGCCAGGAGTTCCACGGGTTGAATGTGTGTTTTGTGAAGACGTTGTTTGTTTTAAACTTGTTACCAATTAATTTCATGTAGTGGCCTCTGGTTCTTGTGTTATGGAAACAAGTAAATAACTTTTCCTTATTTACTTTCTCCACACCAGTCATCATTTTTTAGAAGTCTATCATATTTTCCCTTAGTCTTTTTTGTTCTAAGCTCAAAGACCCCTGACCTATTAATCTTTCCTCATATGACAGGTGTTTCATAACCTCTAATTATTTTTGTTGCCCTTTTCTGATGATTTTCCAATGCCAAGATATCTTTCTGAAATGAGGTGGCCACATCTGCATGTAGAATTCCAGATGTGGGAGTACCATGGATATAAATACAGGCAATAAGATATTCTCTGTCTTATTCTCTACCACTTTTAAAATGATTCCTAATATACTGTTTGCTTTTTTGACTGCTGCTGTACCCTGGGATGTTACATCGAAATAGCTTATTTCAACATAGCAAAATCGAAATAAGCTATCTCAATCCACACATCCTCCAGGTCTGGTGCCATCGACAATCAGCGTTGATGTAGGACAGCACTAAACTGAAATAGTTGCTGCAGGGGAGCATCTACACACTAAAGAAGCCCCATCAGAACAAGGGGGCTAGGAAATCCTGCAGACAGGGTCCCAGGGTGGACTAGCCCTGTCAAGGAAACAGCAAGCTGCTCCCTTAAAGGGCCCCTTCCAGGCAGACTCAGCCTGCACAGCACAAGTCCGCAGAGTCCCACAACCACTTGCAGGCCCTATGCATGCAGCATGGACCCCCAGCAGCAGCAGCAGCAGCAGCAGCAGCAGCAGCCAGAAGCCCACACGGCTGCCCCCCATGGCAGTGGCCGCCCTGCTCAGTGCTGTGGAGGAGGCTGCCCAGCATCTCCTGGAAGATGATCTGTCCTCCTCGGGGGATGAAGGAGCTGCCCCAGACCACCATGTAGCCCTCCTGGCCTCCCCCTGCTGGGTGCTCTGCCGGCTATGGAGGTACCCCACCAGCACAGAGCGGTGGGAGCGGCTGGTGCTTGGGGAGTGGGAAAATGACCGCTGGCTCTGGAATTTCTGGATGAGCCGGCAGGTGTTCCTCAAGCTCTGCCAGTGGCTCACCCCTGCCCTGTGGCACCAGGACACCCCCATGCAATGTGCCCTCACCATCGAGAAA
Organism: Carettochelys insculpta; assembly: GCF_033958435.1. Taxonomy (NCBI): domain Eukaryota; kingdom Metazoa; phylum Chordata; order Testudines; family Carettochelyidae; genus Carettochelys; species Carettochelys insculpta. Next base: position 3,797,934 of record NC_134137.1, read on the forward strand.
TGGGTCGGTATCACTGTCTGGAAGCTGGCCACTCAGACAGCTGTCGATCCATAGGACAGCAGTTCTGTGTGGGCAAGGCCACCATCAGGGCAGTCGTCATGGAGGCATGGGGACCCCGGGAGGAGGGGGAGAGGGATAGACCGGGAGGAGGGGGAAAGACCGGGGGGAGCCTGGTGAGAGGGGGAACCCCTGGGGGAGGGCCAGGCACACCTTGCACACCCCTCACAGGTGCTCATGTCCCCCCACACCAGTGGTCTGTGCGTTGAACGCTCTGCTGCTCCACAGGCTCATGCGGCTCGGGGACCTGGATGCGGCAATCATGGGGTTTGCCGGCATGGGGTTCCCCAACTGCTTTGGGGCACTGGATGGGACCCACATCCCCAACCACACCCCAGAGCACAGTGGAGGATGCTTCCTGAACAGAAAGGGCTACCACTCGGTGGTCCTCCGGGCCAGGGTAGACAGCCGGGGCCACTTCCTGGACATATATGTTGGCTGGCCTGGCAGCACCCACAATGCCCAGGTTCCTAGGAACTGGAGCCTGTACTGCTGGCTGGAGATGGGGACCTACATCCCCCAGGGGGAGATCCCTCTGGAGGACACCACTGTGCCCTTCTGGCTTGTGTCAGATATGGCCTACACCCTCCAGCCCTGCTCATGAGCCCCTACAACAGCCACCTCAGCGCCGGTCAGGAGTGGTTCAACACCTGCCTGAACCATGCATGCCAGGTGGTCAGAAGACTTTCAACTGCCTCAAAGGCCGCTGGAGGTGTCTCCTCACCTGCCTGGATGCGGGGCTTCCCAACATCCCCTAGGTTTTGGGTGCGTGCTGCGCATTCCACAACCTGGTAGAGAGCAAGGGGGAGGCATTTGTGCAGGGCTGGGATGTGGAGGCTGGCACAGCCTACCCCCAGCGACCTGCCACCCCGAGTTGCCAAGCCAACCATGAAGGGATCCGGGTCCAGGAGGCCCTGTGGGCCCATTTTGATCACTTGATTCTCTATTACGTGAAGCACCTCCTCCTCGCCCCAAAGCCCCAGCAGGTCCCGGATCTCGGCGTCCGACCAGGAGGGGCTCCACCTCCTCTTCCTCCCCAGCTGGACAGCTGGGAGCCCTGGGTCCCCTTGGGGGGGTTCCCTGTGGGTGCTTGCGGGGCTGGCTGATATAGGGAATTTCAGTGATTCCCAAATTGACTGGCTCCCTGTCACCTCAGGATGGGATGAGGGAGGAATATTTGACACCTTAAATGATTCTTCATGGAGCAGCTAGTCCTGAAACACATGACAGGAGAGACAATTCTTCATTTGGCCACAAGACCACAGGTTGTCATCCGATAGGTGAATGCAGCTGAAGTAACTGACTTTACCATCCCTATGCTGGGGAACACAGCACAGCAGTGGGATATGATAGTATTTAATTTCAGAAAAGGGAACTACAAGAAGATGAGAAAGTTGTTAAACAGAAACAAAAAGGTACGGTAAGAGAAGTGAATTCCCTGCCAACTGCATAGAAACTTTTAAAGGCATCATAATAGAGGCTCAACCTCTATGTATAATCCAAAACTTTTTTTAAAAGTAAGAACTGAAAAAGCACAGCCATGCCTGAAGAATGGAGTAAAACAAGAAGTGAGAAGCAGAAAGGCCGCCTTTAGAAAGTGGTGGCTAAATCCTATTGCAAAGAAAAGAAAAGAAAAGAAAAGAGCAAAACTGCAAATGAAGTATAAAAATATAATTAGTGAGGTCAAAAGTTTGAAGAAGAGCTGGCAAAAGCCTCAAAACTAATATCAAAGGAAGGTGAGCAGGAGAAGGAGCCAGGAGGATGAACCATCTTGGGAACTATAAGAAGAAGGATGTGCTGAGTAGAGTCCTGGCTCAAGCAGAGAGACAGACTCATTCCCCGGGCTCTTCAGGGCTACAAGGAAATGGTAAAGAGAATTATTCCCCTGTGGAAAAGGAAGGCCCTTGATGAACACTGTTGAATACACTGAAATGCCAATGGACCTGGAGAGCTTGTGGAACCTACATCTGGGGAATGAGCTCCAGCCAACCAACGTGTGGATTCAGATCATCTCGGGAACTTACCTGTGGATGTTCTAGAGAGAATAGGGGAAATGACCCCTGATGTGACTCACTGATTTACGCAATGTCAGGAGATCAGTTTCTTGAGCCTGTACGTTTTCACTTACCATGCTGGCGTCTTTGTGAAAGAAAATGAGTCGCCCTCTCTATGACAGAAGCTATAAAAATGGGAAGCGATTTCACCAGCTGGCTTCACTACCCTCATAACTGAATGGCTGGAAATCTGGCGTGGCAGAGTCAGTCTCATTCCTGGGCCCACGTCCCGTGTTTAGTACGCCGGGCCCACCACATGAACCCCATTACCCTTGCAGGGACAGGGGGCAGTCTGTCAGGGGAACCCGCTCCCCACCCTCTGGTTCTCGGTTCTGGCCCAGGGACTGTGGATGGCCGCTACCAGCAAGGGCTGACTCCCTTTACCCGTGCTCCTGCCACTCCTCTCCCTGGATGACTTACCCTGACAATTCCCCTGGTACCTCCTTCCACTAGTGGTAGCCCTGGCAGCAAGTCCTCTGCTTGGTTGAGCTCCTCCCACTGACCAGCTCCCCACAGTCTCTGGTGGAGATTCAGTCCCCCCTGGACAGCCCCCCGGGTTGCTGAGGCTCAGCTCCACTCCTCTCCTCTCCTCTTTTGTGGTCTCTGGTGTTCCTCCAAGTCTGCTCACTTCTCCTCACTCACTTCCCAAACTCTCCTTCACCACCCTCCCCTTGCCCTGTGCGAGTGGGCTCTGCTGGCCCTAATTGACTTAGGGCTGCCTATGACTCAGCTGCTCCCGCTTAGATTGTCAGCTCCATCTCCGCTCTGTTTTTCCTTCCGCCTCTCCTCTCCTGACTGTACCCTGCCACCACGCCTAGTGGAAAAGTTCGTGACTGGGCCCATGGCCCCGGGCTGGGAAGACTCAATCCCAGAACGTACATTGGTGAACTCTTTGTTCTGTCAGGGAGTCGCGCTGCTTAATTCAAATCTTTTCTACTTTCCGGAACTCGCATGGCAATTTTACTCTGTTTCACAGGTAACCAGCTTTGATCTGTTCATTTATTACTGATAAGAACATAACATCTATCTTTTTGCACTTACGACACATTTAATAGTTGTGGCCTAGAGCGGTGTGTTGATTGAAGTGTAAAGAGAAATCTGCAAAGGAAGAGTGGCAGGCACATGGTTCCCTCCATACAGAGGAGGGGGCAGCCTGGGTCATAAACATACACTGGTTAGGCCTCTAGCCCTTGCAAAACACCACAGATGCGGGGTCTTAAGCTGGGTAGCTGTGGGGAGCTGGCTGGGGAGTCTCTCTTTTGTTGGTTCATGAGTGGCTGGAGCAATCGTTCATGTAACTCGGCTGTGCCCTGCTGTGAATGTTTGTGCAAGTGCAGGACCTGGAGTGGTTTGCAGCTTCACACAAGATCAGGGTGTGAGAGGTGGGCCTCACTGGGGTGCCAGGAAGCTCAGTGGTGCCCCAGTTAATGGTTACACGCCCGGGGAACTGTGCAGTGAGCAGGGGAAATCACAAATGGTTGTTCTGAGTGGCATTTGAGGGTCATACAGCGGTGTAATGATTTTAGGGAGGCTCTAAGTGGGGTGGGCACAGAGGGCAGGTACATAAAGAAAAGCAAGGCACGGCCTTCCCGCACAGGTGCCGCAGACACACCGCCCAACCCCCTGCCTAGTTCCCTATGTCTGATGCACTCATACAGTTCAGGCAGCTTCTGAGGCTCTAGGGAGCCTGCCCCAGACCCTGCATGGATCACATACAAGCTCACACTTCAGTGTTTCTTTCCCAGCTATCCCAGGGAAGCCTGGCGATGGTGGGGGCCCCAGGGGTGCAGGGTACTTTGGGGGTGGTTGTCCCACAGAGTGATGTGACTGGTCAATGCCCCACTCTCTCCAGTTTCTAAAAACGCAGCACTGCCCAGCTTCCCCCTGTGGTCTCCTCCCCCAGCAGTAGGGCTGGGTGGGGGTGTACCTGGGGGAAGGAGTGAAGGTGGGGCAGAGGCAGGGGGAAAGGACTGGGGTGTGGAGTAGGGCTTGGGATCAAGGCAGGCTTTGGGGGGAGGTCCAGGTCCTGGGGTTGTGGGGCTTGGTGGGAGTCTGGATGTTGGAGGGGTGCAGGTATGGGGGCTCAGGGCTTGGCAGGGTTAAGGTTCAATGGCTTGTTTAACCAGGGAGACCCAGCTGCTGCTGGGCTGCCACTGCATGCGGGATTCCAGCCACCCACCCTGGGTTCCCCCATACTGGGCCCTCTGGGTCGAACCTGCCCAGACACACCTGGCATGCCTGGAGCACAGGGGCAAGTCCAGCCCGCATAATGTGTCAGGTGAAGCCTCCCTGCCCAGTCCATGTACTGGCAGCGGCTTCAGGGCTGTCTTCCACCTCAGTTCAACCAGTGTCATGTGTTCCCCATGGCTAGAAAGGTGAAGATCAGGGGACTTTGTACTGCCCTCCTGGCCCAGATATCTCACCTGCCACGAGGCTCAGTCTGAGGGGAACCTTTGCACTGGTTTGAACAGATAACAGGCAGGAAACTCAGTTTTTCCAGCTGAAAAAGAGGGATAATAATCACACATCACAGAATTTCACAGAATCACAGGGCTGGAAGGGACCTCAGGAGGTCATCTACCCCAGCCCCCTGCTTCAAGCAGGATCAACCCCTACTAAGTCATCCCAGCCAGGACCTTCTCCAGCCGGGACTTAGAAACCTCAAGGGATGGAGAATCCACCACCTCTCTAGGCAACGCATTCCTGTGCTTCACCACCTGCCTGGGGAAGTAGTTTTTCCTAATATCTAACCTACACCTCTCCCTCTTCAACTTCTGACCTTTATTCCTTGTTCTGACATCTGACACCACTGAGAACAGTTTCTCACCCTCCTTTTTAGAGCTCCCCTTCAGGAAGTTGAAGGCTGCTATTAAATCACCTCTAAGTCTTCTCTTCCAAAAACTAAACAAGCCCAAATCCCTCAGCCTATCCTCATAGGTCTTGTGTTCCAGACCTTTAATCATTTTTGTTGCTCTTTGCTGAACTTACTCCAGCAAATCCACATCCTTTTTATACTGGGAGGCCCAACACTGGACACAATATTCCAGATGTGGCCTCACCAGTGCCATAAAAGAGGAATAACTACTTCTCTAGATCTGCTCGAAATGCTCCTCCTAATGCACCCCAGTATGCCGTTAGCCTTCTTGTCTACAAGGGCACACTTTATTCATATCCAACCTTTCATCCACCATAACCCCTAGGTCCCTTTCCATCGTACTGCTGCTGAGCCAGTCGGTCCCCAGCCTGTAACAATGTTTGGGATTCTTCTGCCCCAGGTGCAGGACTCTACACTTCTCCTTATTGAACCACATCAGATTTCTTTTGGCCCAGTCCTCCAATTTATCCAGGTCCCTCTGGATTCTCTCTCTACCCTCCAATGTATCTACCTCTCCCCCTAGTTTTGTGTCACCTGCAAACTTGCTGAGGGTGCAACCCAGTCCCTCATCCAGGTCATTAATAAAGATGTTGAATAACACAGGCCCCAGGACCGAGCCTCGCGGCACTCCGTTTGAAACAGACCGCCATCCAGATATTCACGCATTGACCTCTACCCCTTGGGCCCGACCATCAAGCCAGCTTTCTATCCATCTTACAGTCCAAGGATCCAATCCATATTTCCTTAACTTATGGAGAAGAATGTTGCCCACCCTACAGACTAACTTGGCTACGGCTCTGATAGGAGTTTGTGTGAATTTGCTCTTTTGTGCCGGGGCAGTGAGGCCTTCTGATGGGAGTGCCCGGATGTGTAATATTGGAAAGTGTTTTTTACAATCCCAAACCCTTTCAGCTTCATTCACGCAGCAGGCACTGGCCCTGGGGCATGGGAGAATTTCAGTTTGGGACTTTATAACACAACTACTCCTCTCCACCACTGCCCCTCAAGGTGATGCTGGAGCAACTTGCCAGCAGGAGTGGGGGAAGAGAGAGAAAGGCCCCACCAGGCTTGTCCTACATGGCTGCCACAAATTCCCTGCTACCCTCAAGCTGGGGGTCAAGTGGAAGGACTAAATAAGTCTATTCAATTTGGTAAGCTGGGAAGAAATTGGGTCTTGGTCTTCTCCTGCGTTCTGATGATTATCTGGAGCCATCCAAACCACCTGACAGGATTAGTTCTTATGAGCTCCTGTCTGGAACACCCAGGCTTGGTTGGGGGACACACACACACACACTATTCCTCCTTTACACTGACCTGCCAACACATCCCGGTGGTAGTGGTATCACTTCTTGGTGCTTCCTGCAAGCACATACATTCTCTCTGAACTGATCTTGCAAAGTGCAGTTTTTTTCCCTTGCCATGTGGTCTGAGCATTGGCCCAGAGGCATAAGGATACAGAGGGGTCATACAGTCAGACATGAGTTAACCAGGTTTCAAACCACTTGAGTTTTACCCAGACAGTCTGTTTTATGTCTTCTGTGTCCGGGTGCCAATTCGGGTTACGAGGGACTGTGTTATACTCTGGCAATTCAAGTCGAAAAAGGGACCTGGAAGTGTCCAGTTACTGCAGGGTGGGAGGAGGAAGCAGGCCATTAACCAACAGCAACTTAAATTGAGCTGGGACCTCCTACTACCAGCAAGAAGGCTTCTTATGATGCTGCAGCAGCTTCCATCCCAGTCCCAGAACAAAGGGAGCCAAGCTGAGGCAGGAAAGGAGGTGAGGAGAATACAGAGAATGATGGGGGTGGTCGGGAGAGGAGCGGTGGATGTGGCAGGGATATGGAAGAAGAATTGGAAATTGGGCCTTGGTAGCCTAGGTGGGGTTGAGGGGGGTGACAGGTCCAAGTACCACTAATTAGGATGGTGGCAAACCCATGAGTTACCCAGAGACTGGTTCTGCAGTTTGGCACCCAGACACAGCACTGATATCAGGACGGGGTTTAATGCCTGATCCTTGATTAGGGGAATAGGGTCTGGCACCATGTTACCAGCCAGCTCTATATGGAACTGGGTCAGAAAGCCAGAGCACCACAAAAAAACAAAAAAACTCACTCCCCAGAAACAGACAGAGAAACAAACAAGTTAAGTCCCTTTGTGAGTAAAGAGCTGGAGCAGCCTGTCCCGGATCTGTCTGGTCCTTAAGCCATATATGATGGGGTTGAGCATGGGTGGCACTAGGAGATATGCATTGGCAATGAAAATGTGGAAAGGCAGGGACACACTGCGGCCAAACCGGTGAGTGAGGAAGGAGAAGAGTGAAGGGATGTAAAAGGCTGAGATGACACAGAGGTGGGAACTGCAGGTCCCAAATGTCTTGAGCCGGGCTTCTTTTGTGGGGAGGCTGAAGATGACCCTGAGGATCTGGGTATAGGACAGGGTGATAAAAACCACATCCAGACCAGACACAGAGAGTGCCACAAAGAGGCCGTAATAACTACTGACACGGATGTCAGCACAGGCCAGCTTCACTACCGCTATGTGCTCACAGTAAGAGTGGGGGATAACGTTGGTTCTGCAGTATGGCCACTGCCTCGCCAAGAAGGGATAGGGGAGTACAAGAAAGCTGCCACGCAGCAATATGGCCAGGCCGATCCTGGCCACAACAGGGTTTCTCAGGATGGTGGAATGTCTCAGAGGATCGCAAATGGCCACGTAACGATCCAGAGCCATGGCCACAAAGATCCCAGACTCCATCACTGAGAAGCCGTGAATGAAATACATCTGGGTGAGACAGGCTCCGAAATAAATCTCTTTGGAATTGAACCAGAGGATGCTGAGCATTTTGGGCTGGATGGATGTGGACAGGACCAGGTCGGTGGCAGCCAGCATGCAGAGGAGATAGTACATGGGCTCATGAAGTCTCGGCTCTCTCTTGACAATGAGCAGGATGGCAAAGTTCCCCAAGACGACTATGACATACATGATGCAGAAGGGGATGGAGATCCAGGCATGAGCTGCTTGCAGGCCAGGAATGCCCAGCAGGAGGAAGGTGGAGGGGTTGGTGAAGTCACTTGTGTTGGAATCTGACATGGAATAAACAAAAAGATTTCCAGCTGTAAGGCAGAACTGTGTGTCCAGCTTGTACTGTGTGTGCCCCTGATTTCCTTTATGAGCTCACAATTTCAGGTGAGGGTCACAGTGGAAAAGCCTACAAGGAGAGACGGAGTTAACATGAGAAAACATACAGAATCACAGACTTGGTAGGAACGTTGAGAGATCCTCATCTCCCCTGTACTTATGGCAAGACTGAACACCCAATAGACCATCCCTGACAGGTGTTTGTTTTTTTTAGCCTGATCTTGAAAATTCACAGTGAGGAAGATTCCATAAGCTCCCTACATCCTTTATTCCAGTGATTAAACACTCTGAGGCTACGTCTACCCGTGCAGCCAACATCGAAATAGCTTATTTCGATGTTGAGACATCGAAATAGTCTATTTCGATGAATAACGTCTACACGTCCTCCAGGGCCAGCAACGTCGATGTTCAACTTCGATGTTGCTCAGCCCAACATCGAAATAGGCGCAGCAAGGGAACGTCTACACGTCAAAGTAGCACACATCGAAATAGGGATGCCAGGCACAGCTGCAGACAGGGTCACAGGGCGGACTCAACAGCAAGCCGCTCCCTTAAAGGGCCCCTCCCAGACACAGTTGCACTAAACAACACAAGATACACAGAGCCGACAACTGGTTGCAGACCCTGTGCCTGCAGCATAGATCCCCAGCTGCCGCAGAAGCAGCCAGAAGCCCTGGGCTAAGGGCTGCTGCCCACGGTGACCATAGAGCCCCGCAGGGGCTGGAGAGAGAGCATCTCTCAACCCCCCAGCTGATGGCCGCCATGGAGGACCCGGCAATTTCGACGTTGCGGGACGCGGATCGTCTACACGGTCCCTACTTCGACGTTGAACATCGAAGTAGGGCGCTATTCCTATCTCCTCATGAGGTTAGCGACTTCGACATCTCGCCGCCTAACGTCGAAGTTGACTTCGAAATAGCACCCGACGCGTGTAGACGCGACGGGAGCTATTTCGAAATTGGTGCCACTACTTCGAAGTAGCGTGCACGTGTAGACGCAGCTTGACAGTGAGGAACTTTTTCCTAATGTCCAGCTAAAACCTCCCTTATGGGACAACGTTCAGATGCACAAGGAGTGAGATGGACAATCATCTGCTTCAATGTCTGCTCTGTTTTTCTCAACCAGTGTCTTAAAGGACATAAAAGCGAGAAAAGGGGTTTCCATGACAGGCTATGGGAATGGGGGAAGCTGCCAGGTGCTGACAAACGGAGAAGTCTGGAACTGTTTAATCTAGGTAAGAGACAAAAAAAAAAAAAGGCAGCACAATGGAACTGGACACAGACAAGTAGACAAACACAGAACTGTTTGCAATAACCAATATTACTGATAGACACTTAATGGGTCAAAGGGGTTAATTACAAAAACTAAAACAAATTATCAGGAAATACTCAGAAAGAAAAATGGGAATGAAAAGTGGATATTCAGGTAAGAGAAGATTATTAGGTGTCTGGTGTCTAAAACCCAGTGATCCCACGGTCATGAAATGATGTTTCTGTCTAAAACCTGCTTCAGTGGCAAAGCCAACACAAGCACTAAAGGAGGCAGGTGAGCAATATATAACAAATAGACGTTCTTTAAACGGTGGAACTTACATCCCGCTGAGGAGAATAGAAAGCAGCATAAACTCTGGGAAAATGAAGTGAACAATTATTTTCAAGAAGGCCAAAAAGAATTTGAAGAGCAGCTCACCAAAGACTTAAAAACAAATGGAAAAAAAGTTGCCAAGAGCAGAACCATGAGGCTGAATCTTCATGGCACTCTCCGAAGAAGGATGCACTGAATGGGGTACAGACTTGAACAGAGATAGACTCATTCCCTGGGCTCCACAGGGCAGGTAGGAACTGTCAAAGTGGGCAGAAGACAATTATTCCTCCTCTGAGAGGGAAGATCCTTGAAGAATGCTGCTGGGAACCAAGACATAATAATGGATCTCAGGTGCCAGTAGAGCCTTTATCTGGGGTGAACCTATCCAGTATTGTCCAGCCAGTAACTGTGCTGCCTAATGCCATCAAAGGAAGAGTACCCGAGAGTCTTCTGAACTCAAGTGCAGAAGCTGTGGGGTTCTATCCTCAGAACAGGACTGCACCGGTTCACTGGCCTGGGGCATTGGTTCTTCTGGAGATGGTCACACTTGACTTGTTTGCCCTTCTACATGTCCCTAATAGTTGCATGAGCATTGATTACTGTTCCCAACCTACCATGCTCATATCTTATTTCCTTTCCTAATTTCCTGATCAGTCTTCAGGTATATTTATTCTACAGTCTAACATATTATAGCATATATTGCATATATTCATACATGCTAATTTTGATTATCTTGTCAATCTTACATACAGATTTCTTGAGCAGGTGAGTTCCTCTATAACTGATGGGTACCTGTGAATTTTAAGTTGGAAGTTTCTTCCCAGGGAATCCTCCTCAGATACCTATGTTGCACGCCTTGCTTACACCAGCATCTGCAGAAAAAATACAATCTAAGAGCTGACATAGGAGTCTTCTGCCCACTTTTATAGTTCAGCTTGATATAATCCCAGCGAGGTTCACCCAGCTGCTACAGGAGAAGCAGCATCTGTCTGTCAAAAGGCTGTTAGCAAAGCTTTCTCGACTTCTCAGCTCTTTATCCAGATTTAGGAGTAAACAGTAATTAAGGGACCTTCCCAAAGGGGGAGAACTCCTGGGTTCTGAGCTGAGTGAGATGAATTGGTTGCTCTGTGTATTTGTGTATGGTTGATAATTATGCTTGATTAGGAAACAAACTGGGGATAATGCCTAGATCTCCGTAGGGTATTATATCCTCTAAATGCCGTGGATGGATGGGTAGAGAATAGATAAACAGATGAAGAGAAAGATGCCTGAGGGAAGATATGCTCTTTGCAGGAACATAGGGCTCTTGCTAAGGGATCAGAGATCATTAATCCTCATGCACAGCTACCATCATACTTGGCAGCACCTTTCATTGAGGGATCTTCCAAAGACCTAGCAAAGAAAGATCACTATGAACATATCCCCATTATACACATAGATAAACTGAGGCACAGGGAGAGATGGGGTGCCCATGGACATTGAGTACAAGAATGCCGGATGGAACCCCTGAGTCCTGACTTCCTTTTCACAGACACAGTCTTTCCAGCAGACAAAGAGGGAAACGGACTTCCACCCTGGCAGGGACTGTTCATTGGGTGGGATACAGAGGAAAGGCTAGAATAGGGAGCCTGAACCTTCACCTTTCTCTCGAGGTGAATGTGAGGTTTTCAAAATGGACACTGTTGCAAGAAAAGCAAACATCTTTCTGGGCTACATTAACTGGAGTATGGCAAGGAAGGCACAAGAAGTAGTTCTTCTGCTGTACTTTGTTCTGATTAGGCCTCAGCTGGAGCACTGTGTCCAGTCCTGGGTATTTTGTAAGGAAAAAAGGTGTGCTAAGGTGTGGCTTGAGCAGAGATTCATAGTCATTTCCTGAGCCCTGTGGGGCAAATTGGAAATGTCAAAGTGGGCAGACAACTGAAGACAATTATTCCTCTTTGGAGAGGGGAGGTCCATGGAGAACATTGTGGGATGCCAGAAGATACCTGTGGAATGTGAGAACTTGCCTTGCCAAGAGTGGAGAAGGGAGAACAAGCTACTTTTCCTCCAGGAAGATGTGGTGGGTGACTGCCAAGGCTAGTTGGAGCAGAGCTCCAATGACTGTTTCCTGCACAGGTTGATAACTTTAAGGTACGGCCAGTGAAACACCAGGACAACTTTTCTAAGTATGAAGAGACCAATATCAATGGGTCAAAGGTGTCCATCATAGGCCAAAGACAGAGACTGAAGCTGCTCTCAGTACCATTAAAAATGGAGTCCCTAGTAGGATAAGTGTCTATAATTGCATGTTCGGGGGGCCTATCCTGAGACCTGGCAGCAGCGTACCAATGTATAAGGATAGGTGCCAGACATGTAATAAAAAAGAGAACAAGTGGGACTCAAATCTACACATTATTGTTTCTCCCAACAACCCAGAACTCTCTGTTTATATTCTGCCTCCTAAAGAAGGAGGTCCTGAGAGAATAACGCATCATGGCCAGCTAAAACATCAGATATTTGTTTGGATCAGGGCTCATAGCAGGCACAGCATAGCATGTCCTGAGCTAGCTGAAATCAACAGGGCAAATCCAGTCCCTCAAATCAGCCTTGTGTTAACCAGGGACAGGGAAAACCTGGGTGATAAACCACCAGATACAGAACATCCCCGAAAACGCTCAGTGATCCACCGCCTGTTAACTTCAGAGCGGATTCTGTGATTGGTTCCATGTATCACTGTAATTAATATTGTCATGGATAGGGTGGAGAACTGGAGATGAGATATTAAATGTGCTTTTCACTGTTGCTATTTTCTATCATTTAGCAAGCTGTTGGTGCAGGATGTTAAAACGGTGACTGGATGCACTGGTGTAAATATTCTGACTGAGGCCCAATTTTAGCCCCGGGGGTTGTAAGGGAAATGTTGGCCCCTCATTAAAATGTCCAAAACGCAGAGGAAGGGTGAGTGGGAAACCAGGTCCCTGAGACCAGCAGGCCCCAGGGCAATGGAGAGAGATCAGTTCTGTTGGTCAGCCTGATTGACAGATAGGCAGGCCAATGAGGAAGTCAGGTCTGGAGGGTCCCATCCTCCACGTGGTCTGTGGCTGCTGTTGTCAGATTTGCCAGTAGCACGGTGCTCTGCTGTCTCCAATGTTGGTATCACTCGGCTGCATGCGTGTGTTCCCTCTGTGTGCTGCCCCAGCTCTGCAGATAGCTGACACAACAGACCCGAAGAGAACCCCCAATGACCACAGAGTCTAGTAAGGTGAGAAGGCACGTCGGCCAGTTTTATTGCCGTATTGGACACAATAGTAGTCCCCTGTAGATTTCTTAGTCTAAGTCAGGGCATACTACAAATATGCACCCACAGTCAATGGACTCAGCTCAGTCAGTGGTGGGACTTTCCACTGCCCCCTCGGCCAGACCCAGACCACATACCAGGATTACATTCTTATACACAGGTACAAACAATTTACACATCACTCCTGACGTATTGTGGTACAACCCTTCTAGGTGCCGCCTCTCACCTTGTACATGTTGGTTCGAACAAAACAACTCTATCCATTATATTACCCTTTTGCCCGTCATTGGGATGTATTGGCTTATTCTTTTTTGTCTGTGGGATGTCCCAGGGTAGGGAGTTCTGGTACCATGAACCTGCCATATTACCCTTTTGCCCCTGTCATTGGGATGGATTGGCCTATTCTTTCTTATCTGTGCAATGTTCCAGGGTAGGGTGTTCTGGTACCATGTACCTACTTCAATATGCTAGGTAGATATGTTTTTGCACCAGCATCTCTCTTCTTGCCAACTTCTGTGAGCAATGCATCCCTTTAGCTCACAGCTACACTTTGCTCTCTGTTAGCAAAGTCTTGACCATTACTTTAGTTCAGGCCTAAGGCCTCATACTGGGCCTGTACTTACTACTAGGTCAGAACAGGGCAGAGATAGGGGGATGGATGGGCTGGGAGCACAGCCAAGATTGGCCAGAGATAGAAGGGCTAAGGGAGCAACCCAGGGAGCTCTAATCAGAGCACCAGCCGTATTTGGACTGAGGCTGGAGTAAACTTGAGCTGGTTCAGGTGAGCAGCTGAGGGGGGTGAGAGTGACCCTTGGGTAGAAGGTCTGGTTCAATAAGATGCTCCCACTCAAAAAGACAGATAGCCAGATGTTGGGGGATTGTCTCACCATGGAATTGGCTTACACTTGTTAGAATGGCCTGGCCACTTCCCCAGCCCATGACTCTGTTGCAATGCCGCCAGGGCCTGGGCTTTGTCAGGAACAGTGTGCATCCTCATAAAACAAAAGAGCAGTCCAGTAGCACCTTAAAGACTAACAAAATAGTTTATGAGGTGATGAACTTCATGGGGCAGACCTGCTTCATCAGAGCTGGAAAAATCTGATAAATGAAAACTGAGACAAAGAGAATTTAACAGAAAGCTAGAAAAAAAAGAAATAAAAACGGACAAATCAGATATGTAGGACAGAAGGATGGAGAGGAGAGGAGGAAGAAAATGTCTTACTGCGAGTGTCTGTTAAGTTGGCAACCTGGGATCATAGAATCACAGAATTCTAGGGCTGGAAGGGACTTCAGGAGCTCATCTAGATCAACCCCAACTAAATCATCCCAGTCATGATTAGGTCAAGACAGAAAAAAAAAATTCTAGGGATGCAGATTCCACCACCTCTCTAGGCAACACATTCCAGTGCTTCACCACCCTCCTGGTGAAATAGTTTTTCCTAATAGCCAACCTACACCTCTCCCTCTGCAACTTCAGACAATGGATCCTTGTTCTGCTGTCTGTTGCCACTAAGAACAGTCTCTCTCCATCCTCTTTAGAATCCTTTTTCAGAAAATTGAAGACCGCTATCAAATTGCCTTTCAGTCTTTAATTCTGCAAACTAAATATGCCCATATCTCTCAGCCTTTCCTCATAAGTTATGTGCACCAGCCCCTAATCATTTTCATTACCCTCCACTGAATTCTGTCCAATGAGTCCACATCCTTCCTATACTGGGGGTCCCAGAACTAGACGCAATACTCCAGATGTGGACTCACCAGTGCCGGGTAGAGGGCAATAATAACTTTTCTAGATCTCCTGGAATTGCTTCTCCTAATGCACCCCAATATTCCGTTAGCCTCCATCACAACAAGGGCACAGTGTTGACTCATATCCAGACTCTCATTCACGGTAATCCCCAAGTCCTTTTCTGCTGCACTGTTACTTAGACTCTAAGTCTCCGACCGTAGGTCTCCAGCCTGTAACAATGCTTGGACATCTTCTGTCCCAAGTATAGGACTCTGAACTTGTCCTTGTTGAACCTCATCAAATTTCTTTTGGCCCAATCCTCCAATTTATCTAGGTCACTCTGTACCCTATGCCTACCAGCGTATCTATCTGACCCCCACCTTACTGCCATCTGCAAATTTGCTGAGAGTGCAATCCATCCCTTCATCCAGGTCATTAATAAAGATGTTGAACAGTACTGGCCCCAGAATTGATCCTTGGGGCAGTCCACTTGAAACCGACACCCACCAGACATTGCGCTATTGGCCACTACCTGTTGGGCTCATCAAGGCAGTTTTCTATCCATCTTACAATTGCAATGACATCTGTCATTTCCCTCAGTACCCTTGGATGCCTTAAATCCAGACCCATGAATGTGTGTGAATTTAGCTTTTCTGAAAAGCTCTTAACCTGTTCTTCCCACACTGAGGGCTGCCCACCTCCTTCCCATACTGCATTGCCTAGTTCCATAGTCAGGCAGCTGACCTTGTCTGTGAAGACTGAGGCATAAAAAGCATTGAGTACTTCAGCCTTTCCAACATAATCTGTCACCAGGTTACCTGTCCCATCCAGTAACGGCCCCACACCATCCCTGATAACCCTGATAAGCTGATAAGGTTAATACATCTATCTATCTCTCTTCTGAGGGAGACGGAGGCGCCCATCTGTCGCCCTGACATTGCATCTCGGGAGGTATGCTGCCTGCCTGGGGCCCATATCCAAGACATTATGAAGGCGTTGTCGAGGATCATCAGGCCCTCTGACTACTATCCCATGCTTCTCATCCATGTGGGCACCAACGATACTGTGATGTATGATACTGAGCAGGTCAAGAGTGACTTCAGGGCTCTGGGGGCACGGGTGAAGGAGTTTGTGGCGCAGGTGGAATTCTCCTCAACCCTGCCTGTCAGTGGTAGCGGCCCAGGCAGAGACAGGTGCATCCTAGAGGTGAATGCCTGGCTTCGAAGATGCTTTCGCCAGGAAGGCTTTGGCTTCCTTGACCACGGGATGCTATTCCAGGAAGGACTGATGGGCAGGGACGGTGTTCACCTTTCGAGGAGGGGAAAGACCGTGTTTGGACACAGACTGGCTAACCTAGTGAGGGGGGCTTTAAACTAGGTTCGATGGGGGCAGGGGAGCAAAGCCCACAGGTAAGTGGAGAACATGGAAACCTGGGTGATGGGTCAGAAATGGGAGGCAGCCTGGGCAACAATGTCAGAGTAAAAAGAGGGTCAGGGCAAAACAGGGAGGCAAGATCAAATCAATATCTTAGATTCCTGTATACAAATGCAAGAAGTATGGGTAATAAGCAGGAAGAGCTGGAAGTGCTAATAAATAAATATAACTATGACATAGTTGGCATCACAGAAACTTGGTGGGATAATACACATGATTGGAAGGTTGGTATTGAAGGGTGCAGCCTGCTTAGGAAGGATAGACAGGGAAGAAAGGGGGGAGGTGTTGCTTTATATAATAAAAATGCACACACTTGGACTGAGGTGGAGATGGACATAGGAGATGGACGTGTTGAGAGTCTCTGGGTTAGACTAAGAGGGGTAAAAACCAAGGGTGATGTCCTGATAGGCGTCTACTACAGGCCGCCTAGCCAGGTGGAAGAGGTAGATGAGACTTTTTTTAAACAACTAACAAAGTCAATCAGGGCCCCAGATTTGGTCGTGATGGGGGACTTCAGCTATCCAGATATATGTTGGGAAACTAATACAGCAGGGCACAGACTATCCAGTAAGTTCTTGGATTGTATTGGAGATAATTTTTTATTCCAAAACATTGAAAAAGCTACCGGGGGGAAGCTGTTTTAGATTTGATTTTAACAAATAGGGAGGAATTGGAAGAGAACTTGAAGGTGGAAGGCAGCTTGGGTGAAAGTGATCATGAAATCATAGAGTTCACACTCCTAAGGAGGGGTAGAACAGAAAACAGCAAAATAGAGATAGTGGACTTCAGGAGGGCAGATTTTGGTAAACTGAGAGAGCTGGTAGGTAAGGCCCCATGGGAAGCAAAGCTGAGGGGAAAAACAGCTGAGGAGAGTTGGCAGTTTTTCAAAGGGGCATTATTAAGGGCCCAAAAGCAATCTATCCTGCTGTGTAGGAAAGATAGAAAATATGGAAAAAGACCACCTTGGCTTAACCAGGAAATCTTGCACAATCTCAAAATAAAAAAGGAATTGTATAAAAAGTGGAAACAAGGAAATATTAGAAAGGATGAATATAGGCAAACAACACAAGAATGCAGGAGAAAGATTAGAAAGGCTAAGGCACAAAATGAGCTCAAACTAGCTACAGGCATAAAGGGAAACAAGAAGGCTTTTTATAAATATATTAGAAACAAGAGGAAGACCAGGGACAGGGTAGGGCCATTGCTCAGTGAGGAGGGAGAAACAGTAACAGGGAATTTGGAAATGGCAGAGATGCTCAATGACTTCTTTGTTTCGGTCTTCACTGAGAAGTCTGATGAAGGAATGCCCAACATAGTCAGTGCTAGTGGGAAAGGGGTGGGGTTAGAAGTTGAAATAAAAAAAGAACAAGTTAAAAATCACTTAGGAAAATTAGATGTCTGCAAGTCACCAGAGCCTGATGAAATGCACCCTAGAATACTCAAGGAGCTGATAGAGGAGGTATCTGAGCCTTTAGCGATTATTTTTGGAAAATCATAGGAGACAGGAGAGATTCCAGAAGACTGGAAAAGGGCAAATATAGTGCCCATCTATAAAACGGGAAATAAGAATAACCCAGCAAACTACAGGCCAGTCAGCTTAACTTCAGTGCCAGGAAAGATAATGGAGGAGGTAATTAAAGAAATCATCTGCAAGCACTTGGAAGGTGGTAAGGTAATAGGAAACAGCCAGCATGGATTTGTGAAGAATAAATCTTGTCAAACTAATCTGATAGCTTTCTTTGATAGGATAACGAGCCTTGTGGATAGGGGAGAAGCGGTAGATGTGGTCTACCTAAACTTTAGTAAAGCATTTGATATGGTCTTTCATGATATTCTTATAAAAAAACTAGGAAAATACAATTTAGATGAGGCTACTATAAGGTGGGTGCATAACTGGCTGGATAACCATACCCAGAGAGTAGTTCTTAATGGTTCTCAATCCTGCTGGAAAAGTATAACAAGTGGGGTTCCGCAGGGGTCTGTGTTAGGACCGGTTCTGTTCAATGTCTTCATCAATGATTTAGATATTGGCATAGAAAGTACGCTTATTAAGTTTGCAGATGATACCAAGCTGGGAGGGGTTGCGACTGTTTTGGAGGATAGGGTCATAATTCAAAATGATCAGGAGAAATTGGAGAAATGGTCTGAGGTAAACAGGATGAAGTTTAATAAGGACAAATACAAAGTGCTCCACTTGGGAAGGAACAATCAGTTTCACACATACAGAATGGGAAGAGACTGTCTAGGAACGACTACAGCAGAAAGGGATCTAGGGATTATAGTGGACCACAAGCTAAACATGAGTCAACAGTGTGATGCTGTTGCAAAAAAAGTAAACATGATTCTGGGATGCATTTACAGGTATGTTGTGAACAAGACACAAAAAGTTATTCTTCTGCTCTACTCTGTGCTGGTTAGGCCTCATCTGGAGTATTGTGTCCAGTTCTGGGCACTGCAGTTCAAAAAAGATGTGGAGAAACTAGAGAGGGTCCAGAGAAGAGCGACAAGAATGATTAAAGGACTAGAGAATGTGACCTATGAAAAAAGGTTGAAAGAATTGGGCTTGTTTAGTTTGGAAAAGAGAAGATTGAGGGGAGACATGATAGTGGTTTTCAGGTATCTAAAAGGGAGTCATAAGGAGGAAGGAGAAAACTTGTTCTTCTTGGCCTCTGAGGATAGAACAAGAGGCAATGGCCTTAAACTGCAGCAAGGGAGGCTTAGGTTGGACATTAGGAAAAAGTTCCTAACTGTGAGGGTGGTCAAACAGTTAAATAAATTGCCAAGGGAGGTTGTGGAATCTCCATTGCTGAAGATATTTAAGAACAGGTTAGATAGATGTCTATCAGGAATGGTTTAGACAGTACTTGGTCCTGCCATTGGGGCAGGGGGCTGGACTTGATGGCCTCTCGAGGTCCCTTCCAGTCCTAGGGTTCTATAATTCTATCTATCTATCCATATGCCTTCGAGAACTGGTCATATATCTATATAAGCCACCATGGAAGACCCCGCTATTTTGAAATAGCAGGATACAGATCATCTACACACGCCCTGCTTCGATGCTGAAAGTTGAAGTAGGGTGCTATTCCTATCTTTGGACAGGAATAGCAATTTCGACTTCTCGCCTCCTAATGTCGATTTCAATGTCAAAATAGTGCATGACATGTATAGACACAACACGTGCTATTTCGACGTTGTGCTGGCTACTTCAAAGTAGCGGGCTAGTGTAGGTGCACTCTCTGTTTCTAATATTTCTAAAACAAAAAGTCTTTAACAGCCAGAAAGTGTCACTCAGCTGGTAACATTAGATTTCAATCCCACCTGAGAGAGACTGCAAGGAAATGGAGCAAGAAGGAGAGGAAAAGTTCACTGCCATCATTAATCCAGTCTCTATCACATTTATAAGGCCCTATTGTTCCAGGGTATTTATGATGGGAGGACAAAGACCCTGTCATCAGGACAGACCCAGCTTCACTCTGTCCACAGCAACAGTCCATTAGTGTTGCTTTTAGCAAGTCTGTTCCCGCAAAGTGACCCCACTTACTGGGAGCCGAAGAGCACTCATGGGGTTCACACCTTCCAGGAACAGGGAGCTCACAAACTCCAGTTCATCCTGAAAACCTTAGGCACACCTTGACGGTGAATCCTCAGCTTTCTGTTCCAGCCTTTCCTCTGCAGCCCAACCAAAGAGGAGTCCCTGCCAGAGCAGGAATCCTTTTCCCCCTTGGTGTGATGGGAGGCCAGGGCTGTGGTAGGAAAGTGACTGCTTCAGGGTAATATCTCTAATCCTGCCATTCAGTCTCTGGGTTATATTGGGCTCCACAAGCCTCCCCATGCCTCAGTTTACATATGTGTGTATCGATGGCATGTTTACAGTGACTGTACTTTGCCAGGTGTTTTGCACATCTGTTAAAGAAAGGTGCTGCATCGTATGACGATAGACACTGATGAGAGTCACTGATCTCTGACCTGATAATGACAGCCCCAAGATCCTCCAGAAGATTGTTATGTCCTCCTTCAGTCATCAAACTCCAGATCTGTCTTCATACCATGTACCCATCACTCCTTGGAATTCACAGGGCATCCGCCCCCAAGGAGATCTACATGTTATCTGTAGTTTCCTTTGTAATCATCTGTAATGTTTGAACATACAGAAGTACACAGAACAGCAAATTGCTCTCTGACTCAGCACAGAGCCCCAGAGATCTCTTCTCCCTTAGGGAACCTCCCCTCATTACCGTTTACGACTAAACCTAGCAAAATAGCACAAGTGCAGATAGGCTGTTTTCCAGCCTCTTTGCAATGAGATGCACTTCTCCTCGAGCGGCTGAGTGAGCCCCACCTGGGACTGCACAGAGCTATATTATAAACTGTGCACACACCTCTGTCAGCTTGCAGTGTGGGATACTGCTGCAGACGCTGAGGTGAGAAAGGTGTAGAACACGGATTCCTCAGGGGGTTCTGGGGGAAGACGCTTCTATCTCAGGATTCATGGGGACCCGTCTCTTGCTGAGCAGCTCACCGGATGAAGAAAACCAGTGCGGCATAGGTGTGATGGGATAGAGAGTGAACCTGTCGTCCTTTCTGCTCAGCACAAGCATCAAAAATCCCACGGACTCTACCATATGTGTGAGTTTTTTCTAGTATCACATGTAGAAATGTCCCCCATTCCTGGGTCCTCTGGCTGGCTGGTGGCTTCCAGCCCCAAGGTGGCTGTATTTCTGTGGCACAGGAGAACCTTCAGATTGAAGGGTGTTAAGAGATGTACAATACAAGGCCACATTCTGAGGCTCTGACCCGTGCTTTCCTTAGGCCTCACTGAGGCAAAATTTCCCTTGGATTGAAGACTGAGGAAGAAGACCTCCTGAGCCAACTGTGTGTCAATGCACAGAGGCTGTTACCTTCTCCTCTGGCATTCAAGGCCTTTGGCTGCTAACGGGGTGCTCTGAGCTGATGTTTGTTTGCTGTAATGCGTGGAGGTGCTGGGGACATGTTGGAAAGAAAAGAGCAGGAGGACCCGGGGCAGAAGGAGTCGACAGGGTTCTTTATCACAGACACTCCCTCCACTGGGGACCCCAAACCTGTCCAAGTGAGTTGGGAATTAATCACAGGTGCACTCTTTTATCCAAGTCAGTATGTAAAGGAACTTATCTCTTGCAAGTCCCTCTAAGCTCTTATTCAGTAGTATGAACAGCCAAACAGTGCTAGCCACATGATGGGCATTATTGTACCTGTCCCATTTACTCTTTGCTGCACTTTTAACTGAAGTACACAGAACTTTACCGCATAGCCCCTGCCCCATGTATAGCAGTTTACAGGGGGTGAGAGGATCTATGACCAAGGCCGTCTCTCTTTGATGCACTCCAACACATCCTCGGTGAACAATTACAACGGTTTTTCAAAGTTGGCAGGAAATCTTGGCTCCCAGCTGTGGACAATTTGGCTGAATTCTTATCTCGGAAGTGTCATAAAAAAACAGATTAGCTGGATAAAGTGGTGAGAGAATGTGCAATTTGGATTCATCTTTCAGCCATTAGGTCTCTCTCTGCCTTTCCCTGATAGACTACAGGTTGCGATAGTACCCAAGGTTTCCTCCACATGATCGTAAGTTAAGTCTCTCACAGCCCTGAATTTTCTCCAGCCTCCATTTTTGTGGTTCTTTTTGGCAGCATAGAATCATAGACTGATGAAATCATAGAATCCTAGGGCTGGAAGGGAGCTCAGGAGGTCATTGAGTCCAGCCCCCCTACCTAAGCAGGATCAAGCCTAACTCAATCATCCCAGGCAGAACTTTGTGTAGCTTTTTGAACGTGGTCCTCTAACAGGACTGGATGTCGACTGTTTCTCCAGTATCTTACGCTGAACTAAAAGCGTCTGGGGAGCTGGGTTCATGCGAACAAAACTTTTTAATACTGTCAAATCCACCATCATTCTCTCAGAAACAGACATTCTGTCCCGCCTTCACAGCAGGGCACCTTAGTAGGGAATTCAGGGACTCACAGAAGACAATTCAGGCTTGTATTTATCTATTTTTTCCCTGCAATTCTATGTACTTCCAGATCATTAATAAACATATTGAATAACATCAGGCTTAGAACTGAACCCCAGGAGAAACATCCCCATTCGCTGTCAATGGCCCCTTGTGGACTGCTGTCTGAGATCTGTCAATGAGGTCGTTTTTAAGCTACGTTATATGTGTTCTGCTGATACTGTTTACTCCAATAAGAATACTTTCCAATATTAAATCAAATGAAATCAGAGAAGTTGCAGGTTACTGCCTCCGGATGGTTTCCTTGTAGAACCGCATGTGCTCTCTCATTGCTGTTTATTTGTAAAGAATTGTTCTCCACAAACCTTGTGGTTGACCATCATAGTTAGAAGTAATCCCACAGCGGATCTTCCAAAGTTTCCTATCCTTGTGAAATGTTTTAACTTCTCTCTTTTTAAATATTTTGGCTCTTGCCAAACTTCCCCTCCCTTTTGGAAGGGGCATGTTAACGAGGGAGTCTGGAAGATGCTAATTAGGCACTGGTATGAATGTACAGCTCTTTGTTAGCATAATAGGAGCCATGCGTGACTCAGAAGCGTCGCTTTTGGAACATACGCAGCCCATGTAGCCGGGGGCCTTTCGAAAGAGCCCCCTGACTTCAAAACCTCTTTCTTTCTATTTGGTTTTAGAAGTCAGGGGTCCTCTCGAAACGCCGCCGGCTGCAGGGGTGGCATGTGTTCCAAAAGTGACACTTTCGAATTGTGCACAGCCGCCGTTACACGGTACTCTGCATATTCATGTCAGCGCCTCATCAGCATCGGCTGAACTCCCTCATTAACTTGTCCCTTCCAAAATGGAGGGGTAGTGTGGCCACAGCCTTATGGTTCACACTGAACTGTCCCGTCATTTTTTTTTTTGTTTCTTTAATTTTTTTGGCTCCGCTGTTGCCTGGCTGTGTGCTTCTGCCTGATTTGCAAGCCCCTACCCCTGGTCATCAGAGCTCTAACATCCTACAGAGGGTATTCTGTTACACCCCCCTTGTGTGGTAATGGACTGGAAAATATTTCATCATCTCATGTGGCCTGAGTGCCTCACTGTACTTCTTTCCAAAAGCAGAACAAGGTCTGTGTTCTAGAACAGCTACACTTTCAGCAACATTAACTGGTTTCCTTTCTCCCTCTAAGAATTGTCCCAATCCTCCTGTAGGATTTATTTGATCTTAGTAGGGTTCATAAACCCTGTTTGCGATATGTTGGTCTGAGAAGCCTTTTCCCCTCATCTCTCTAACGTCCCTTATTAATTTTCATAGTATCCTTTGTCCATTTGAAATTAACAACTCCTATTCTCAATTTTTAGCTGCTCTATCATTTGTCCCCTTCTTTGTCTTTTCTTTAAGCTAATCAGTCTCAGAATTTTCAGCCTGTCCCCAGTTGGCAGTTTCCCCCACTCTCAGAACCTCCCTCAGAAACTCTGTTTCTATCTTCTGTGTCCTTCCTACAGACAGGTGACCCAAACAGAGCAAATGTCCAGAGCAGAATATTTCCCTTCCCTTTCACTAGATACCCAGGCATTGTCTTAGTTTTAACCACTTAGATTTAACTCACTTTTTTCTCCTGAGGTGTGTTCTTCTTGGGATGTTACCTGAGGCACGTTATGGCAAAGGCTTGATTGTTTTCCACTCTCACATTTTGAGCAAGTGAGGTAATATGCAATTCTCTACAACACGGGTTCTTTAGCCTGCGTTTCATTGCATCAAGGATATCTGGTATCCAAATTCATCTGGTATATCTGGTGTCCACTCCCATACTTTCTGCTGGTACCTATTATGGTATCACACACTGGCCGCATCTACACGTGCATGCTACTTCGAAGTAGCGGCGCCAACTTCGAAATAGTGCCCATCATGGCTACACGTGTTGGGCGCTATTTCAAAGTTGAAATCGAAGTTAGGCGGTGAGACGTCGAAGTTGCTAACTCTATGGTCACCGTGTGCAGCAGCCCTTAGCCCAGGGCTTCTGGCTGCTGCTGCTGCAGCTGGGGATCCATGCTGCATGCACAGGGTCTGCAACCAGTTGTCGGCTCTGTGGATCTTGTGTTGTTTAGTGCAACTCTGTCTGGGAGGGGCCCTTTAAGGGAGCGGCTTGCTGTTGAGTCCACCCTGTGACACTGTCTGCAGCTGTTCCTGGCACCCTTATTTCGATGTGTGCTACTTTGGCGTGTAGACGTTGCCTCGCAGCGCCTATTTCGATGTGGTGCTGCCCAACGTCGACATTGAACGTCGACATTGTCAGCCCTGGAGGACGTGCAGACGTTATTCATCGAAATAGACTATTTCGATGTTGCTACATCAAAATAAGCTATTTCGATGTAGCGTGCATGTGTAGACGTAGCCGCCATGTGTTAAGTATCAGAGGGGTAGCCATGTTAGTCTGGATCTGCAAAAGCAAAGAGGGGTCCTGTGGCACCTTATAGACTAGTGGAAATGTATGAGCATAAGCTTTCGTGGGCAAAGACCCACTTCATCACCTGCATCTGAGGAAGTGGGTCTTTGCCCATGAAAGCTTATGCTCATAAATTTGTGTTAGTCTATAAGGTGCCACTGGACCCATTGTTGCTTTTGCACACCATGTGCTGGAATTTTTGACATGTGGAGCAACATCACATATGGAATTGACATTAATAGGATCAGTTGTTCTGAACAATCAAAATACCATTTCTTGGTGCGAAAAGACAGCAGTCTGATTTGCCAGTGAGTTCGTCCTCCAGCACAGTATGCAGTGTCTCATATTTACATTTTCTCTCCATTCAGGTACTTGTACTACAACCATCCCCCAGAACTGGGCACATATTGGAAATCAGAGTGAGATACAGTACTTCTGGGTGACACCTCAGAGTTGCACACATTCTCCCTCAATCCATGTCAGGCACCAATACGAGTGAATTCACCAACCCCTCCACCTTCATCCTACTGGGCATTCCTGGCATGGAGGCAGCCCACGTCTGGATCTCCATCCCCTTCTGTGCCATGTACATCATAGCCCTCCTGGGGAACTTCGCCGTCCTGTTCATCGTGAAGAGGGAACCGAGCCTCCATGAGCCCATGTACTATTTCCTCTGCATGCTGGCTGTCACCGACCTGGTCCTGTCCACATCCATCGTACCCAAAACACTGAGTATCTTCTGGTTCAACTCCAGGGAGATAGACTTCAGTGCCTGCCTCACCCAACTGTACTTCATTAACAGCTTTGCAGCGATGGAATCTGGGATCTTTGTGGCCATGGCTTTTGATCGCTATGTGGCCATCTGCGATCCCCTGCGACATTCCACCATTCTCACAAACCGCATGGTGGCCAAGATAGGCCTGGCAGTGGTGCTGCGGGGCAGTTTGATTGTACTGCCATATCCGCTCCTGGCAAGCCAATGGCCATACTGCAGAACCAACATCATCCCCCACTCATACTGCAAGCACATATCTGTGGTGTCCCTGTCCTGTGCCGACTTCCGTGTCAGTAGCTACTACAGTGTCTCCGTGACATTCGTTGTGCCTAGTCTGGATGCATTTTTTATTGCTGTGTCATATGTTCACATCCTCCGGGCCATCTTCAGGCTCCACACAAAGGAAGCCCGGCATAAGGCCTTTGGGACCTGTGGGTCCCACCTCTTTGCTATCTTAGCCTTGTACATCCCAGATCTGTTCTCCTCCCTCATGCAGAGGATTGGTCACGGTGTGCCCCTGCCTGTCCTAATTCTCATTGCTAACATATACCTTCTGGTGCCCCCCATGCTACATCCCATCATCTATGGAGTGAGGACGAAGCAAATCCGGGACAAGATGCTCTTCCTATTTACTCATAAAAGAAGATAATAGTCATCGCTGGTGCTCAGATTCTCACACTAAGCTCCCTGGCTGGGGATATGGTGCTGCACCCTCTTCCCTGAATCACTTACTGGACAGCGATCAGTAACTCTGGAAACTACCATGGCATATCCCTCCAGGCAACAGCAGGGAAAATCTATGCTCAAATCTTTGCAAACTGACTCCAGCCTCTCTCAGAAGAAAACCCCCCTTGAATCCTCATGTGTCTTGCAACAATTCCAAAGAACAGCAGACAGGATCTTCACTGCCCGGCAACTGCAAGAAACAGATCATGCACAAAACCAAGCCTGATACATGAGTTGTATTGACCTAACCAAAGCATTCCATTCAATCAGTCATAGTGTCCTGTGGACCATCCTGTCAAAGATAGGCTGCCCCCGAAAAATTCATTAGCATCTTGAGGCTGCTTCATGGCAACAGGACTGCCACAGTATTGAGCAACAACAGATTCCAAAGTGACCCCTTTGAAGTCAAAACACAAGTCAACGAGGCTGCATAATTGCCCCAACTCTGTTCTGCATCTTCATTGCCATGATCCTTCACCTCACTGATGTCAAGCTTTCAGAGGGTGTGAAGATAGTCTGTAGAATGAATGGGAAGCTTTTCAATCTCAGGAGACTGAAAGCTGAAAGCAAGAGCTCTGCAATCTCTGTTATGGAACTCCAGTACAGGGATGACAGAATGTCTGCTGCTCTTTCTCCCAGAGCCCTTCAGACCATCTAA
Source organism: Carettochelys insculpta (assembly GCF_033958435.1). Classification (NCBI taxonomy): domain Eukaryota; kingdom Metazoa; phylum Chordata; order Testudines; family Carettochelyidae; genus Carettochelys; species Carettochelys insculpta. Next base: position 3,824,668 of record NC_134137.1, read on the forward strand.
AGCACCTTCACCAAAGCATACAAGAACCTTAACCTCTCACTGAATATCAAAAAGACCAAGGTGCTCCACCAGCCCTCACTAACGGGACAATCTCATGTACCTTCTTTTGAAATCAGTGGAGCACTTCTGGAAAATGTGAAGCATTTTCCACACTTTGGAACTCATCTTTTCTTAAAGTTTACACAGACATGGAAATCGTGCATTGTTTGAACTGTGCAAGCTCTGCTTTCACCCGTCTGAGACAAAGGACCTTCGAGAACTGGGCATCTATGCCGAGACAAAGATCCTTGTATACCACACAGTAGCTGTGCTACTGAATGCGTGTAAAACCTGGACAACACATAAATGTTATTTGAAGGCACTTGAACAGCATTACCAATGCTGCCTCAGGAGAACCCTAAATATCTCTTGGAAGGTTAGGTACAAGCAAGAACACTGGCATCCTGGAAGAGTGGAACATGACCAGCATTGAAGCCATTATCATTCACCAACAACTTTATTGAACTGGTCATGTGGTTCAGATATCTGATCAGCGCCTCCCAAAACAGATTCTGTTTTCTGAGTTGTAGGAAGGACAGTGGAGCAGTGGGAGCCAGAGGAAGCAATACAGGGACATTTTGAAGGCACAAATAAAAAAAGTGCAGCATTTGTGTCAACGCTTGGGAGCACCTTGAGCAGGACCATCTCCTGTGGAAACTGGTAATCCTTGAGGAGATAGCTCAATATGAGAGGCCCTTTCCCTGCTTGCAGCGCAGACAATGAGTGGTGAGAAGAAGAAAACAGCATCCCCTCCATCAACTACCAACACCTGTCCTTTCCTTGAAAAGACCTGAGGCCCCAGAACTGGGCTGGTCAGTCATCAACACACTCACGCATAGGAGGGTGACATGAAGATAGAAGCATAGAATCCTAGGCCTGGAAGGGACCTCAGGTGGTCATCGAGTCTGGCCCCCAAATGTCCTACTCATTACTGAGTGACCGCCGAGAGAGGGAAAAAACTTTCACTATGTTACTGTACTGGGTTACCATGAACAAAACTCTCTAGGAGAGCGGATTCCAGCCATTATGAAGAGACAGATTATGTATGGGGGGGGTAGGGAGGCATTATCATTAGCAACATAGGAGAGTATGCAGTGGTCGGGAGAACCACATGGCATCTTAACTGCCTTTTGAGAAGGTTGTGGATCTTGCAAGATATCTAGACAGATTTCTGTTTTAGTGCTGGGGAGGAGACAGTCACTGTGCACATGTAGGCACCAGTGACATATGGGAAAATAGGAGAGAGGTCATGAAGGCCCGACTTAAGCTGCTAGGTAAGTGATGGAAGTCCATGACCCCCATGCTTGCACGTCCACTCACAGGTCCAGTTAATGAAGCAGAACCTCAGGGTTAGCTTCATTAGGAAGAGGGCTACCTGGTGGGGAAGAGGTGGCTGTACAGGAAGGGTGTGCTCCACTTACATCAGTAGTAGTAGTAGGAGGCATCCTTCAGTCTGCATAGACTATGGATCACGCCCTTTATAGTTTCAACTGAGGGCTTCATTTACAGTGCCTGCTGTGACTATGAAGACCCACACGAGAGTGACAGTCCTTGCTGCATCTCTTGCAGACGTAGTGGGTGTCTGGCAAGCCCTTATCGTGCTTTCTGTGCTCTTGCTTCTCCTCTGCTAGCTGTCTGATCTTCAACTCACCCTTCTGAAGGCCCTTGTGTAACCCCTGCCTCCATCTGCTGCGGTCATCTGCTAGTTCTTCCCAGTTGTCCAGCTCAATGTCTACCTCTCCGAGGTCTCTCTTGCAGACATCTTTGTAACATAACTGGGGGCGTCCGGGAGGTCTTTTGCCAGAGGCTAGCTCACCATACAGGATGTCTTTTGGAATCCTTCCATCATTCATCCCGTGGACGTGGCCAAGCCAGTGGAGTCGACGCTGCCTGAGGAGGGTGTGCATGGTTGGGATTCCAGCTTGCTCGAGGATGGCCGTGTTGGTAACTCTGTCCTTCCATGATATGCCAAAATGGCACTAAATAACCAGCTCTTCTAATTTCCGTCATAGAGCTGTTTTGGACAACAAGCAGAGGGCAATCAAGCAGTACAAAGGAGCACAAGATTCAGAGTAAATATCCCATGGGGAGGTGGTACTGATGGAAATTCTGCATGTTTTACTAAGTGGAGGTGGGGGCATGGAAATTGATAAAATGCAGGTAGGGTCTGATGAGAAATGGTCAGATGAAAAACAGAATTTCTTTCAATTGCTTCAAGTAATGGAAGACAGCTAAGTAATGACAAGTTTTCTAATGATTATACAATCCACACACCTAGGGGTGTGCTTCACTAGCCAATGTAGTGTCACTTAGGCCACTTCCACAGACAGTGTCTCTTCTCTACAGCCTTAGCTGACTGACAGATGGCCTTTAGCTCAAACCGTAGAGGCTCCTGCACTAAGCTTTGGAGATCCCAGATTCAGTTCGGCTTGTGGGTAGTGCAAGTGCTAGAAGTCTGAATAAAAAGGTGAGTAAACTAGAAGGCCTCATACTGAGTAAGGATATGGATATAATCAGTATCAGAGAAACTTGCCGGACTGAGGGAAAGTGAAAGTAACCAGTAATACCAGGGTACAAAGTATATCAGAAGGACTGCACAGGCTGTGCTCGGGCGGGGGAGAGTGGCATTATTTGTGAAATAAAGGGTAGAATCAAATAAAGAACATATCTGAAATGAACCCACATGTATCATAGAACCCTTCCTGACAGTACAGTACAAGCTTTATTAGCCAGCATCCCCAGGGAACCGTGGATGCCAAATAAAAAAATGTGCAAGTTATTTGAGGTGGGGATGGCAGTTCTCCTCACTCCATGCCCCTGGCTGGGGAGTGGGCAGTCATCTAATGTCACCCATCCCCTTCAGCATGCTGGTTAACCAAAAGTGCTGGATAACTGGGCTTTTACTGTAATCTATATTCAGCTATTAAGAAGATGGCACTAGAAGATGTATTACAGACCATTTGTGCAGGATTAGAGATTAGGAAAAAAAAAGAGAAAAGCAATGGGGAATTTTAACTATTGGCACAGAAAGTATTCTTATAAAGTTTGTGGATGATACCAAAATATTTTAAATAAATAAATACAAAATTGTGAGTGATTAGAATTGCTTTGAAGGGTGGAGAAATGGTCTGACGTTCTCATGAAAGAATGTCTGTAAAGGTTTGTTGGTTTGCAAGCAGCCAGGTGAGCCAAAGGGAAGGAAGAGGGGAGGTTTGAACTGAAGCGTTTACCACCTGAGAGGCTGGAGGAGAAAGTCACAGAGATGATTTAAAGCTGTACCATGCCTGGAGGATTTCAGTAAGTATCCAGGTCACAGGGACCTCTGGGCGTACAGATAGGAATTGTTTAGTCAGATGCAGTCAGGTCACCTTTTTATTTTGTGTGTTGGTGTGACTCTTCAGGCAGGCTGATGTGCCCCACTGTTCACTGTAACTTCTAAACTACATCCCAGGAAAGAAATTCTCTGCACTTTTTAGTTGCTCCATAAGACATACCAGCCAAGTATGCTTTATGCTTCACTGCCTATATCTCTTGCTAATAAATCACTTCTTAAGGCAATGAATGGATTCCTGTGTCCTGAAGGAGGTTGTATGCATATACATACTTAAGACTGAAAGGTCAGCTATTGCAGATTGCAGTTTATTCATTTTTCCTTATATATTTATTTTCAGGCTCTCTCCTAAGGGAGGAGTAAGCCTTGGGGTTAACTCACAGGAAGATATCCCAACTGTGTCCTGGGGGGGTTCTAAATAAGGATATTCTCACTTGGGTGGTGGCAGCTACTTCCCAGGGTTAGGGAATCTGTGACCTTAGGAAGCTTTTAAGCAGAAGGCCAGAGAGGCAACATATGTTTAAGGTCTCTTGGGCTAAGTTTACATGACAGCCAAACTTGAAATAGGCTATTTCGGCATTTGGAGCTGTTTAAACAGTGCCAAATGATGAAACAATGTGCTTTTTTGAAGCATTGCTGACTCCTCCTGCAACAAGGTCTACCTGGACATTGAAATAACATGCCCCTTATTTTGGAAAAATATTTCAAAATAATGTGCACGTTTCAAAGACACAGGGTAGCAATTCTGAGAGATAGTCGGGTGGGCCTCCACCTTCTAAACTAGGAGTGTTAGAATGGGGGATAGCCTTGAGAGAGGTAAATAAGATGAAATTCAATAAGGGTAAAGACAAAATACTCCATTTAGGAAGGAACAATAAGTTTCACATGTACAAAAAGAGACATGACTGTCAAGGAAGGAGTACTACAGACAGGGATCTAGGAGTCAGAATGGATCACAAGCTAAGTATGAGTCAACAATGTGACACTCCTGCAAAAAAAGCAAACATCTTCTAAGGATACATTAACTGGAGTACTGGAGCAAGGAAGACATGAGAAGTCATTCTTCTGTTCCCCTCTCTTCTGGTTAGGCCTCATCTGGAATATTGTGTTCTGTTCGGTTCTGAATGAGCGTAAGTGAACAACCAAGTGAAACAAAAGGGCATCCTTTGAGAACTGGAAGTTAAATTATATTGAGGAAAAAGCAGTCAAGTAGCACTTTAAGGACCAGCAAAATGGTTTATTAGGTGAGCTTTCGTAGGACAGACCCACTTCTTCAGACCATAGCCAGACCAGGCTCCATTTTGCTAGTCTTTAAAGTGCTACTTGACTGCTTTTTGCTTTGATAGTGTATAGACTAGCACGGCTTCCTCTTTGTAACTATATTGAGGAAAGTATAACGGATCATAAATTCTGGCTAATCAAGTGTGAAAATATAATTAGAATGGCCAGAAAAGAATGTGAAAAATAGCCAGCAGAACACTAAAGAAATAGCACAAAAGTCACTGAGAAAGAAGCAAAAGGATGAACTTTCATGGGCCTGTAAGAAGAAAGCTGTGCTAAGTAGAGGACTAGCTTGAGCAGAGAATCACAGTCATTCCCTGAGCCCTGCTAGGCAGATTGGAAATGTCGAAGTGGGCAGAAGACTGGAGAGAGTTTAGAGGGGGAAAGAGCTTGCTGAGTGCTGCTGGGACCAGAAAATACTTATGGCTCATGAGAACTTGTAGGGCTTATGCCTGGGGCAAGTCTACCTCATGAATGTAAACCAGTCAATATACTGACTAATGCCTCGAGAAGGATGTGGTGGGTGAATGCCAGAGTTAGTTCAAGCAGAGCTCCAATGGCTGTTTCTTGCACAGATTGATAACTTCAGGGCACCGAAGTTATCAAATTGTGTCTAAGGATGAAATGATCAGACTCAATGGGTCAGAGGTGTTCATCGCAAGCCAAAGCCAGTGGGTGAGGCTGGTCTCAGTGCAGTTCAAGACAGATTCCCCAAGCAGGATAAGGGCCCATAGCAGCACGTTTGGTGGGGGTCTCCTGAGACCTGATAACTGCGTACCACTGTGTAACCATAGATGCCAGACATGTAATAAATGACAGAACAAGTGGGACCACATTGAGGCCTCTCCCAACAGCCCAGAACTGTCAGAAGGGGAGGGAATCTTGGATAAAGGGCACATCCCAATGAGATGCCCTCACCCCAGAAGAGAGATAGCCCGGTCTTTGGGGGCTGGTCACATTGAAGAATTGGCCTACATTTATTAGAAGAGTCGTGGGTGTGTCACTGCCACCAGAGCGAGTACACAACCCACAGTGTTTCTGCAGTACAGACGTGGCCTGGGCAGTGGCCTAGGATGCCTCGGGGACACTGTGAACTGCCCCACATTTCAGAGAGAGTTGCTGGTAATATTCCATGTTTTCCTCTCCCCTTTCCCAGCTTTCCTTTCCCCTCCTTTCCCCTTGATTAAAATGAATTTACTTTGAACTATATGCATTGTTCAGTCAGTCAGAGATATCTCCAGAGTGGAGAAAGTACCCTAGAGTTGAGATGCCCTAGCCATTGTCATTGACCACGATGGGAGGTTTGCCTGGCACCCAGGCCTATGGGTAGGAGTGGGAACAATGTCTGAGATCCTTTTGAGAACCCGGTCCATCTAGCTACCATATAAATTGTTTTGCCCTCAGCATGTTTTGCTCTTTTGCAGTAAGCATGGCTCCATAGAGTTCTGCAAACCCACTCTCTGTGCCTGACTAAGGCGACATCTACCCTAAGGACAGAACAGTAGCGCAGTTGGTGGAGAGAGTTTCCCTCCTGTAAGAATTAAAACTTTGGCACTAAGTATTTCCTGCTGGTATAATACTGTCCATTATGGCCCCCTTCTTTGGGGAGGGGGGTCAGGGTTTTTTTACACCCCCCCACAGACAAAATTTTATGAACAAAAGATCTAGTGCAGACAAATGCTGCATTGAATAGCAGAAAAGCCGACTGCCTCAACTCCTGTCCTACTTAGGGCTGCGTTTTCTATTAGTGTTCCTCACCGAACCTCGCTGCTTGCAGTCTCAAAACTCCTCCTCACCAAACCCAGTCTCGAAACTCTGACAGAATCTGTTTTTGGAGTGAACTGCACTACCCAAACTTTCACCTCCTCGAGAGTTTTCAGTCTTCCATCTCCAAGAAGGTTCAGTTGCATTTTCACCACAGCCCACTTTTCTCTGCCCCTCCTCTGCTTTCTTCTCTGCTACCAGGGCTGTCTTAGGATTCTGTAAGATGAAGGCAAAGTCTCCTCTCTCAGGAGTGAGCGACAGAGCTAACGGAGACCATCGCACTGCACGGTGTGTGTCTGTTGCTGCGCACACTCAACGGCGTCAGTGAACTCAAGAAAGTTAGCCAAGGGAATGAAAGCACCTTCCAATCAGGGCAGCCCGAGAAAGTCTTACTCATCAGTAACATTAGATTTCAATACCACCTAAGAGACACTGGGAGGAAATGAAGCGAAAGGGAGAGGAAAAGTCCAGTGCCAATATTAATCCTGTCTGTGTAATTCTTAGAAGGCCTCACTTGTCCCAGGGCGTCTTTAGGAGGCAGATAAGGCCCCTGTCCTCAGGGCAGGCCCAGCTGTGCTCTGTCCACAGGAACAGATGTATTTTTTCAGTTCTAGTGAGTCCGTCCCCTGAAAGCGACCCAGCTGACGTGGTGTCTTGTCAGGTTCCTGAGAAAGAGCAGAAGAGCAGTTGTGGAGTTCACACCTTCCAGGAATGGGGACCTCACAAACTCCAGTTCAGCCTGAAAACCTCAGATGCTTTTCCAACCTCTCCTCTCCATCCCACCCAAAAAGGAGTCCCTGACAGAGCAGGAGTCTATGTCCTTCTTGGGGTGATGGGGATATCATGTTCAATGTAAGAAAGTGACAGATCCTGGCTTCTGTCCCCAATCCTGCCATTCAGCCTCTTTGTGAACTTGGGCAACTCAAGCCTCCCTGGGCCTCAGTTTACCTATCTATATATTGATGATATGTGCACATAGACTTTTCTGTACCAGGCATTTTGGACATCCCTGAATGAAAGCTGCAGCACAGTATGATCACAACATAAAAAGCAGTCATGTAGCACCCTAAAGACTAACAAAATAATTTATGAGATGAGTTTTCGTGGGACAGACCCACTTCTTCAGATGTGGAAATTCTGATGACAGTAAACTGGCACATAGAGAGTTTAACTTTCTATCTTTTTTTTTAATTCCTATCTATCCATTAAACTCTTTTTGTGCCAGTTTACTGTCATCAGAATTTCCAGGTCTGAAGAAGTGGGTCTGTATGTGTACCTGCTATGTATTTTGCACGCATTGAATAGGTTAAGTGTCGTTGTTGTTGTTGTAACTGAAGCTAAGCTGTAACTAAAGTAAAGTTTAATGATCTAAATCACCTGTAAGTTCACACCTCTTACTTGCTAAACTTTTCACTCTAATAAATCACAGTAACCACTACGCTAAACCTGACTCCTCCTGTGATTGCATCGAGCCATACACAACCAAAGAACCCTAGCCAGCTTCTGGCTAATTAACCCCTTAGGGTCAGTGGTGCTAGTGTGCTGGAAATTGGGCGTTGAGTTTGGCCGCCTGCCAAGGGGAAAACTCCTGGTGTATCTGTCAGCTGCACTGGCTGCCCTCTGTGAAGGGATGGTCTGTCCTAGCAGTTAAAGACTGGGATGTAAAAGGAACTCCTTCTGGCGCCAAGCACTCCCCCGATCAGCCACCCCGTCAGTGTCGGCTCGCAGTGCCCTGTGCACTGCACCAAGTTTGAAATAATTTGACTTGAAACAAGTTACGCCATCTGCGTTGTGCAAAACACTCCTGTTATTCTGACTTATGGCAACAGTGGTGCCCAAGCCCAGCAGTATGTGCATCACTGCCCAGGGTTCTAGTACTTAAGCCTCCTCTGCAGGCGTCTCTGCTGCAGCTCAGACTGGAGGCTCCTGCACTAAGCTCCAGAGGTCTCTGATTCATGTCCACCTTTGGGCAGTTACACCTGCAGAAGACTCTTTTGCCTCCCTTCAGTCATTAGACTACTGCTCTGTCTTTGTACCATGCACCCAGCCCTCCCGGGCATTTACAGGGCATCATACCATAAGGAAATCTACATATTCACTGTACATTTCCTCCCTAATCAGCTGTAATGTTTGAACATACACAAATACACCGAACAGCAAATTGCTCTCTCACTCAGCCCAGTCCCCAGAGATCTCTTCTCCCTTTGGGAATGTCCCCTCATTACTGTTTACGACTAAACCCAGAAAAATAGTACAAGTGCAGATAGGCTGTTTTCCAGTCTCTTTGCAACCCGAGGCTGCTTCTCCTCCAGAGACTGAGTGAACCACTCCTGTGACTGCACAGAGCTATATTATAAGCTGTGCACAAACACACCCTCTGTCAGCTCGCAGTGTGGGATGCTGCTGCAGATGCTGGGGTGAGTGAGGCGTAGAACATGGCTACCTGATGGGGTTCTGGGGGAAGATGCTTCCCTCTCAGGATTCATGGGGACCCGTCTCTTGCTGAGCAGCTCAGCGGATGAAGAAAACCAGTGCGGCATAAGTGTGATGACATAGAGAGTGAATCTGTCGTCCTTTCTGCTCAGCACAAGCATCAAAAATCCCAGGGACTCTGTTAGAGGGGTGAGTTTTTTCTAATACCACATGCAGAAATGTCCCCCATTCCTGGGCCCTCCAACTGGCTGGTGGCCTCCAATGCCGAGGTGCCTGTATTTCTGTGGCGGAGGAGAACCTTCAGATTGAAGGGGATTAAGAGATGTACAGTACAAGGCCACATTCTGAGGCTGTGACCCACGCTTTCCTTACTCCTCACTGAGGCAAAACTCTCCTTGGAGTGAGGACTGAGGGAAAAGACCTCCTGAGCCAACTGTGTGTCGATGCACAGAGGCTGTTCCCTTCTCCTGTGGCGTTCAAGGCCTCTGGCTGCTAACGGGGTGCTCTGACCTGATGTTTGTTTGCTGTGATGCGTGGAGGTGCTAGGGACATGTTGGAAAGAAAAGAGCAGGAGGACCCAGGGGCAGATAGAGTCGACAGTGCTCTTCATCACGGACACTCCCTCCACTGGAGACCCAAACCTGTCCGAGTGAGTTGGGAATTAATCACAGGTGCACTTTTTTATCCAACTCAGTATGTAAAGGAACTTATCTCTTGCAACTTGTTCAGTAGTCTCAATGCCCAAAGCATGATTAGAACTAGCCATATGATGAGTATTATTGTACCTCTCCCGCTCACTCTTGACAACACGTTTAGCTGAAGTATGCTGGTTTTACAGCACACCTCCCCACCCCAAAATAATCGTTTGCGGAGGTAAGGGGATCTATGATATATTTTATCCCCTTTTAACACAAATCAACAGGACTCTCACTGAACAATTACAACAGCTTTTCCACATGGGTGAGACATCTCTGCTCCCAGCTACACTGGCAGCATGTGATTTGAAAACGGCACTTCTGAATCACCACAGCTGCCATTACGCTAATAAGGAGCTGAATATTCATGGCAGTGCCTCATTAGCATCTTTTGAACTCCCTCTTTAACATGCCCCTTCTCAAACGAGGGGGTTCGTGTAGACACAGCCTTGGTGTTCACACCTCCACATTAGCAACTGACAATGGGTCACATCCACCCTGCCTGAATAGACTTTGTCAGCTCTGGCCCTCCCTTTTACTGAGACCCCCTCTTTAAATCCTCCTCTGAACCCCACCCCCATGCATCTGACGAAGCGGGTCTTTACCCACAGAAGCTTATGCTCCAAAATATCTGGCAGTCTACAAGGTGCCTCAGGACTTCTTCTGGTTTTTGAATATACAGACTAACTTGGGTACCTCTCCGATACTTCTCACCCAGCTGGATTTAGTGCTAAGGCAATGTGAAATTTAGATTCTGCTTTCAACCCCTTGTTCTTCCTCTGCCTTTCCCTGCTGTGCTGCAGAACACGTTAGTACCCAGGGTTTTCTCCCCATGAAAGTCACCACTTGTAAATTTAGTCTCTCACAGCCCTGCGTTTTCTCCAGCCTCCTGCCTTTTTTGGCAGCCTCTCTAATTTTTCAACCGTTTTTGAATGTGAGCCTCTGCTAGGACTGGACGTCATCAGTTTCTCCAATATGATCTGCTGAGTTAAAAGGGTTTAGTGAGTTGGGCTCATGCAAACAAAACATTTTAATTCAGTAATGTCCACTGTCATTCTCTCCAAAACAGGCATTCTGGCTCCCTCCTCAGAGAAAGGCACTTTACTATGGAATGAAGGTACTCAGAGAAGACTGTTCGCAGCGATATTCCATTTGCTTTTAGATCATTAATAAAAATATCGAATAACTTCAAACTAAGATGTAACCCATGAAAAAAAACCACTACAAACATCCCCATTCTCTGACAATGGCCCCTTGTCCACTGCTCTCTCTTTGCAAAAGTTTTCAATCTCTATTATATGAGTTCTACTGATACTATTCATTTTAATAGGAATATTTTCCAATAATACTTGAAATGCCTTAAAGAAATTAAGGTTTACTGTATCTGACTGGTTTCCTTGACTAGTATAAATTATTATCCTAGAAGTTTTATTCAAACTAATCCCATACCCAATTCTTCATTGTTTCTCATGCTTATGGTGAAATCTTTTAACTTTTCTTTGTTTATTTCTTTCTTTCTTTTTGACACTTCATATTTAACACAGAATTTACTTTTTGGGCTCTGCTGTTGCTTGTTGTGCATTTCTAGTTCAAAACAAGAAGCGTGGCTGATTTGCAATTTAATTGCCTTCAAAAAGAGAAGTGAGGTTGGTTTGCAAGTTCATACCTCTGGTGATCAGAACTCTATGGCTGTTACTACACATGCCACCTTCCTTGGGCGGTGCCATGGTAATGAGGCAATTTGAAGCAGGCTTACGAGGTGCTAACTTGCATATTCAGTGCTTCATTAGCATAATGTCAGCTGCAGACTTTGAAATGCAGATTGACAGTGTAGATGGGGCAGCTTCGAAATAAGTGTCCCACTTCGACATTCCCTTATTCCCACAAAATTAGGTCAGAGTAAGGGAATGTCGAAGTAGGGCGCTTATTTCAAAGCTGCCCCCATCTACACTGTCAATCTGCAACTCAAAGTGTGCACTTCAAAATTTACATGGCTGACATTATGCTAATGAGGTGATGGATATGCACATTAGCACCTCATTAGCCTGCTTCAAATTGCCTCATTACCATGGCACCTCCAACGGGAGGATGCATGTGTAGAAGCAGCCTAAGATTCTCCAGCAGATGCTCTGTAACATCCGGCTTGTGTGGACTGAGGAAAAGTTCATCACCTCATGTGCTCTGAGTACCTCACGCGGCCTCTTTCCAATGGAGCACAAATCTATCTTGTGAAGGAGCCACTTTTTCAGCAACATTAACACATTTTCTTTCTCCTTTTAGGAATTGTCAGAACCTCGTCTGGGATTTATTTTTTTTTCTTAGTGTAGACAATAACCCCCTGTTTTTTATACGTAGGCCAGCCAAGCATCTTTCCCTGATTTCCTTAATGACCCCTACTGATCTTCATAACACCTGGTTTGCATTGTTTCCCATCCATTATTTTCATTTCTCCAGTAGTTAGATATTGCTTTCCTGCTCCTGACATAGCAGCCTTTTATTTCCTTCCCTTTCACTCTGAAATGGATTCTTAGCCACTTTTTTTTTTTTAAACCATGGAAGGACGCCTTTTTAGCCATGTAATAAACACCTGTAATCAACTGGTGGTAGGGAACATCTACCTGTTTTGTCCATTTGAAAGGAATAACTCCCATTCTTTACTTCTTTCTCCTGTAATGTGCCCTCTTCATTGTCACTTCCCCAAATTAAAAGTCCTGGAATTTTCGTTCTGTTCCCACTTGGCAGCTTCCCCCACTCCCATAACTTGTCTCAGAAACTCCGTTTCTAACTGCTATGTCCTTTCTACAGGCAGAGTGACCCAAACAAAACAAATGTCCACAGCAGGATACTTTCCATCCCTTTCATTGGATATCCAGACGTTGTCTTTGATGGAACCACTACAGCAAAAAGAGCTATCAAGAACACTCAGGTCTTTTTTCTGAGGTGTGTTCTAGGTGGGATGTTTCCCTCAACACATGTCTTGCCAAAGGTTTGATATTTTCCACCCTCAGATTTTGATCAAGTGAATTAGTGGGGAGATCTCACTGCGTGGGCTCTCTAGCTGGGTTTCATTGCATTAGGAACAATGATGGGTAATTGGTATTCAGACTCATGTTTCCTGCAGTTGCCTATTAAGTTTTCACAGAGCACAACACGTTGGGATTATTGACACGTGGAGGACCATTATATTTGGAATTGGCATTAGTAGGCTCTGTTGTTCATAATTAACGTTTCTGAATGAGGAAAATGTCATTTTTGGTGTGAAGAGAGAGCAATTTGTTTCACCAGTACTGCATGTAGTGTCTCATATTTACTTTGTCTCTCCATCCAGGCAGTTGTCCTGAGACCCTCCCCTTAGAGTCTAGGAAGATACTGGAAGTCAGGGAACGTAGAATACTTCTAGGAGAAACTTCTGCTTCAGAGTTGTACACGTTCTCGCCTACTCCATGTCAGATTCCAACACAAGTGACTTCATCAACCCCTCCACCTTCATCCTGCTAGGCATTTCTGGCCTGGAGGCAGCTCATGTTTGGATCTCCATCCCTTTCTGCACAATGTACGCCACAGCTCTCTTGGGAAACTGCACGATCCTGTTTATTGTGAAGAAGGAACCAAGCCTCCATGAGCCCATGTACTATTTCCTCTGCATGCTGGCTGTCACTGACTTGGTTCTGTCCACATCCTTTGTTCCCAAAACACTGAGTATCTTCTGGTTCAACTCCAGGGAGATCAGTTTTAGTGGCTGCCTCACCCAGATGTACTTCATTAACTGCTTTACAGCCATGGAGTCTGGAATCCTTGTGGCCATGGCTTTTGATCGCTACGTGGCCATCTGCCATCCCCTGAGACATTCCACCATTCTCAAATACTGCATGGTGGCCAAGATTACCCTGGCAGTAGTACTGCGTGGTAGTTTGATTATGTTGCCATATCCCATCCTGGCGAGGCAGTGGCCATATTGCAGAACCAACATCATCCCCCACACATACTGCAAGCACATAACTGTGGTGTCCCTGTCCTGTGCTGACTTCAGCATCAGTAGTTACTATGGTGCCCCTGTGACATTCTTTGTGACCATTCTTGATATATTTTTAATTTCTGTGTCCTATGTTCTTATCTTCCGGGCCATCTTCAAGCTCCGCACAAAGGACGCCCGGCTTAAGGTCTTTGGGACCTGTGGAGCCCACCTCTTATCCATCTTAGCCTTTTACATTCCGGATCTGTTCTCCTCCATCATGTACAGGTTTGGTCCCTTTGTGCCCCTACCTGTCCTCATTCTCAATTCTAACATGCACCTTCTGGCGTCCCCCGTGCTGCACCCCATCATCTATGGGGTGCGGACGAAGCAAATCCGGGACAGGCTGCTCTTGCTATTTACTCATAAAAGAACCTAATGTTTATTGCTCATGCTGAGACGAAGCTCCCTGTAGAGCTGGGTGGGGACGTAGTGCTGAGGCCTCTTTCTGGAATCACTTATAGGACAGTTGAATGAGCACGGAATCCTTTCAAGACCTTATTACTTTGGTCAGCATGAGCAAACTGGGGAAAGGGGCTATGTGTGCTCTTTGAGTTGCCACCTCTCTTCTTGCTTGTAACATTACCTTAAGGCCTTGTAGTTTGCCACTGCTCTTCCAAAAAGGGCCATCCCTGCTCTGCCTTTTTCTCAGACAATCTCACTCCTCTCTTTCCTTCCCCTTGTGATTTGCTTTAAGAGAGTCAGTTCTGGTTTTTGTTGGGTGGAGGGCAGTTTAACCGTAATTCCAGGGGTTACTTCAGCTCTTGATAGCTCTGTTCTTTTTGTCAGATAACTGAGGAATTAGCTGACAGCAGAACTGTATTCAATTCATACACAAAAGAAATAAATTAATGACACATTAAACCCACTCAGCTTTAATAAAGAAAATATGTTCTAACATTTTTTGCAAGGCATTTAAGGGACACTGTTATCAGTCTCTGAGGGGTAGCTGTGTCAGCCTGTAGCTTCACAAAAACAAAAACAAAAAACCTACAGAACTGGTTGTTGCTTTTGGTAAGGGACACTGGCTGAGCTTAAAAATTGCAGCACATATTCTTTGTCATCGACTCAGAGCGAGAGATACACGCTGGTACTGTCTCAGCTCTGAGATGGGAGCTGGGTCTACTGAGTTACCACCATGCGCAGATACAAATGGGTTCTATATAAAAACATCCAAAGGGACATACTAGTTAAGGACCATAGTCCATCTAGATGAGTATCCTATCTTCCAACAGTGGAGAATGCCATGTGCTTCAGAGGAAATAAAAAGAGCAGGTAATCATCAAGTCGTCCTTCTCTTGTTACCCATTCCAAGCTTCTGGCAGAATGCAGCGCTGCATCCCCGCCCACTCCGGCTAATAGCCACTGATTAACTTGTCCTCCTTGAACCCATCAAATTCTTTTTTAAAAACCCTATAATAGTCTGGGCCCTCACCACATCCCCTGCAAAGAGTTCCACAGGTTAGCTGTGCAGAAGTGCTTCCTTTTGTTTTGTTAAATTCCACTGTCTATTAACTGGGTGACCCCCAGATGTTGTGCTATATGAAGGAATAAATAACTTTCTCTCACTTAATTTTTCCACACCCTTCATGATTCATAGAGTTTTCATATGCCCCAAGGGATCTTTTATTCCAAGCTGAAGAATCTCTCTTGCGATGGAAGGTATTTCATATGCTTAATCATTTTCATTACACTTTTCTGTAACATGTCCAATTCTACTGTATCTTTTTTTGAGATGGACTCCCAGATTTACATGCAGTATTCCATTTGTGGCTTTCCCTTGGGTTTACCAAGAGGCAAAATTATATTTTCTGTCTTATTATCTAATCCTTTCCCAATGATTCCCCTCATTCTGTTAATATTTTGATTGCCACTGCATGTAGGAATGGTGTCCCTGGCCTCTGATTGTCAGAGGCTGGAGATGGACGGCAGGAGACAAATCGCTTGATCATTGTCTTCAATCCACCCCCTCTGGGGCACCTGGCACTGGCCACTGTCAGCAGACAGGCTAGTGGGCTGGATGGACATTTGGTTTGACCCGATATGGCCGTTCCTATGTTCTGTATCCTTATGTCTCTGGGCTTCTCCTCTGCTGTTTTCACACTCTCCTTGTGCTAAGGGGCAGGATGCTGTGGCAGAGGCACTCTTCTATAAATAGGTCAGTCATTCATGATTATCATCCCTAGTGAGATCTTGCCCAGGCATAAGGAAGAAATAACTGCTTTCTAGATGAAACCCGTTTTCTCCAGCATCTCTGTGGAAGGGAGGGCATTGAAATTTCAGAATCTCTGATGAAGTGGGAACAGAGGGTGGGGGTGTTAACCCAACCCTTCAAAAAGAAAGTGGAAGAGATAGAAGAAGCTGAAGCAGGAGTAAAAGACAATGCTGGCAGCGGGGATCCTTCAGCTGCAGGGTTATGGCTGCATCGGAGAGACAGACTCCCACTGGACGTAAGGCCAGGGGTTGGAGGAGTCAGACCTTGGAGACCTAAGAGGGCTTTGACTGAATCCCAACGTATGAAGCAACATGGTATGGACAAAGTAATGTCCATTGCAAAACATAATCCCAATTATATCTATGACTCAATGACGTCTCAGTTAGGTATTACAGCTCAAAAAAGAACTCTTGGTGTCATTGAGGGTAGTTCTCTTCAAACATCTACTCAATGCACAGGAAAGTAACAAATAGCAAGTCAGTTCAGTCAGGGGGATGTGGCCCATTGTCAGATACTAATATGGAGGTGTAAACATCAACGCAGAGAAACTGCTTTTGTAATGGGCCAATCACACCCAGTCTCTGTTAAATCTTTGGTTGATGGAGTAAAATTTGCAAATGAATTGCAACTCTGAATTTTCTCTTTGCAGTTTATTTTTTATTTTTGTTTTGTTTTCTTTTGTATTGTATTAGTGTAGGACTGCTACTTTTAAATCTGTTACTGACTGTCCAGGGAGACTGAAGTGTTCTCCTGCAGGTTTTTGTCTGTTACTTTTCCTGTTGTCTGATTTATGTCCGTTTATTCTTTTATGTACAGACTGTCCAGTTTGGCCAGTGTAAATTGCAGTGGGGCACTGCTGGTGCATGATGGCATATGGTATATTAGTAGGTGTGCAGGTGAAAGAGCTCCTGATAGTGTGGTTGATGTTAGGCCCTGTGATGATCTCGCTGGTGTGGATATGTGAGCAGAGTTGGCAGCGAGGTTTGTTGCAGGGATTGATTCCGATTTAGAGTTACTGCGTTGTGGTCTATAATTGCTGGTGAGGATTCGTTTAAGGTTGGCAGGCTGTCTGTAGGCGAGGACAAGCCTGCCTCCCAAGGTCTGTGAGAGTGAAATGGGATTGGTTGCAAATCCCTGTTGATGTGCTGGAAAGGCTTTAGCAGGGGCTGTATGCGATGGCCAGTGGTGTTCTCTTGCTTTGCTTGTCAGGCCTGCCTTGTAGTTAGTGGATTCTGGGTACCCATCTGGCTCTGTCAATCTGTTTCTTCACCTCCTTAGATGGGTATTTTAGTTTGAGGAAAGCTTGGTAAAGATTTTTTTTTAAGTGACTGTAAACATTTAGGTAGCCATCCATTATCGCAAGCGCTGCATTTTATTAATACATTTTTTGTTAAGCCACTGTTAGCCAATGGCCAGGTAATGAGAGGTCTGTGAGCCTTATTACATCCGAGTCTTTAACTGCAAGGACCGGCAGTCCCTTCTCAGCGGGCAGCCAGGGTGACTGACAGATTCCCCAAAGGTTGGTGCAGACAGCTTATTTCACCTGGGTCTTTAACTGCTAGGACAGACTGCCCCTTTGCAGCGGGCAGCCGGCATGGCTGACGGGTGCCCCATGAGTCTGTCCCGTGGAGGCGACACGACTCAGCATCGTTAGCCGACGGCCAAGGATGTTTGGTGAGGTGCCAGCTATGCCCGTTTTATACCATCCGTGACTTTAACCGCTAGGACGCACTGTCCCTTCGCGGCTGGCAGCCCGGGCTAGGCTGACGGATGCCCCAAGGTCCTAAACACCCGTGACTTTAACTGCTAGAGCTCAGAGCTCCTTCGCAGTGGGCAGTCAACACTGACTGACAGGTGCCGCAATGGCAGCACTAAGAGCCTTTCCACACCCGTGACTTTAACTGCTAGAGCTCAGAGCTCCTTCGCAGTGGGCAGTCAGGATTGACTGACAGGCGCTCCACGATTTTGCTCCGTGGAGGCAGCACAACTCAACGCTAGGCTCTTAGTACTCTCACCTAATGGCCAGGCTTTATAGCCAAAACGGCTGAGGTTCTTTAATTGTGTTGGCTGCTTTACAGTAAACCAGAGAAACAAGTCAAGCTTATGCACAAATGGTTACCAAAATTTATTAAACTAGATTCTAATCATGTGGTTACAAAATTGCTAGTGCCTACTTATTTAAATGTATAGATGTTACACACACAAACAAGTTACAAAGCTGAAGGCACAATCCCAAAGAAAGAAAACAAAGTATAGAGCTCTATGTCAAAATATGTGTACACTAAAGATAGGAGATCAGGTGTGGGTGCTTCTTACCCTCCTTGCATGTCTTGATTCCAGCGGTGCCAAGCCAGGATCGGTCACTCAATTCCGCGGAAAGACGAATAAGGGACAAGGCTTAGGGACCCCTTTAGCTGCAGAAGCCTTGGGAGGCTGTCACTTATCTGACCAGCAGATAGATAGTGAAAAGCACTCAAAAATCATGGTGCTGTAGGTCCCATACTTATACCTCTGTACTCCTTTATTCTCTTTCTCCTTTCTTATGCCAAATTGGGGCTGGTCTGTCTGGGCGACGCCAGCTCTCGCAAGAGTAGTTTACACTTGCAAGGGAGAGAAACAATAAGTTTCGACTACTGGACATTCCTTTTATTAGGGTAAATATTTTCCCACCTAGGATGTGGGGGTGTGTGCATCACGTTATTTAGTAGGGGCTAAGAGCCATGTCTGTCACAGCTTCTCTGTCTGCTGTGAGCCTAATCGTTGTACATGTTCCCAGAGGCACATTGTAGCAGCACACCTGTGCTTCTCACAGCTTCAAAGGCTGTGCTGGAATTTATGTTAAGTGCCCTGTTGTTTTGGCTCCCTGGTGTTCCCAGCAATGCTGGTCTGAGAGGGGGCTGGCTGTCTGGCTACAAGCACTCAGCTCTCACTGCACCTTACCACTGACCATGCTAATATAGCCAAACTGGCTAGGGTTCTTTGTGTTCGGCCGAGTTACAGTTACTGGAAGGAGTCAGGCTGAAGCTTAAATGATTACTGTTTATTAAAAGCAGGAATAAGAATCTTAATGGTTACAAGGTTATTGCTCTATCTTCTTAACTCCTAGAAGGATGACACATATGGAATACCAATTAGATCACAAATGAAAGTTACACATTGGAGGACAAAGCACCTCAGCCTACAGAGCTCTTACAATTAAATGTGCACAAAAGTACAGTGCAGGTATAATTCTCACCCCTGCGTCCTCCGACTCCATCGTAGCCAGCGTCATTCACTCAATCCCTTGAGAAGAAGAGTACGAGGAGGGCGTCCCCTGGGTCCTTGGGAGGCAATGATCTTACCTGACCGGCAGGTATAGGTGATTGGAGCTCATTTAGTGTGGGCTGCCAGACACTTCTTTATATCCCTTTGGTCATGTACACTCTTCCTTAGCTAAAGGTACCAATTGTACTGGTTTGCCTTTGTGACGCCAGTTCTTACAAGGGAGTTGCAACTTAATTTACACTTGTAAGACAGAGATAACTAAATCATTAAGACAGGACATTCTTTTCGTATGGGCGGGAGATTCCTCTCCTGGGACGATGTGTGGGCGTATCAATTATGAGTACCAGCCAAGGGCAGTTTTAGGCCCTGTGGTCATCAGCTGGCCTGTTAGCCCTCTTATCTCTGTTCTTCCATCCAGGGTCATGATGAGGCAGCACATCTGTGTTTTTGAAGCATCAAAGGCTGTGCTTGAGATAAGCGCATCTGTGCTTTCAGACATTCTAAGACTGTGCTGTTTCCTTTGTCCTTTGTGCTCTGAGGTACCTAAGAGGGGAAAGATGGAGCAGAGCAGGGGGATTCTGTCTGTCTACAGCCACACTACTTTAGTACACCACAGGGTGAATTCTGCTTTTTGTTTTGTTCTGGGTTGTCTTGGCCAGCCAAGCTGCTTTAGCAGTCAGCTTATTTCCCCCCTTTATTATGTCTTTTTTCTGCTTCATTTGTACTCACCGTTTCTGCAGAAGGGTCTTCTCAGGTTGGTTGCCTAACCTAACGGGCACCAGTGTTGAGCTCAGCAGAGATCTGCCTGACCCTTAATGTGTGGGGTGACAAGTCAGTTTTATCACAGCTCCATGGCAGACGGAGGGGTAGGGACATATGCACTGACTTCACCCACCCTTCGAGAAAGGGGTTGTAGCAGAGCCAAAGCAGTGCAGGGCTAAGACAAAGGAGCTTTGCCAGTAGTATTACAAGGCTTGGGAAACAATCAATTGCTCTGGGGATGCCCCCTGTCCCTGCTTGTGCAAGTACGATGAGGAACTGGATGCAATCCTGGGTGTATGTCCCACGTGAGGACACAAGGCCCCTGTGTATACCCATACCGTGAAGTCACAGCACCGTCCCAATGTGAAGGGGCAGCAGGCTCCTGAGGAAGATCCCTGCAGCCAGGAATTTCCTGGTTCCCAACCCCTGGCTGAGCAGCCAAGAGCCAGTCAGCTTATAGGAGGGGGAAGGCAACTGGCAGCAGCCCAGCCTGGAGTTGAGTAAAGACATTTCAACCCAGAGTGCACAGGAGGAGCGCCAGAATTTGGGCTTGCTGAAGCATTGCTGGGGAAAGGAGTTGCCCTAAAGGGGTGGGGCTGTGGGGGGGGGCTGATGCTGAGACCTGCTTATGGAATCTGGCAATGGAAGTTTTTTGATATACATTTGGGCTCCCAGAATTGCATCAATAGTCTGACATATTTTTAGCTCATCTTTCTCTGAGGTGTTTCTAAAGGATCTTCTGAGGTCCCTATGCAGGGGGTGATAGCTGGTCCCTGACATAGCTGTGGTACTCTCCCTCCCCCCACCCCCATTTTCCATTACCCCCTCATCCTCTTCCATCGTGAACTGTAACCATCCGAATAAAGGAAACATGAAGGTGTGGTCAGTACATTTATTCTGACAAGTACGTAGGTAGCAGAGAGCTGGCAGGAGGGGAAAGGAGTCACCTACCCAAGCCCACATACCTGGAAACTCCACAGATCTTAACGTTCATTGTTCTCCAAGTTGTTCCTCAGGGCGTCCCTGATATTAATGGCCACCTTATGGGCCACCCTAACAGCATGAGTGCCTGGCTGCTCACATGAATTGGCGAAACACTCACTCTCTGAACTCCAGGCTTCAGCAAATGCTTCCCCCCCCTTGCTCTCACACAGGTTGTTATGACAACACACGTGGCCAGGAGCACAGGGATATGGTGCTGAAGCAGATCCAGACTCCCATATAAGATCTGCCACCTGCCCTTCAAGCACCCAGACATATGGTCAAAATGACGTGGCATCCACTGAGCCTGTAGTTGACCTAATCTTCTTGTTGCTGACTAGCTGCCTGGTGTAAGGCTTCATGGTCCAGGGCTGTAAGGGGTAGGCAGGGTCCTCCAGGGTCACAATGAGCATTTCCACCTCCACTACCAAACTTATTTTTACAATCTGGAAAGGAAGTGCCCTCCTGCAGCTTTTGGTATTGACCTCTGTTTCTGAAAATGCGTACATCAGGCACCTTCCCAGGCCACCCAGCTTTTATGTTTATGAAATGATCTCTGTGATCTAGAAGTGCTTGGATCACCACTGAGGAGTACCCCTTATGGGTGATATACTCTGAGGAAAAGTGGAGGGAGGTGAGGATTGGAATATGGGTCCCATCTACCACCCCTCCACAGTTAGGGGACGGCGTTTCTGCAAAGGCAGACACATCCTCATCCACATTCCCCAGCATCACAAACCAGCGCAGCAAACCACAATGGATTGCCCTGCACACCTGCATCGGCATTCTCCCAACAGTCAACTCCAAACCAGTGGGTGACCAAGCAGTAGCAATCAGAGGTAGCCAGATTCCACAGATGAAAGACAACCTGCTTCTCCATGGAGAAATCAGCTCTCATTTGGGTGTCCCTGCAAGGCAGTTCTGGTGACAGCTCAGCACAGAGCTCAAGGAAGGTGGCTTTACACAGCCTAAAGTTTTATAGCCACTGGCAATCACCCCACGCCTGCAGGACAATGGGATCCCACTCCACACTGGTTTTCTTGGCCCAGAAGCAACAGGCCACAGTGGCCAGGATGTGTGATGGCTAACGAAGAATCTTCACCATTCTGACAATGTGGATGGGGAGGAGGTTGTGGTTCTCATTTGCCTCATCTTTGTCATCCTCTTCCTCTGACCAGTCTTTCAGAAAGTTCATTCTTACGGTCCCTGCACTGAGTGTTGCCTACATCATCTGCAGTAAGGAGCAGTGGCTGCTGTGCCACAATGCCTTCTTGTAATGTAGGATCCATGGCTGCTGCTTTGCAGAGGCTGGCAAGCCAGGACCACAAATGGAGCACAAAGGAACAGGAAATTTCAGGGTGGGAAATCCAGGAAGAAGAGGAGTTCATGGGCCAATTTCCCCATTCCCAGGAAGCCTTGTGTTTCCTGGTGATACTCCACAATGCTTGGCAAGGGAATGACACCCCGGGTGTGATGGGATACATGCCCAAAATGCATTGAGCTGTTTCAAAACCGGGCTTTCTCAGTTCGAATGCCCCGTTTTGCAATGCTTTCACAGTATAACAGTTTTCTAAAGTGCTTATTCTGACATGCTGATGTTGAAATTAGTAATTTTGGAAAAACCCTGCAGTGTGGACAAGCCCAAAGACCTTAGGAGTGTATTGACCTGGATAGCAGGTTGACCCCTTCAGATTAGGAATCAGTTTGTGTTCAGTTTGGTTTTCACTCACAGCACTTCACAATGTGCAGTACTCAGGTTGTGAGCTTAGGGCCAAGATGTCTAAGGAGACTGCAAATATGGCTTCTACTTAACCAGTGCATTGCGATAGAAGTTTTTGTTTGTTGCCGACTTGGTACAGTCTAGTGACAGCCCAAACACCAGCTTGAGGTATGTCTGCCTTATTTCTCAGCTGTTTCTAATGCATTTGGCATCCTCTCTTGTATCCTGTAAGAGAAGATGGCACATGGATACCCCTCGTGTGTGCTATGAAAAGAAAAGTTCACTACTCTGAGAGTGTATATCCCTTTTACCAATGGGAAACTGAGGCAGCAAGGAGGGAAATGACTTAGCCAAGAACCTAGCCCAAGAATCTGCCAGCCCTTACCTCAAATTTCTCAAACCTGGCTGGTGTGGCCATGCAGCACCACAGAGGCCTGGTGCTCTCTCACCATTGGATTCCCTAGTGAGGGTATGTCACCTGATTTCAGAAGGGCTGCACTCACTTGTGACAGCTGAGAAATTGGCCCAAGTCACTAAGCTAAAGATATAGCTTAGAAAGATATAGATATAGATGTAGATATAGATATAGATATAGATATAGTCAATAAGCTAAAGTTGTAGCCAGACAAAATCTCCCCACTACAGACCAGCTTTTGCCTCCCCTCTAAGGTGCCTCAGAGCACACAGGGCACTGAACAGCATTTGAACAGCACAGTCTTTCATGCCTTCCTAAAGGGGCCCAAATGTGCTGGCTCATCGTGACCCTGCGGAACTGAAAACACAGATAGAGGGCTAGGAGGCCAACTGTCAATAAGGGGGTCTCAGGAAATTACCCCAGCTGGCATTGATGGATTTGATGCGCCCACACAGCCCATCCCAGAAGAGGAATCTCCGCCCTTGCAAAAGAATGTCCTGTACTCCCAAAATTGCTTATCTCCCATCTTTTGTGGGGGAAAAAGGGAGAAGAAAAACTGCTGTAGGGGTTAAATTTTTTTTTACCTTTCCACAATAACCAGACCCCACTCTGTGAGAGGAAATTAGGGGGTCATCTGCACCTCTTTGAAGTTGTTACCTTGTCACTCAGAGACAATTTACCCTGAAGACTCCTTTGTTTTGGTCATCATGTACCTTTGTTGGGTAAACTGAAGTCAGCAGAGCTGGTGTTTGCAGACAGATCTCAGGATAACTTGGCTAAGACTTTGGTATGTTAAAGAAGACAATTAATTACCAAACTATCTAAACAAACTGTATAAAAGGGCCTGAAAACTGATTCTCAGGGCTCCCACTTCTCTGGAAGCTGGCAGCCTGCATATATGCAAATAAACTTTCCTTTTGGATCTCTCTCTTGCCTCACTGCTTTGACCTCCAGTCTCGGACCTTTGGGGAGTACTGTTCCCCAGGGGAAAGTGGCTTCCCCGACACTTACAAGTGCAAACTAAGTAAGAATTGCCCTTGTAAAAACTGGCGTCACAAAAGACAGACCAGTACAATCTGGCACCATAGATAAGAAAGAGAATACGTGACCCAGGGGGTATAGAGATAGGCCCAACAGCATTCTGACTCTGAGTGCATTTCCACCAACTACCTGCTTGTCGGGTCAGGTGATTGTCCCCCGAGATCCGCAACTAGGGACGCCCAACCTCGTATTCGTCTTTCCGCGGAATTGAGTGACTGATCCTGGCTTGGCTATGCCAGTATCGAGAGACGCAAGGAGGGTAAGATATACCCATATTAAGGAGGGTAAGATGTACCCACATTCAGGTCTCCTTTTGGTGCGCACAGTTAAAGAATTAGAGCTCTATAGTTAGATGGGTTTGTATTAAGACGTCGTGGTATTGGATTGTAATGTAACCTGTTAACACCTGTACTCTGCTAGCATATAAGAAGCAGACAGTAGCCTTTTGTAACCACACGCTTATACCTGTAGCTTAATAAACTTGTAACTAGTTAAGATCTAAGCCTGACTGCTGCTGCTATTTGTCACTGCAACACAGCCGGCACAATAAAAAGAACTTTAACCATTTGGTTACCACAGCCTGGCCATAGGTGAGAGTGCTAACAGCCTAGCGTAGACTCGTGCTCCCTCCACGGGCAGACTCCTGGGGCGCCCGTCAGCCAATCTTGGCTGCCCGCTGCAATGCAGCTCCCTGCTCTAGCAGTAAAAGACTCGGGTGTTTAGGACCCTGAGGAATCCGTCAGTCTGGCCCAGGCTGCCCGCTGAGAAGGAGCCCTGCGCCCTAGCAGTTAAAGACTCGGATGGTAACAAGAGCATAGTTGGTACCTCACCGCACATTACCTGGCCACTGGCTAACAATACACATCTCATAGAGCTGCAAGGGACCTTGGGAGGTCATCAGACCAGTAAGCTGGGAGGGAAGACTCCTATGTCTCTCTCGTATGGCTTTGCTGGCTACCTTTGGTCTCAGTGTCATCTAGTCCAGCCCCCTACTTCAAGCAGGATCAACCCCTACTTAGTCATCCCAGCCAGGACCTTGTCAAGTTCGGACTTAAAAACCTTGAGGGATGGAGAATCCACCATCCCTTTAGGCAAATCATTCCAATGCTTCACCACCCTCCTGGGGAAGTAATTTTTCCTAATATGTAACCTACACCTCTCCCTCTTCAACGTCAGATCATTACTCCTTGTTCTGCCATCCAACACAACTTAGAACAGTTTCTCACCCTCCTCTTTACAACTCCTCTTCAAGAAGTTGAAGGCTGCCGTTAAATCACCGCTAAGTCTCCCCTTCTGTAAGCTAAACAAGCCCAAATATCTCAGCCTCTCCTCTCCCTCAGCCTCTCCTCATAGGTCTTGTGCTCTAGCCCCTTAATCATTTTTGTTGCCTTTTGCAGATCCGGCTGCAGTAAATCTACATCCTTTTTATACTGGGGATCCAGAACTGGACACAATATTCCAGATGTGGCCAGACCAGTGCCACGTAGAGGACAATAACTACTTCTTTACCTCTCCTCGAAATGCTCCTCCTAATGAACCCTAATATGCTGTTAGCTTTCTTGGCTACAGCTGCACACTGTTTACTCATATGTAGCCTTTCATCCACCATAACCCCTCGGTCCCTTCTGTTGTACTGCTAATGAGACAGTTGGTCCCCAGCCTATAACAATGCTTGGGATCCTTTCGCCCCAGGTGCAGGACTCTACACTTCTCCTTGTTGAACCGCATCAGATTTCTTTTGACACAGTCCTCCAATTTATCCAGGTCACTCTGGATTCTCTCTCTATCCTTCAATGTATCTACCTCTCCCCCTAGTTTTGTGTCACCCACAAACTTGCTGAGGGTGCAATCCAGGCCCTTATCTAGGTCATTAATAAAGATGTTGAATAACACCGGACCCAGAATCAAGCCTTGAAACACTCCTCTTGAAACTGACCGCAATCCAGATATTGAGCCATCCATGACCACTTCCCATAGGGCCCGACCGTCAAGCCAGATTTCTATCCATTTTATAGTCCAAGGATCCAATCCATATTTCCTTAATTTATGGACAAGATCATTGTGGGAGACAATATCATAAGCTTTGCTGAAGTAAAGGTGTTTCTCATCCACTGACTTCCCCATGTCCACAGAGACTGTCACCTCGTCATAGAAGCTAATCAGCTTGGTCAGGCACAACTTGCCCATGGTTAATCCATATTGGCTACTTTTGGTCACTTTCCCCTCTTCAAAGTGCTCGACAGTGGATTCCTTGAGGATTCCCTCCATTATTTTCCCAGAGATTGAGGTAAGGCTGACGGGTCTATACTTCCCTGGATTGTTCTTCTTTCCTTTTTTAAAGATGGGCACTACATTTGCCTTTTTCCAGTCATCCAGTGTCTCCCCCAGTCTCCAAAATTCTTCAAAGACAATGGCCAAAGGCTCGGCGATACCTTCTGCCAATTCCCTCAGTACCCTTGAATGCATTAAATCCAGAACCATGGATTTGGGTACACCTAGTGTTTCTAGATAGCTGAGAACTTGCTCCTCCCCCTCAGATGTCTGCCCTTCACTTTCCCATAATGGATTGTCTGGGACCGTCATGTGGAAATTGACTACATCAGTGAATACTGCGGCAAAAAAAGCAATGAGTACTTCAGTTTTTCCTACATCATCTGTCACTAGGTTACTTCCCTCATCCAGTAATGGCCCCACACGCTCTCTGATAGCCCATTTATTGTCAAAATGCTGGTAGAAACCCTTCTTGTTACTCTTCACCTCCCTTGCTAGCTTCAGTCCCAATTGTGCTTTTCTGATTACTCCCCGGAATTCTCCAGCCGTATGTTTATACTCCACCGTAGTCAACTGTCCACCTTTCCGGTTCTTGTATGCCTCCTTTTTAAGTTTAAGCTGACTAAGGATATCCCTGTTAAGCCAAGCTGGTTGCCTACCATATTTGCATTTCTACTATGCAGCGGGATGGTTTCTTCTTCTGCCTTTAGTAAGTCTTCTTTAAAATATCGCCAGTTCTCTTGAACTCTTTTCCCCTTCATCTTCATTTTCCGAGGGATCTTGTTTATCAGTTCTCTTAGGGAGTCAAAGTCTTGTCTTCTGAAATCGAGGGTCTGTATGTTACTCCTCACCTTTCTTCCTATTGTCCGGATCTTGAAATCTACGATCTCATGGTCGCTGCAGCCCAGGTTTCCTCCCACTTCTCTTTCTCCTACTGGTTCTTTCCTATTTATTAGTTCTAGTATTTAGCTACAGATTATTTATTAGTTTTAGTATGGAGCTACAGAAAGGCCATAACAGGGCATTTGGGCAACAGAGTGCACGGATGTGGTTCCTTGGTTCCTTGCAGCACGTGCCTGTGTTCCATGCCCTGCATAGAGTCCAAGCAGTGCATGGTCCCTGGTAAAAAAGAAAGATAAGCCTGAAGGCTGATTCATGTGGAAACATGCTTTTGTGGCTGTAGTTCTTAGCTGTCTCATTAATAAATTCCTCCTGTTTAAGGAGTGAATCTCCGCAGCTCACAGAACCCAAATAGCCTTGCTGTATCTCATATGAGCCAGAAGAGCAATGACCACAGTAGCAGTGATGGGTTGTCAGAAGTACCTGTTCGTGTTCTCAGCTCTGGTACTGACTCATTGTGTTGTTTGGGATAAACTGGTTTGCCTCTGAGTGCCTCAGTCCACACAGGACACAGAGATAATGCTGCAGAGAAGCCTGTCTAAAGAGTTCCTAGTAGTGAAAAATGCATCATGTGCTGCATGTGTTAGACTCAGATTACTCCTGAGCTTCAGCACCTGGGCAATGAATGGGATGCAGTTGTAAATGGTGCTGGGTACCAGAGTCAATGGAAGGGGTGCCCTTTTTCTCACTCCCTTTCATCTACCCGATCCCCCAGGTCCCTGCCTAGGATCCTGCCTTCCCACATAGGTCAGGGGCTTATGTCTCCCATCTGTCTCAGCTGTGTCCTCCGAGACTCAAAAGCTGATCCTTTCCCTGCCCAGGAGTCCTGACACAGGACAAAGAGGCCCAGGCCACACCCCCATGAAGGGACCCTGCTTTGTACAACCCCCAGCTGTGGCGGGAGAACAAAAGGGATCTGAAAGCAAAAGGAAGACGCACAAACGTGTCTACCCTCAGGGGTTTGTAGCTGAGCTTTACTGCCACAAGCAGGTTCTTTGTTAGCCTGCGGCAGCTAGTTACCCAGCCCCAGAGCAGAAGGAGATGGAGATGATCCAGTGAGCAAGACAGGAAGCGGTGAGAACAGTGAACATCGGGAGTGTGACTTAGTGGAGTAGGTGGAGAAAGTGGCAGGGCCTTGACGAAGGGAGAGGACAAGGGGTGGGGCCTCAGGTCCAGCTACTAACAGTGAGAAAGTTGGGAACTTATGAATTACTAAGTTTACAGACAAAATGAAAAGTCCTGTGGCGCCTTATAGACTAACAGATTTATTGGAGGACAAGCAAAGACCCATGAGGCCAAGGACTTCTCATTGTTTTTTGTGGATAGAGACTAAAATGGCTAACCCTGTGAGTTTACAGAGATCCAGTCCCCAAGGTATCACACTGGCACAGCATGGTGAGGCCAAGAAAGTGTTTAATTTCTCTCTGACTGTCCAGTGACTGAGGCAGGGAAGAAGGTTCTGCAAAACGCCTCCAGTCAGTTCTCCACAGAGCTTAATCTGAAAGCCAGAGAACCAGGAAAAACATGAGTTCTTTTTGGAGTGAAGAGCCGGAGCAGCCTGGCCCGTATCTGTTTGGTCCTCACTCCATAGATGATGGGGTGTAGCATGGGGGGTACTGCTATCTGAACATTGGCAATAAGAATGTGGAAATTCAGGGCTACATTGTTGCCAAACCGGTGCATGAGGGGAGAAAAAACCATTGGGATGTAGAAGGCTAAGATGGCAAAGAGGTGGGATCCACAGGTCTCAAAAGTTTTGATACAAGCATCCTTTGTTGGAAGACTGAAGATGGCTCCGAGGATGTGAGTGTAGGACATGGTGATAAAATACATCTAGGCCAAGCACACATAATACCACAAAGAGGCCGTGGTAACTGCTTATCCGGTTGTCAGTGCAGGCCAGCTTCACCACGGCCATGTGCTCACAGTGTGTGTGGGAGATGATGTTGGTTCTGCAGTAGGGACACTGACTTGCAAGGAGAGGGTATGGTAGTTTGAGCACACTTCCACGCAGAACCACAGCCAGACCAATTCTGCCCACCATGGGATTTGTGAGAATCACTGAATGCCTCAGGGGATGGCAGATGGCCACGTAGCGATCAAAAGTCATGGCCACGAGGATCCCAGACTCCGTCACTGAGAAACAATGAAAGATGTAGAGTTGGGTGAGGCAGGCACTGAAACTGATCTCCTTGGAATTGAACCAGAAGATGCTCAGCATTTTGGGCAGGATGGTGGTGGACAGGACTAGGTCGGTGACAGCCAGCATGCAGAGGAAATAATATGTGGGCCCATGGAGGCTCGACTCCATCTTGACAATGAAGAGGATGTTGAAGTTCCCCAAAAGGGCTATGGTGTACATGGCTCCAAAGGGGATGGAGATCCAGATATGAGCTGCCTCCAGGCCAGGAATGCCCTGCAAGATGAAGATGGAGGGGTTGGTGGAGTCAGTTGTGTTGGAATCAGACATGGGATTGGGCAGGTGTCCAACTCGGAGGCAAAATGGTGTGTCCTGCATGTGCTGACTTCCTGTAGGTGCCTAGGGTCTAGGGTGATGGTTGCAGTAGAAAAACCTGGATCGAGAGAAAATGTAAATATGAGACCCTACATGCATATTGAAGATAGTTTCCTTGAGTGAAGCAGGTTTGCCTCTCTTTACACACTAAAAAAGATGATATTGTCATTATTAAGATATGTGAAATATGAACTGACCCTACTAATGTCAGTTCCATATTTTATAGTGCTTTATGCATGAACAATTTGAGCCTTTCGCTGATAGACTACAGGTTGCGATAGTACCCAAGGTTTTCTCCACATGATAGTAAGTTAAGTCTCTCACAGCCCTGAATTTTTGTAGCCAGACAGCCAGCCCCCTCTCAGACCAGCATTGCTGGGAACACAAGGGAGCCAAAACAACAGGGTACTTAACATAAATTCCAGCACAGCCTTTGAAGCTGTGAGAAGCACAGGTGTGCTGCTACAATGTGCCTCTGGGAACATATACAACGATTAGGCTCACAGCAGACAGAGAAGCTGTGACAGACATGGCTCTTAGCCCCTACTAAATAACGTGATGCACCCACACCAACATCCTAGGTGGGAAAATATTTAGCCTAATAAAAGGAATGTCCAGTAGTCGAAACTTATTGTTTCTCTCCCTTGCAAGTGTAAACTACTCTTGCGAGAGCTGGCGTCACCCAGACAGACCAGCCCCAATTTGGCATAAGAAAGGAGAAAGAGAATAAAGGAGTACAGAGGTATAAGTATGGGACCTACAGCACCATGATTTTTGAGTGCTTTTCACTATCTATCTGCTGGTCAGATAAGTGACAGCCTCCCAAGGCTTCTGCAGCTAAAAGGGTCCCTAAGCCTTGTCCCTTATTCGTCTTTCCGCAGAATTGAGTGACCGATCCTGGCTTGGCACCGCTGGAATCGAGAGATGCAAGGAGCGTAAGAAGCACCCACACCTGATCTCCTATCTTTAGTGTACACATATTTTGAAATAGAGCTCTATACTTTGTTTTCTTTCTTTGGGATCGTGGCTTCAGTTTTGTAACTTGTTTGTGTGTGTAACATCTATACATTTGAATAAGTAAGCACTAGCAATTTTGTAACCACATGATTAGAATCTAGTTTAATAAATGTTGGTAACCGTTTGTGCATAAGACTGACTTGTTTCTCTGGGTTACTGTAAAGCAGCCAACACAATTAAAGAACCTCAGCCATTTTGGCTATAAAGCCTGGCCATTAGGTGAGAGTACTAAGAGCCTAGCGTTGAGTTGTGCCGCCTCCACGGGGCAAGCTCTTGGGGCGCCTGTCAGTCAATCCTGACTGCCCACTGCGAAGGGGCTCTGAGCTCTAGCAGTTAAAGTCACGGGTGTGGAAAGGCTCTTTGTGCTGCCAGTGGGGCACCTGTCAGTCAGTGTTGACTGCCCACTGCGAAGGGGCTCTGAGCTCTAGCAGTTAAAGTCACGGGTGTTTAGGACCTTGGGGCATCCGTCAGCCTAGCCCAGGCTGCCCGCCGCGAAGGGACAGTGCGTCCTAGCGGTTAAAGTCACAGATGGTATAAAACGGGCAGAGCTGGCACCTCACCAAACATCCTTGGCCATCGGCTAACAATTTTCTCTAGCCTCCATTTTTGTGGTTCTTTTTGGCAGCATAGAATCATAGACTGATGAAATCATAGAATCCTAGGGCTGGAAGGCAGCTCAGGAGGTCATTGAGTCCAGCCCCCTACCTAAGCAGGATCAAGCCTAACTCAGTCATCCCAGGCAGAACTTTGTCAAGCTTTTTGAACGTGGTCCTCTAACAGGACTGGATGTCGACTGTTTCTCCAGTATCATACGCTGAACTAAAAGGGTTTGGGGAGCTGGATTCATGCAAACAAAACTTTTTAATACTGTCAAATCCACCATCATTCTCTCAGAAACAGACATTCTGTCCCCCCTTCACAGCAGGCCACCTTAGTAGGGAATTCAGGGACTCACAGAAGACCATTCAGGCTTGTATTTATTTATTTTTCCCTGCAATGATATTCTATGTACTTCCAGATCATTAATAAACATATTGAATAACATCAGGCTTAGAACTGAACCCCAGGAGAAACATCCCCATTCGCTGTCAATGGCCCCTTGTGGACTGCTGTCTGAGATCTGTCAATGAGGTCGTTTTTAAGCTACGTTATATGTGTTCTGCTGATACTGCTTACTCCAAAAAGAATATTTTCCAATATTAAATCAACTGAAATCAGAGAAATTGCAGGTTACTGCCTCCAGATGGTTTCCTTGTATAACCCAATGTGCTCTCTCATTTGTAAAGAATTGTTCTCCAAAAACCTTGTGGTTGACCAGCATAGTTAAAAGTAATCCCATAGCGGATCTTCCAAAGCTTCCTATCATTGTGAAATGTTTTAACTTTTCTCTTTTTAAATACTTTGGCTCTGGCCACACTTCCCCTCCCTTCGGAAAGGGGCATGTTAACGAGGGAGTCTGGAAGACTCCAGTTAGGCACTGATATGAATATACAGCTCTTCATTAGCATAATGGGGGCCATGCGTGATTCAGAAGTGCCGCTTTTGGAACATACGCTGCCCATGAAGCCGGGGGCCTTTCGAAAGAGTCCCCTGACTTCAAAACATCTTTCTTCCTATTTGGTTTTAGAAGTCGGGGGTCCTCTCGAAACGCCGCCGGCTGCAGGGGTGGCATGTGTTCCGAAAGTGACACTTTCGAATTGTGCACAGCCGCCGTTACGCGGTACTCTGCACATTCATGTCAGCGCCTCATCAGCATCGGCCGAACTCCCTCATTAAATTGCCCCTTCCAAAAGGGAGGGGTAGTGTGCCCACAGCCTTATGGTTCACACTGAACTGTCCCGGCTTTTTTTTTTTTTATTTCCTTAATTTTTTTGGCTCCACTGTTGCCTGGCTGTGTATTTTTGATTGATTTGCAAGTCCGTACCTCTGGTCATCAGCACTGTAACATCCTACAGAGGATGTTCTGTTACATCCCGCTTGTGTGCTAATGGACTGGAAAATATTTCATCACCTCATGTGCCCTGAGTGCCTCACTGTACTTCTTTCCAAATGTGTGTTCTAGAACAGCTGCATTTTCAGCAACATTAACTGGTTTCCTTTCTCCCTCTAAGAATTGTCCCAATCCTCCTGTAGGATTTATTTGATCTTAGTAGGGTTCATAAACCCTGTTTGTGATATGTTGGTCTGAGAAGCCTTTTCCCCTCATCTCTCTAATGTCCCTTATTAATTTTCATAATATCCTTTGTCCTTTTGAAATTAACAACTCCTATTCTCAATGTTTAGCTGCTCTATCATTTGTCCCCTTCTTTGTCTTTTCTTTAAGCTAAACAGTCTCAGAATTTTCAGCCTGTCCCCAGTTGGCAGTTTCCCCCACTCTCAGAACCTCTCTCAGAAACTCTGTTTCTATCTTCTGTGTCCTTCCTACAGACAGGTGACCCAAACAGAGCAAATGTCCAGAGCAGAATATTTCCCTTCCCTTTCACTAGATAACCAGGCATTGTCTTAGTTTTATCCACTTCGATTTAACTCACTTTTTTTCTCCTGAGGTGTGTGCTTCTTGGGATGTTACCTGAGGCACATAATGGAAAAGGCTTGATTGTTTTCCACTCTCACTTTTTGAGCAAGTGAGGTAATATGAAATTCTCTACAACACGGGTTCTTTAGCCTGCGTTTCATTGTATTTAGGATATCTGGTATCCAAAGTCATCTGGTATAACTGGTGTCCACTCCCGTACTTTCTGCTGGTACCTATTATGGTATCACACACCAGCTGCGTCTACACGTGCACGCTACTTCGAAGTAGCGGCACCAACTTCGAAATAGCGCCCGTCTCGTCTACAGGCGTCGGGCGCTATTTCGAAGTTAACTTCGACGTTAGGCGGCGAGACGTCGAAGTCGCTAACCTCATGAGGAGATAGGAATAGCGCCCTACTTCGATGTTCAACGTCGAAGTAGGGACCGTGTAGACGATCCGCGTCCCGCAACGTCGAAATTGCTGGGTCCTCCATGGCGGCCATCAGCTGGGGGGTTGAGAGATGCTCTCTCTCCAGCCCCTGCGGGGCTCTATGGTCACCGTGGGCAGCAGCCCTTAGCCCAGGGCTTCTGGCTGCTTCTGCGGCAGCTGGGGATCTATGCTGCAGGCACAGGGTCTGCAACCAGTTGTCAGCTCTGTGTATCTTTTGTTGTTTAGTGCAACTGTGTCTGGGAGGGGCCCTTTAAGGGAGCGGCTTGCTGTTGAGTTCGCCCTGTGACCCTGTCTGCAGCTGTTCCTGGCATCCCTATTTCGATGTGTGCTACTTTGACGTGTAGACGTTCCCTCGCTGCGCCTATTTCGATGTTGGGCTGAGCAACGTCGAAGTTGAACATCGACGTTGCCGGCCCTGGAGGACGTGTAGACGTTATTCATCGAAATAGACTATTTCGATGTCGCAACATCGAAATAAACTATTTCGATGTTGGCTGCACGTGTAGACGTAGCCACCATGTGTTAAATATCAGAGGGATAGCCGTGTCAGTCTGGATCTGCAAAAGCAATGAGGGGTCCTGTGGCACCTTATAGACTAGCGGAAATGTATGAGCACAAGCTTTTGAGGGCAAAGACCCACTTCCTCAGATGCAGGTGATGAAGTGGGTCTTTGCCCATGAAAGCTTATCCACAAACTTTATAAGAATACTTTCTGTGTCAATAGTTAAAATTCCCCATTGCTTTTCTCTTTTTTTTTTCTAATCTCTAATCCTGCACAAATGGTCTGTAATACATCTTCTAGTGCCCTCTTCTTAATAGCTGAATATAGATTACAGTAAAAGCCCAGTTATCCAGCACTTTTGGTTAACCAGCATGCTGAAGGGGATAGGTGACATTAGATGACTGCCCACTCCCCAGCCAGGGGCATGGATTGAGGAGAACTGCCATCCCCACCTCAAATAACTTGCACATTTTTTTATTTGGCATCCATGGTTCCCTGGGGATGCTGGCTAATAAACTTGTACTGTACTGTCAGGAAGGCTTCTATGACACATGTGGGTTCATTTCAGATATGTTCTTTATTTGATTCTACCCTTTATTTCACAAATAATGC
The DNA here is from genome assembly GCF_033958435.1 of Carettochelys insculpta. Classification (NCBI taxonomy): domain Eukaryota; kingdom Metazoa; phylum Chordata; order Testudines; family Carettochelyidae; genus Carettochelys; species Carettochelys insculpta. The sequence goes on from NC_134137.1 coordinate 3,859,403, forward strand.
CACTCTCCCCCGCCCGAGCACAGCCTGTGCAGTCCTTCTGATATACTTTGTACCCTGGTATTACTGGTTACTTTCACTTTCCCTCAGTCCAGCAAGTTTCTCTGATATTGATTATATAAATTGTTTTGCCCTCAGCATGTTTTGCTCTTTTGCAGTAAGCATGGCTCCATAGAGTTCTGCAAACCCAATGTCTGTGCCTGGCTCAGGCGACATCTACACTAAGGAAGGAACAGTAGCGCTGTTGGCGGAGAGAGTTTCCCTTCTGTAAGTATTAGAACTTTGGCACTAAGTATTTCCTGCTGGTATAATACTGTCCATTATGGCCCCCTTCTTTGGGGAGGGGGGTCAGGGTTTTTTTACACCCCCCACAGACAAAATTTTATGAACAAAAGATCTAGTGCAGACAAATGCTGCATTGAATAGCAGAAAAGCCGACTGCCTCAACTCCTGTCCTGTTTAGGGCTGCGTTTTCTATTAGTGTTCCTCACCGAACCTCACTGCTTGCAGCCTCAAAACTCCTCCTCACCAAACCCAGTCTCAAAACTCTGACAGAATCTGGTTTTGGAGTGAACTGCACTACCCAAACTTTCACCTCCTCGAGAGTTTTCAGTCTTCCATCTCCAAGAAGGTTCAGTTGCATTTTCACCACAACCCACTTTTCTCTGCCCCTCCTTTGCTTTCTTCTCTGCTCCCAGGGGTTGTCTTAGGATTCCGTAAGATGAAGGCAAAGTCTCCTCTCTCAGGAGTGAGCGACAGAGCTAACGGAGACCATTGCACTCCACGATGTGTCTGTTGCTGTGCACACTCAACGGCATCAATGAACTCTGTGGAAAAATCCTCCTCTGAGGTGCTTAATAGGTCCCTGTACATGGGCTGTGGTGTCTGTGTGGTCCCTCTGCACCCTGACCAAATGGCCCTAAAACCAAGCATTTAAATTAAACAATCTGCTTTGTCAGCAGTGGTGACATGCTTCCCCTACAAACTCCAATGAAATCATCAGAGAATTTCTTCAAAGTTCACTTATTAATAGGTTTACAATAGGCCTGAGAATACTGTATAGGCAAAAGCATAGAGGGCAGCCGTTAGAAAGTGACAGTTACAATTAATATTCGGCTGGCTATGAATATGTATGAAGTTATGGTTTGAAATGTTTCAAACTGATTGGTCAATTTAAAATCCTCATACATATGTAGTAGTCAAATGCCCCTTTGATACATTGTGGCACTGAGGAGGACCTGGCAGGCAGATGTTGTCAAACAGCTCCACCCAGGCTGCATATATTCTGGGGAGCAGCCCTGCTTGGGGCAGTGCGACGCCGACCCTGGAGGAGAGAAGAACAGAAGAAGGAAGACTGCAGCAAAGGACGGAGTTAAGAGCCGGACTTTGCTAGTGGCCGAATCATCGGGCGGAAGAGCCGAAGCTGAACCGTCGTGTCAGTCGTCGCTCGCTAGCCGCCGTGGGCCGCCGAAGAAAAGAAGAGAAGACCAGAAGAGCTCCAGCATCGGGAGCTAAAATCACTGAAGGCTCCAGTGCTTCGCCTGGAGAGTTCGCCCGGCAGACCGCACCTTCCGGTGCCCTGCACGGGGGAGCTGCGGCAGCAGCCCCGCCCTTTAAACCACCAACCCTTGCCTGGGCCGGTGGTTGAATTTAAGGCTGTTTTTCTCTTCCAAGGGGTTTTTTGTTAAACCAAGCCGGGCTTTTTCCCCTTGGCTTCTTTTTTCCTTCTTTCTGTCAGGCCTTGCGCGGCGCCGTACAAGCGCGCCTGTGCTGGCCATCACTTCCTAGCTCCTGTGCCAAGAGACCTGCAGGCCTAGCGCCTGGACACAGAGCGGGAAGAAAGAGGTATAAAAATACTGGTTAGAAATAGAAGTGATTAAGTTGTTGTAGAATATGAGTAAGCTAATGTGTAGTTTTTATTGCTGCTGCTGTATTTTTGCATGTTGTTATATGTGCTAAGTGTTTGTATAGCAGACTATAGTATAGTGGGCTGGGACTTCCCCAGACTCTACTCATTGCGGCTTACATTCTGTAAACCCTGTATTCTAATACTTAATGTAAAACACAGGAGGCCAAATTCAACGGCCTAGCCTAAGAACAGTTCATGCAAATAGAAGACTAGAAAGGTTCATGTCTTGTTATTAGTAAACTACATTAAATAACAGAGCTATTAGCTCCCCTCTGTATAGAAGGGTTGAGAGGCTAGGGATAACCCAATAAAGGGTAAACCCTGGTAAAACTTTAATCCCGTTTTGGGATGAAAAGGTCTGCAATAAAGGGCTGTTCATAAGAGGGTAGTCGAAATAGGCAGCGCCTAAGGGGACAACCTCTCAGAAGGAAACCCCGCGCTATTTTCAGGGCTCTCCCCTGCTAGGCAAGCAGGGCAACCCAATTAAATAAACGAGAGATAAATAGCTTAGCCAAAGGCAGGCAAATTTCTCTTATAAGAATAAGATCTGCTCCCCTGAGGTAGTCGGCCTAGGGTTGAGCGACCCAGCGAACCTAAGGAACAGCTGGGAATAACTAAATAAATAAAGTATTAGCTCTGTTGTAATCCCTGCCCTCTAGCACAACAAGAAGACCATTCCCCTCGGTTCACTTTAGTGAGCGACAGGAAGGGGTTAGATAGATCATATTAATATCACTACACGTCTTAGGGCTAAACGCTGAAGAAGAATAAATCCTGTGTTAGTGTTGGAATAGCAGGGGTAACCTTAGATTTGTAAGCTAGGATAGTAGTGTTCCACATATCCTCTTTTCTTGGCTCAGATAAATTCCCTTGTTTTTGTTCTAGAATAAACTGATCTGTCATTCTTTCCAGGGCAACTCGCTTAATTGCATTACGGTCCAGTCACACAACCTGAATAACCCCGTTAAGATCAGACCCATCGTGATACAGGGCAGGGTTGCGGAGTAAAAATCCTGGGAGCGCTGGGTAAAGGCTTTTAAGTCACTGGTGCTCCGGCCCGACAAGACTGACGTGTTATAATTTATTCATACGTCACGCGGTCTTGCAGCTCCCGTCAAACTCAAGAAAGTTAGCCAAGGGAATGAAAGCACCTTCCAATCAGGGCAGCCCGAGAAAGTCTTACTCATCAGTAACATTAGATTTCAATACCACCTAAGAGACACTGGGAGGAAATGAAGCAAAAGGGAAAGGAAAAGTCCAGTGCCAATATTAATCCTGTCTGTGTAATTCTTAGAAGGCCTCACTTGTTCCAGGGTGTCTTTAGGAGGCAGATAAGGCCCCTGTCCTCAGGGCAGGCCCAGCTGTGCTCTGTCCACAGGAACAGATGTATTTTTTCAGTTTTAGTGAGTCCGTTCCCTGAAAGCGACCCAGCTGACGTGGTGTCTTGTCAGGTTCCTGAGAAAGAGCAGAAGAGCAGTTGTGGAGTTCACACCTTCCAGGAATGGGGACCTCACAAACTCCAGTTCAGCCTGAAAATCTCAGATGCTTTTCCAACCTCTCCTCTACATCCCACCCAAAAAGGAGTCCCTGACAGAGCAGGAGTCTGTACTTCTTGTGGTGATGGGGATATCATGTTCATTGTAAGAAAGTGACAGATCCTGGCTTCTGTCTCCAATCCTGCCATTCAGCCTCTGTGTGAACTTGGGCAACTCAAGCCTCCCTGGGCCTCAGTTTACCTATCTATATATTGATGATATGTGCACAGAGACTTTTCTGTACCAGGCATTTTGGACATCCCTGAATGAAAGCTGCAGCACAGTATGATCACAAAATAAAAAGCAGTCATGTAGCACCCTAAAGACTAACAAAATAATTTATGAGATGAGTTTTCGTGGGACAGACCCACTTCTTCAGATGTGGAAATTCTGATGACAGTAAACTGGCACATAGAGAGTTTAACTTTCTATCTTTTTTTTCAATTCCTATCTATCCATTAAACTCTTTTTGTGCCAGTTTACTGTCATCAGAATTTCCAGGTCTGAAGAAGTGGGTCTGTATGTGTACCTGCTATGTATTTTGCACACATTGAATAGGTTAAGTGTCGTTGTTGTTGTAACTGAAGCTAAGCTGTAACTAAAGTAAAGTTTAATGATCTAAATCACCTGTAAGTTCACACCTCTTACTTGCTAAACTTTTTACTCTAATAAATCACAGTAACCACTACTCTAAACCTGACTCCTCCTGTGATTGCATCGAGCCATACACAACCAAAGAACCCTAGCCAGCTTCTGGCTAATTAACCCCTTAGGGTCAGTGGTGCTAGTGTGCTGGAAATTGGGCATTGAGTTTGGCCGCCTGCCAAGGGGAAAACTCCTGGTGTATCTGTCAGCTGCACTGGCTGCCCTCTGCGATGTGCAAAACACTCCTGTTATTCTGACTTATGGCAACAGTGGTGCCCAAGCCCAGCAGTATGTGCATCACTGCCCAGGGTTCTGGTACTTAGCCTCCTCTGCAGGCGTCTCCGCTACAGCTCAGACTGGAGGCTCCTGCACTAAGCTCCAGAGGTCTCTGATTCACGTCCACCTTTGGGCAGTTACACCTGCAGAAGACTCTTATGCCTCCCTTCAGTCATTGGACTACTGCTCTGTCTTTGTACCATGCACCCAGCCCTCCCGGGCATTTACAGGGCATCATACCATAAGGAAGTCTACATATTCACTGTACATTTCCTCCCTAATCAGCTGTAATGTTTGAACATACACAAATACACAGAACAGCAAATTGCTCTCTCACTCAGCCCAGCCCCCAGAGATCTCTTCTCCCTTTGGGAATGTCCCCTCGTTACTGTTTACGACTAAACCCAGAAAAATAGCACAAGTGCAGATAGGCTGTTTTCCAGCCTCTTTGCAACCCGAGGCTGCTTCTCCTCCAGAGACTGAGTGAACCACTCCTGTGACTGCACAGAGCTATATTATAAGCTGTGCACAAACACACCTCTGTCAGCTCGCAGTGTGGGATGCTGCTGCAGATGCTGGGGTGAGTGAGGTGTAGAACATGGCTACCTGATGGGGTTCTGGAGGAAGATGCCTCCCTCTCAGGATTCATGGGGACCCGTCTCTTGCTGAGCAGCTCACCGAATGAAGAAAACCAGTGCAGCATAGGTGTGATGACATAGAGAGTGAATCTGTCGTCCTTTCTGCTCAGCACAAGCATCAAAAATCCCAGGGACTCTGTTAGAGGGGTGAGTTTTTTCTAGTACCACATGCAGAAATGTCCCCCATTCCTGAGCCCTCCGACTGGCTGGTGGCCTCCAATGCCGAGGTGGCTGTATTTCTGTGGCGGAGGAGAAACTTCAGATTGAAGGGGGTTAAGAGATGTACAGTACCAGGCCACATTCTGAGGCTGTGACCCATGCTTTCCTTACGCCTCACTGAGGCAAAACTCTCCTTGGAGTGAGGACTGAGGGAAAAGACCTCCTGAGCCAACTGTGTGTCGATGCACAGAGGCTGTTCCCTTCTCCTGTGGCGTTCAGGGCCTCTGGCTGCTAACGGGGTGCTCTGACCTGATGTTTGTTTGCTGTGATGCGTGGAGGTGCTAAGGACATGTTGGAAAGAAAAGAGCAGGAGGACCCAGGGGCAGAGAGAGTCAACAGGGTTCTTTATCATGGACACTCCCTCCACTGGAGACCCAAACCTGTCCGAGTGAGTTGGGAATTAATCACAGGTGCACTCTTTTATCCAAGTCAGTATGTAAAGGAACTTATCTCTTGCAACTCCCTCTGAGCCCTTGTTCAGTAGTCTCAATGCCCAAAGCGTGATTAGAACTGGTCATATGATGAGTATTATTGTACCTCTCCCGCTCACTCTTGACAACACGTTTAGCTGAAGTATGCTGGTTTTACAGCACACCTCCCCACCCCAAAATAATCGTTTGCGGAGGTAAGGGGATCTATGATGTATTTTATCCCCTTTTAACACAAACCAACAGGACTCTCACTGAACAATTACAACAGCTTTTCCACATGGGTGAGACATCTCTGCTCCCAGCTGTCTGCAGTTTGGCTGAACTGTTAGCTCTGAACCTTTAAAAAAACCAGACCAGGTGGATATAACAATAAGTCCCGGGGCCCGTTATTGACTAACAAATATTTTGGAGAATAAGCTTTCACAGGCAACATAAACAAAACCTGTAGAACACTTCAATCTCCCTGGACAAAAGGTAACAGATTTAGAAGTAGCAGTCATACAACAAAAAATTGCAAAACTAAAATGGAAAGAGAAATTTCAGAGCTGAAATTCTTTTGCAAATTTGCCTCCATCAACCGAGCATTGAACAGAGACTGGGAGTGGTTGGCCCATTACAAAAGCTGTTTCTCCGCTCTTGGGCTGTGTCTACAGAAGGCCCCTCCTTTTAGAAGGGGCATGTTAATGAGGGAGTTCAGAAGATGCTAATGAGGTGCTGCCATGAATATGCAGTGCTTCATTAACATAATGGCTGCTGCGATGATTCAGAAGTGTAGCTTGGGGCCATTTGAAACAACCCCCCAGGTCTTTGAAGTCCCCTTCTTCTGAGAACAAATGGGAAGAAGGGACTTGCAAAGACTGGAGGGTTGTTTCAAAAGGCTCCCAGCTACACTGGCAGCATGTGATTTGAAAACGGCACTTCTGAATCACCACAGCTGCCGTTATGCTAATGAGGCACTGAATATTTATGGCAGTGCCTCATTAGCATCTTTTGAACTCCCTCTTTAACATGCCCCTTCTCAAACGAGGGGGCTCGTGTAGACACGGCCTTGGTGTTCACACCTCCACATTAGCAACTGACAATGGGTCACATCCACCCTGCCTGAATAGACTTTGTCAGCTCTGGCCCTCCCTCTTACTGAGACCCCCTCTTTCAATCCTCCTCTGAACCCCACCCCCATGCATCTGACAAAGTGGATCTTTACCCACAGAAGCTTATGCTCCAAAATATCTGGCAGTCTACAAGGTGCCTCAGGACTTCTTCTGGTTTTTGAATATACAGACTAACTCTCTGATACTTCTCACCCAGCTGGATTTAGTGCTAAGGCAATGTGAAATTTAGCTTCAGCTTTCAACCCCTTGTTCTTGCTCTGCCCTTCCCTGCTGTGCTGCAGAACACATTAGTACCCAGGGTTTTCTCCCCATGAAAGTCACCACTTGTAAATTTAGTCTGTCACAGCCCTGCATTTTCTCCAGCCTCCTGCCTGTTTTGGCAGCCTCTCTAATTTTTCAACGGTTTTTGAATGTGAGCCTCTGCTAGGACTGGACATCATCAGTTTCTCCAATATGATCTGCTGAGTTAAAAGGGTTTAGTGAGTTGGGCTCATGCAAACAAAACATTTTAATTCAGTAATGTCCACTGTCATTCTCTCCAAAACAGGCATTCTGGCTCCCCCCTCAGAGAAAGGCACTTTACTATGGAATGAAGGTACTCAGAGAAGACTGTTCGCAGCGATATTCCATTTGCTTTTAGATCATTAATAAAAATATCGAATAACTTCAAACTAAGATGTAACCCATGAGAAAAACCACTACAAACATCCCCATTCTCTGACAATGGCCCCTTGTCCACTGCTCTCTCTTTGCAAAAGTTTTCAATCTCTATTATATGAGTTCTACTGATACTATTCATTTTAATAGGAATATTTTCCAATAATACTTGAAATGCCTTAAAGAAATTAAGGTTTACTGTATCTGACTGGTTTCCTTGAATAACTAAATGTGTTCTCTCATTGTAGAATGAAACTGTATTTATTTGGCAAGAATTATTTTCCATAAATCTTCTGGTTGACTAGTATAAATTATTATCCTAGAAGTTTAATTCAAACTAATCCCATAACCAATTCTTCATTGTTTCTTATGCTTGTGGTGAAATCATTTAACTTTTCTTTTTTTCTTTCTTTCTTTCTTTTTGACACTTTATATTTAACACAACATTTACTTTTTGGGCTCTGTTGTTGCTCGTTGTGCATTTCTAGTTCAAAACAAGAAGTGTGGCTGATTTGCAATTTAATTGCCTTCAAAAAGAGAAGTGAGGTTGGTTTGCAAGTTCATACCTCTGGTGATCAGAACTCTATGGCTGTTACGACACATGCCACCTTCCTTGGGCGGTGCCATGGTAATGAGGCAATTTGAAGCAGGTTTACGAGGTGCTAACTTGCATATTCAGTGCTTCATTAGCATAATGTCAGCTGCAGACTTTGAAATGCAGATTGACAGTGTAGATGGGGCAGCTTCAAAATAAGTGTCCCACTTCGACATTCCCTTATTCCCACAAAATTAGGTCAGAGTAAGGGAATGTCGAAGTAGGGCACTTATTTCAAAGCTGCCCCCATCTACACTGTCAATCTGCAATTTAAAGTGTGCACTTCAAAATTTACATGGCTGACATTATGCTAATGAAGTGATGGATATGCACATTAGCACCTCATTAGCCTGCTTCAAATTGCCTCATTACCATGGCACCTCCAACGGGAGGATGCATGTGTAGAAGCAGCCTAAGATTCTCCAGCAGATGCTCTGTAACATCCGGCTTGTGTGGACTGAGGAAAAGTTCATCACCTCATGTGCTCTGAGTACCTCACGCGGCCTCTTTCCAATGGAGCATAAATCTATCTTGTGAAAGAGCCACTTTTTCAGCAACATTAACACATTTTCTTTCTCCTTTTAGGAATTGTCAGAACCTCGTCTGGGATTTATTTTTTTTCTTAGTGTTGACAATAACCCCCTGTTTTTGGCACATAGGCCAGCCAAGCATCTTTCCCTGATTTCCTTAATGACCCCTACTGATCTTCATAACACCTGGTTTGCATTGTTTCCCATCCATTATTTTCATTTCTCCAGTAGCTATATATTGCTTTCCTGCTCCTGACATAGCAGCCTTTTATTTCCTTCCCTTTCACACTGAACTGGATTTTTAGCCACTTTTTTTTTTAAACCATGGAAGCACGCCTTTTTAGCCATGTAATAAACACCTGTAATCAACTGGTGGTAGGGAACATCTATCTGTTTTGTCCATTTGAAAGGAATAACTCCCATTCTTTACTTCTTTCTCCTGTAATGTGCCCTCTTCATTGTCACTTCCCCAAATTAAAAGTCCCAGAATTTTCATTCTGTTCCCACTTGGCAGCTTCCCCCACTCCCATAACTTGTCTCAGAAACTCCGTTTCTAACTGGTATGTCCTTTCTACAGGCAGAGTGACCCAAACAAAACAAATGTCCACAGCAGGATACTTTCCATCCCTTTCATTAGATATCCAGACGTTGTCTTTGATGGAACCACTACAGCAAAAAGAGCTATCAAGAACACTCAGGTCTTTTTTCTGAGGTGTGTTCTAGGTGGGATGTTTCCCTCAGCACATGTCTTGCCAAAGGTGTTGATATTTTCCACCCTCAGATTTTGATCAAGTGAATTAGTGGGGAGATCTCACTGCGTGGGCTCTCTAGCTGGGTTTCATTGCATTAGGAACAATGATGGGTAATTGGTATTCAGACTCATGTTTCCTGCAGTTACCTATTAAGTTTTTACACAGCACAACACGTTGGGATTATTGACACGTGGAGGACCATTATATTTGGAATTGGCATTAGTAGGCTCTGTTGTTCATAATTAACGTTTCTGAATGAGGAAAATGTCATTTTTGGTGTGAAGAGAGAGCAATTTGTTTCACCAGTACTGCATGTAGTGTCTCATATTTACTTTGTCTCTCCATCCAGGCAGTTGTCCTGAGACCCTCCCCTTAGAGTCTATGAAGATACTGGAAGTCAGGGAACGTAGAATACTTCTAGGAGAAACTTCTGCCTCAGAGTTGTACACGTTCTCGCCTACTCCATGTCAGATTCCAACACAAGTGACTTCATCAACCCCTCCACCTTCATCCTGCTAGGCATTTCTGGCCTGGAGGCAGCTCATGTCTGGATCTCCATCCCTTTCTGCACAATGTACGCCACAGCTCTCTTGGGAAACTGCACCATCCTGTTCATTGTGAAGAAGGAGCCAAGCCTCCATGAGCCCATGTACTATTTCCTCTGCATGCTGGCTGTCACTGACTTGGTCCTGTCCACATCCTTTGTTCCCAAAACACTGAGTATCTTCTGGTTCAACTCCAGGGAGATCAGTTTTAGTGGTTGCCTCACCCAGATGTACTTCATTAACTGCTTTGCAGCCATGGAGTCTGGGATCCTTGTGGCCATGGCTTTTGATCGCTACGTGGCCATCTGCCATCCCCTGAGACATTCCACCATTCTTACATACTGCATGGTGGCCAAGATTACCCTGGCAGTAGTACTGCGTGGTAGTTTGATTGTGTTGCCATATCCCATCCTGGCGAGGCAGTGGCCATATTGCAGAACCAACATCATCCCCCACACATACTGCAAGCACATAACTGTGGTGTCCCTGTCCTGTGCTGACTTCAGCATCAGCAGTGACTATGGTGCCCCTGTGACATTCTTTGTGACCATCCTTGATATATTTTTAATTTCTGTGTCCTACATTCTTATCTTCTGGGCCATCTTCAAGCTCCGCACAAAGGACGCCCGGCTTAAGGTCTTTGGGACCTGTGGAGCCCACCTCTTATCCATCTTAGCCTTTTACATTCCAGATCTGTTCTCCTCCCTCATGTACAGGTTTGGTTCCTTTGTGCCCCTACCTGTCCTCATTCTCAATTCTAACATGCACCTTCTGGCGTCCCCCGTGCTGCACCCCATCATCTATGGGGTGAGGACGAAGCAAATCCGGGACAGGCTGCTCTTGCTATTTACTCATAAAAGAACCTAATATTTATTGCTCGTGCTGAGACGAAGCTCCCTGTAGAGCTGGGTGGGGACGTAGTGCTGAGGCCTCTTTCTGGAATCACTTATAGGACAGTTGAATGAGCACGGAATCCTTTCAAGACCTTATTACTTTGGTCAGCATGAGCAAACTGGGGAAAGGGGCTATGTGTGCTCATTGAGTTGCCACCTCTCTTTTCGCTTGTAACATTACCTGAAGGCCTTGCAGTTTGCCACTGCTCTTCCAAAAAGGGCCATCCCTGCTCTGCCTTTTTCTCAGACAATCTCACTCCTCTCTTTCCTTCCCCTTGTGATTTGCTTTAAGAGAGTCAGTTCTGGGTTTTGGTGGGTGGAGGGCAGTTTAACCGTAATTCCAGGGGTTACTTCAGCTCTTGATAGCTCTGTTCTTTTTGTCAGATAACTGAGGAATTAGCTGACAGCAGAACTGTATCCAATTCATACACAAAAGAAATAAATTAAAGACACATTAAACCCACTCAGCTTTAATAAAGAAAATATGTTCTAACTTTTTTTTGCAAGGCATTTAAAGGACACTGTTAACAGTCTCTGGGGGGTAACTGTGTTAGCCTGTAGCTTCACAAAAACAAAAACAAAAAACCTACAGAACTGTTTGTTGCTTTTGGTAAGGGACACTGGCTGAGCTTAAAAATTGCAGCACATATTCTTTGTTATCGACTCAACAGAGCAAGAGATACACGCTAGTACTATCTCAGCTCTGAGATGGGAGCTGGGTCTACTGAGTTACCACCATGGGCAGATACAAATGGGTTTTATATAAAAACATCCAAAGGGACATACTAGTTAAGGACCATGGTCCATCTAGATGAGAATCCTATCTTCCAACAGTGGACAATGCCACGTGCTTCAGAGGAAATAAAAAGAGCAGGTAATCATCAAGTTGTCCTTCTCTTGTTACCCATTCCCAGCTTCTGGCAGAATGCAGCGCTGCATCCCCACCCACTCTGGCTAAAATTTCAGAATCTCTGAAGAAGTGGGAACAGAAGGTAGGGGTGTTGACTCAACCCTTCAAAAAGAAAGTGGAAGAGATAGAAGGAACTGAAGCAGGAGTAAAATACAATGCTGGCAGCGGGGACCCTTCAGCTGCAGGGTTATGGCTGCATCGGAGAGACAGACTCCCACTGGACGTAAGGCCAGGGGTTGGAGGAGTTAGACCTTGGAGACCCAAGAGGGCTTTGACTAAATCCCAACGTATGAAGCAACATGGTATGGACAAAGTAATGTCCATTGCAAAACATAATCCCAATTATATCTATGACTCAATGACGTCTCAGTTAGGTATTACAGCTCAAAAAAGAACTCTTGGTGTCATTGAGGGTAGTTCTCTTCAAACGTCTACTCAATGCACAGGAAAGTAACAAATAGCAAGTCAGTTCAGTCACGGGGATGTTTCCCATTGTCAGATACTAATGTGGAGGTGTGAACATCAAAGCAGAGAAACTGCTTTTGTAATGGGCCAAGCACACCCAGTCTCTGTTAAATCTTTGGTTGATGAAGTAAAATTTGCAAATGAATTGCAACTCTGAATTTTCTCTTTGCAGTTTATTTTTTATTTTTGTTTTGTTTTCTTTTGTATTGTATTAGTGTAGGACTGCTACTTTTAAATCTATTACTGACTGTCCAGGGAGACTGAAGTGTTCTCCTGCAGGTTTTTGTCTGTTACTTTTCCTGTTGTCTGATTTATGTCCGTTTATTCTTTTATGTACAGACTGTCCAGCTTGGCCAATGTAAATTGCAGTCGGGCACTGCTGGTGCATGATGGCATATGGTATATTAGTAGGTGTGCAGGTGAAAGAGCTCCTGATAGTGTGGTTGATGTTAGGCCCTGTGGTGATATTGCTGGTGTGATTATGTGAGCAGAGTTGGCAGCGAGGTTTGTTGCAGGGATTGATTCCGATTTAGAGTTACTGCGTTGTAGTCTATAACTGCTGGTGAGGATTCGTTTAAGGTTGGCAGGCTTTCTGTAGGCGAGGACAAGCCTGCCTCCCAAGGTCTGTGAGAGTTAAAGATCGTTGTCCAGGATGGGTTGCAGATCCCTGTTGATGTGCTGGAAAGGCTTTAGAAGGGGCTGTATGCGATGGCCAGTGGTATTCTCTTGCTTTCCTTGTCAGGCCTGCCTTCTAGTTAGTGGATTCTGGGTACCCAACTGGCTCTGTCAATCTGTTTCTTCACCTCCTTAGATGGGTATTTTAGTTTGAGGAAAGCTTGGTAAAGATTTTTTTTTTAAGTGACTGTAAACATTTATGTAGCCATCCATTATCGCAAGCGCTGCATTTTATTAATACATTTTTTGCTAAGCCACTGTTAGCCAATGGCCAAGTAATGAGTGGTCTGTGAGCCTTATTACATCTGAGTCTTTAACTGCTAGTACTCACCCTCTGAACTCCAGGCTTCATCAAATGCTTCCCCCGCTTGCTCTCACACAGGTTGTTATGACAACACGCATGGCCAGGAGCACAGGGATATGGTGCTGAAGCAGATCCAGACTCCCATATAAGATCTGCCACCTGCCCTTCAAGCACCCAGACATATGGTCAAAACGACGTGGCATCCACTGAGCCTGTAGTTGACCTTATCTTCTTGTTGCTGACTAGCTGCCTGGTGTAAGGCTTCATGGTCCAGGGCTGTAAGGGGTAAGCAGGGTCCTCCAGGGTCACAATGGGCATTTCCACCTCCACTACCAAACTTATTTTTACAATCTGGAAAGGAAGTGCCCTCCTGCAGCTTTTGGTATTGACCTCTGTTTCTGAAAATGCGTACATCAGGCACCTTCCCAGGCCACCCAGCTTTAATGTTTATGAAATGATCTCTGTGATCTAGAAGTGCTTGGATCACCACTGAGGAGTACCCCTTATGGGTAATATAGTCTGAGGAAAAGTGGAGGGAGGTGAGGATTGGAATATTGGGTCCCATCTACCACCCCACCACAGTTAGGGGATGGCGTTTCTGCAAAGGCAGGCACATCCTCATCCACATTCCCCAGCATCACAAACCAGCGCAGCAAACCACAATGGATTGCCCTGCACACCTGCATCGGCATTCTCCCAACAGTCAACTCCAAACCAGTGGGTGACCAAGCAGCAGCAATCAGAGGTAGCCAGATTCCACAGATGAAAGACAACTTGCTTCTCCATGGAGAAATCAGCTCTCATTTGGGTGTTTCTGCATGGCAGTTCTGGTGACAGCTCAGCACAGAGCTCAAGGAAGGTGGCTTTACACAGCCTAAAGTTTTATAGCCACTGGTAATCACCCCACGCCTGCAGGACAATGGGATCCCACCACTCCACACTGGTTTTCTTGGCCCAGAAGCAACAGGCCACAGTGGCCAGGATGTGTGATGGCTAACGAAGAATCTTCACCATTCTGACAATGTGGACGAGGAGGAGGTTGTGGTTCTCATGTGCCTCATCTTTGTCATCCTCTTCCCCTGACCAGTCTTTGAGAAAGTTCATCCTTACGGTCCCTGCACTCAGTGTTGCCTACATCGTCTGCAGTAAGGAGCAGTGGTTGCTGTGCCACAATGCCTTGTTGTAATGCAGGATCCATGGCTGCTGCTTTGCAGAGGCTGGCAAGCCAGGACCACAAATGGAGCACAAAGGAACAGGACATTTTGGGGTGGGAAATCCAGAAAGAAAAGGAGTTCATGGGCCAATTTCCCCATTCCCAGGAAACCTTGTGTTTCCTGGTGACACTCCACAACGCCTGGCAAGGGAATGACACCCCGGGTGTGATGGGATACATGCCCAAAATGCATTGAACTGTTTCAAAACTGGGCTTTCTCAGTGCGAACGCCCCGTTTTGCAATGCTTTCACAGTATAACTGTTTTCTAAAGTGCTTATTCTGACATTCTGATGTTGAAATTAGTAATTTTGGAAAAACCCTGCAGTGTGGACAAGCCCTAAGAAATTAGGTGTGTATTGACCTGGATAGCAGATTGACCCCTTCAGATTAGGAATCAATTTGTGTTCAGTTTGGTTTTCACTCACAGCACTTCACAATGTGCAGTACCCGGGTTGTGAGCTTAGGGCCAAGATGTCTAAGGAGACTGCAAATATGGCTTCTACTTAACCAGTGCATTGCGATAGAAGTTTTTGTTTGTTGCCGGCTTGGTACAATCTAGTGACAGCCCAAACACCAGCTTGAGGTATGTCAGCCTTATTTCTCAGCTGTTTCTAATCCTTCTGGCATCCTCTCCTGTATCCTATAAGGGAAGATGGCACATGGACACCCCTCGTGTGTGCTATGCAAAGAAAAGTTCACTACTCTGAGAGTGTATATCCCTTTTACCAATGGGAAACTGAGGCAGCAAGGAGGGAAATGACTTAGCCAAGAACCTAGCCCAAGAATCTGCCAGCCCTTACCTCAAATTTCTCAAACCTGGCTGGCGTGGCTATGCAGCACCACAGAGGCCTGGTGCTCTCTCATCATTGGATTCCCTAGTGAGGGCAGGTCACCTGATTTCAGAAGGGCTGCACTCACTTGTGACAGCTGAGAAATTGGCCCAAGTCACTAAGCTAAAGATATAGCTTAGAAAGATATAGATATAAATATAGATATAGATATAGATATAGATATAGATATAGTCAATAAGCTAAAGTTGTAGCCAGACAAAATCTCCCCACTACAGACCAGCTTTTGCCTCCCCTCTAAGGTGCCTCAGAGCACACAGGGCACTGAACAGCATTTGAACAGCACAGTCTTTGATGCCTTCCTAAAGGGGCCCAAATGTGCTGGCTCATCGTGACCCTGCGGAACTGAAAACACAGATAGAGGGCTAGCAGGCCAACTGTCAATAAGGGGGTCTCAGGAAATTATCCCAACTGGCATTGATGGATTTGATGCGCCCACACAGCCATCCCAGAAGAGGAATCTCCGCCCTTGCAAAAGAATGTCCTGTACTCCCAAAATTGCTTATCTCCCGTCTTACAAGTGCAAATTAAGTAAGAATTGTCCTTGTAAAAACAGGCATCACAAAAGACAGACCAGTACGATCTGGCACCACAGATAAGAAAGAGAATACGTGTCCCAGGGGGTATAGAGATAGGCCCAACAGCACTCTGACTCTGAGTGCATTTCCACCAACTACCCGCTTGTCGGGTCAGGTGATTGTCCCCCGAGGTCCGCAACTGGGGACGCCCAACCTCGTATTCGTCTTTCCGCGGAATTGAGTGACCAATCCTGGTTTGGCTACACTGGTATCGAGAGACTCAAGGAGGGTAAGATATACCCATATTAAGGAGGGTAAGATGTACCCACATTCAGGTCTCCATTTTGTGTGCACAATTAAAGAATTAGAGCTCTATAGATAAATGCTGTTGTATTAAGATGTCGTGGTATTGAATTGTAATGTAACCTGTTAACACCTGCACTCTGCTAGCATGTAAGAAGCAGACAGTAGCCTTTTGTTAAGATCTAAGCCTGACTGCTGTTACTTTCTGTCACTGCAACACAACCGGCACAATAAAAAGAACTTTAACCGTTTGGTTACCACAGCCTGGCCATAGGTGAGACTGCTAAGAGCCCAGCGTAGAGTCATGCCACTTCCACGGGCAGTCTCCTGGGGCGCCCGTCAGCCAATCTTGGCTGCCCGCTGCAACGGAGCTCCCTGTGAAAGACTCGGGTGTTTAGGACCCTGGGGCATCCATCAGTCTGGCCCAGGCTGCCTGCTGCGAAGGAGCCCTGTGCTCTAGCAGTTAAAGACTCGGATGGTAACAAGAGCATAGTTGGTACCTCACCGCACATTACCCGGCCACCACCTAGCAATACCCATTTCATAGAGCTGTAAGGACCTTGGGAGGTCATTGAGACCCTGCCCTCCTGGCAGGACGAAGCAACATCACCCCAAAAGATAAAGCATCAGACCAGTAAGCTGGGAGGGAAGACTCCTATGTCTCTCTCGTATGGCTTTGCTGGCTACCTTTGGTCTCAGTGTCATCTAGTCTAGCCCCCTACTTCAAGCAGGATCAACCCCTACTAAGTCATCCCAGCCAGGACCTTGTCAAGCTCGGACTTAAAAACCTTGAGGGATGGAGAATCCTCCATCTCTTTAGGCAAATCATTCCAATGCTTCACCACCCTCCTGGGGAAGTAATTTTTCCTAATATGTAACCTACACCTCTCCCTCTTCAACGTCAGAACATTACTCCTTGTACTGCCATCCAACACCACTTAGAACAGTTTCTCAGCCTCCTCTTTACAACTCCTCTTCAGGAAGTTGAAGGCTGCTGTTATATCACCCCTAAGTCTCCCCTTCTGTAAGCTAAACAAGCCAAAATATCTCAGCGTCTCCCCATAAGTCTTGTTCTCTAGCCTCTTAATCATTTTTGTTGCCTTTTGCTGATCCGGCTCCCGTAAATCCACATCCTTTTCATACTGGGGAGCCAAAACTGGACACAATATTACAGATGTGGCCAGACCAGTGCCACGTAGAGGACAATAACTACTTATTTAGCTCTGCTCAAAATCCTCCTCCTAATGCACCGTAGTATGCTGTTAGCTTTCTTGGCTACAGGTGCACACTGTTTACTCATATGTAGCCTTTCATCCACCATAACCCCTCGGTCCCTTCTGTTGTACTGCTAATGAGAGAGTTGGTCCACAGCCTGTAACAATGCTTGGGATTCTTTCGCCCCAGGTGCAGGACTCTACACTTCTCATTGTTGAACCGCATCATAAGAACATAAGAACATAAGAATGGCCATACTGGGTCAGACCAAAGGTCCATCAAGCCCAGCATCCCATCTGCCGACGGTGGCCAATGCCAGGCGCCCCAGAGAAGGAGAACAGAAGACAAGTGATTTATCTCCTGCCATCCATCTCCTGCCCTTGTTATGAAGGCTAGGGCACCATACTTTATCCCTGGCTAATAGCCATTTATGGACCTGACCTGCAAAAATTTATCAAGCTCTTTTTTAAACCCTAATAGAGTCCTGGCCTTCACAGCCGCCTCGGGCAAGGAGTTCCACAGGTTGACTGTGCGCTGTGTGAAGAAAAATTTCCTTTTATTAGTTTTGAACCCACTACCCATCAATTTCATTTGGTGTCCCCTAGTTCTTGTATTATGGGAAAAGGTAAATAATTTTTCTATATTCACTTTCTCCACACCATTCATGATTTTATATACCTCTATCATATCGCCCCTCAATCGCCTCTTTTCCAAACTGAAAAGTCCCAGTCTCTCTAGCCTCTCCCCATATGGGACCCTTTCCAAGCCCCTAATCATCTTAGTCGCCCTTTTCTGAACCTTTTCTAATGCCAATATATCTTTTTTGAGGTGAGGAGACCACATCTGCACGCAGTACTCGAGATGTGGGCGTACCATAGTTTTATATAGGGGAAGTATGATATCTTTTGTCTTATTATCGATCCCTTTTTTAATAATTCCTAACATCCTATTTGCCTTACTAACTGCCGCTGCACACTGCGTGGATGTCTTCAGAGAACTATCCACTATAACTCCAAGATCCCTTTCCTGATCTGTCGTAGCTAAATTTGACCCCATCATGTAGTACGTGTAATTTGGGTTATTTTTTCCAACATGCATTACCTTACACTTACCCACATTAAATTTCATTTGCCATTTTGCTGCCCAATCACTCAGTTTGCTGAGATCTTTTTGTAGTTCTTCACAATCCCTTTTGGTTTTGACTGTCCTGAACAACTTGGTGTCATCTGCAAACTTTGCCACCTCACTGCTTACCTCATTTTCCAGATCATTGATGAACAAGTTGAACAGGATCGGTCCCAGGACTGAGCCCTGGGGAACACCACTAGTTACCCCCCTCCATTGTGAAAATTTACCATTTATTCCCACCCTTTGTTTTCTGTCTTTTAACCAATTCCCGATCCATGAAAGGACCTTTCCTCCTATCCCATGACCACCTAATTTACATAAAAGCCTTTGGTGTGGGACCGTGTCAAAGGCTTTCTGGAAATCTAGGTATATTATGTCCACTGGGTGCCCCTTGTCCGCATGTTTATTAACCCCTTCAAAGAATTCTAATAGATTAGACAGACACGACTTCCCTCTGCAGAAACCATGCTGACTTTTGCCCAACAATTCGTGCTCTTCTATGTGCCTTGCAATTTTACTCTTTACTAGTGTTTCTACTAATTTGCCTGGTACTGATGTTAAACTTATCGGTCTATAATTGCCAGGATCTCCTCTAGAGCCTTTTTTAAATATTGGTGTTATATTGGCCGTCTTCCAGTCATTTGGTACCAAAGTGGATTTAAAGGATAGGTTACAAACCACTGTTAATAACTCCGCAATTTCACATTTGAGTTCTTTCAGAACCCTTGGATTTCTTTTGGCCCAGTCCTCCAATTTATCCAGGTCACTCTGGATTCTCTCTCTATCCTTCAATGTATCTACCTCTCCCCCTAGTTTTGTGTCATCCGCAAACTTGCTGAGGGTGGAATCCAGTCCGTTATCTAGGTCATTAATAAAGATGTTGAATAACACTGGACCCAGAACCGAGCCTTGAAACACTCCTCTTGAAACTGACTGCCATTCAGATATTGAGCCATCCATGACCACTTCCCATTGGGCCCTACCGTCAAGCCAGATTTCTATCCATTTTATAGTCCAAGGATCCAATCCATATTTCCTTAATTTATGGACAAGATCATTGTGGGAGACCATATCAAAAGCTTTGCTGAAGTAAAGGTGTTTCACATCCACTGACTTCCCCATGTCCACAGAGACTGTTACCTCGTCATAGAAGCTAATCAGCTTGGTCAGGCACGACTTGCCCCTCGTGAATCCATGTTGGCTACTTTTGATCACTTTCCCCTCTTCAAAGTGCTCACAGTGGATTCCTTGAGGATTCCCTCCATTATTTTCCCAGAGATTGAGGTAAGGCTGACGGGTCTATAGTTCCCTGGATTGTCCTTCTTTCCTTTTTTAAAGATGGGCACTACATTTGCCTTTTTCCAGTCATCCAATATCTCCCCCAATCTCCAAAATTCTTCAAAGACAATGGCCAAAGGCTCGGCGATAACTTCTGCCAATTCCCTCAGTACTCTTGGATGCATTAGATCCAGAACCATGGCTTTGTGTATACCTAGTTTTTCTAGATAGCTCAGAACTTGCTCCTCCCCCACAGATGTCTGCCCTCCACCTTACCATACTGGACTGTCTGGGACCGTCATGTGGAAATTGACTACGTCAGTGAAGACTGCGGCAAAAAAAGCAATGAGTACTTCAGCTTTTCCTACATCATCTGTCACTAGGTTACTTCCCTCATCCAGTAATGGTCCCACACGCTCTCTGATAGCCCAATTATTGTTAACATGCTGGAAGAAACCCTTCTTGTTACTCTTCACCTCCCTTGCTAGCTTCAGTCCCAATTGTGCTTTTGCTTTTCTGATTACTTCCCGGCATTCTCCAGCCGTATGTTTGTACTCCACCTTAGTCAACTGTCCACCTTTCCGGTTCTTGTATGCCTCCTTTTTAAGTTTAAGCTGACTAAGGATATCCCTGTTAAGCCAAGCTGGTTGCCTACCATGTTTGCATTTCTTACTATGCAGCAGGATGGTTTCTTCTTCTGCCTTCAGTAAGTCTTCTTTAAAATATCGCCAGTTCTCTTGAACTCTTTTCCCCTTCATCTTCATTTTCCGAGGGATCCTGTTTATCAGTTCTCTTAGGGAGTCAAAGTCTTGTCTTCTGAAATCGAGGGTCTGTATGTTACTGCTCACCTTTCTTCCTATTGTCCGGATCCTGAAATCTACGATCTCATGGTTGCTGCAGCCCAGGTTTCCTCCCGCTTCTCTTTCTCCTACTGGTTCTTTCCTATTTATTAGTTCTAGTATTTAGCTACAGATCATTATTAGTTTTAGTATGGAGCTACAGAAAGGCCATAACAGGGCATTCGGGCAACAGAGTGCACGGATGTGGTTCCTTGGTTCCTTGCAGCACGTGCCTAGTCTGTATGCCCTGCATAGAGTCCAAGCAGTGCATGGTCCCTAGTAAACAAGAAAGATAAGCCTGAAGGCTGATTCATGTGGAAACATGCTTTTGTGGCTGTAGTTTTTAGCTGTCTCATTAATAAATTCCTCCTGTTTAAGGAGTGAATCTCCGCAGCTCACAGAACCCAGATAGCCTTGCTGCATCTCATATGAGCCAGAAGAGCAATGACCACAGCAGCAGTGATGGGTTGTCAAAAGTACCTGTTCGTGTTCTCAGCTCCGGTACTGACTCATTGTGTGGCTTGGGATAAACTGGTTTGCCTCTGAGTGCCTCAGTCCACCCAGGACACAGAGATAATGCTGCAGAGAAGCCTGACTAAAGATCTCCTAGTAGTGAAAAATGCATCATGTGCTGCATGTGTTAGACTCAGATTACTCCTGAGCTTCAGCACCTGGGCAATGAATGGGATGCAGTTGTAAATGGTGCTGGGTACCAGAGTCAATGGAAGGGGTGCCCTTTTTCTCACTCCCTTTCATCTACCCGATCCCCCATGTCCCTGCCTAGCATCCTGCCTTCCCACATCGGTCAGGGGCTTATCTCTCCCATCTCTCTCAGCTGTGTCCTCCTAGACTCAAAAGCTGATCCTTTCCCTGCCCAGGAGTCCTGACACAGGACAAAGAGGCCCAGGCCACACCCCCGTGAAGGGACCCTGCCTTGTACAGCCCCCAGCTGCGGCGGGAGAACAAAAGGGATCTGAAAGCAAAAGGAAGACGCACAAACGTGTCTACCCTCAGGGGTTTGTAGCTGAGCTTTACTGCCACAAGCAGGTTCCTTGTTAGGCTGCGGCAGCTAGTTACCCAGCCCCAGAGCAGCAGGAGCTGGAGATGATCCAGTGAGCAACACGGGAAGCGGTGAGAACAGTGAACATCGGGAGTGTGACTTAGTGGAGTAGGTAGAGAAAGTGGCAGGGCCTTGACGAAGGGAGAGGACAAGGGGTGGGGCCTCAGGTCCAGCTACTAACAGTTAGAAAGTTGGGAACTTATGAATTACTAAGTTTACAGACACAATGAAAAGTCCTGTGGCGCCTTATAGACTAATAGATTTATTGGAGGACAAGCAAAGACCCATGAGGCCAAGGACTTCTCATTGTTTTTTGTGGATAGAGACTAAAATGGCTAACCCTGTGAGTTTACAGAGATCCAGTCCCCAAGGTATCACACTGGCACAGCATGGTGAGGCCAAGAAAGTGTTTAATTTCTCTCTGACTGTCCAGTGACTGAGGCAGGGAAGAAGGTTCTGCAAAACACCTCCAGTCAGTTCTCCACAGAGCTTAATCTGAAAGCCAGAGAACCAGGAAAAACATGAGTTCTTTTTGGAGTGAAGAGCCGGAGCAGCCTGGCCCGTATCTGTTTGGTCCTCACTCCATAGATGATGGGGTGTAGCATGGGGGGTACTACTATATGAACATTGGCAATAAGAATGTGGAAATGCAGGGCTACATTGTTGCCAAACCGGTGCATGAGGGAAGAGAAAACCATTGGGATGTAGAAGGCTAAGATAGCAAAGAGGTGGGATCCACAGGTCTCAAAAGTTTTGAGACGAGCATCCTTTGTTGGAAGACTGAAGATGGCTCTGAGGATGTGAGTGTAGGACATGGTGATAAAAAATACATCTAGGCCAAGCACACATAATACCACAAAGAGGCCGTAGTAACTGCTTATCTGGTTGTCAGTGCAGGCCAGCTTCACCACGGCCATGTGCTCACAGTGTGTGTGGGAGATGATGTTGGTTCTGCAGTAGGGCCACTGACTTGCAAGGAGAGGGTATGGCAGTATGAGCACACCTCCACGCAGAACCACAGCCAGACCAATTCTGGCCACTATGGGATTTGTGAGAATCATTGAATGCCTCAGGGGATGGCAGATGGCCACGTAGCGATCAAAAGCCATGGCCACGAGGATCCCAGACTCTGTCACTGAGAAACAATGAAAGATGTAGAGTTGGGTGAGGCAGGCACTGAAACTGATCTCCTTGGAATTGAACCAGAAAATGCTCAGCATTTTGGGCAGGATGGTGGTGGACAGGACTAGGTCGGTGACAGCCAGCATGCAGAGGAAATAATATGTGGGCCCATGGAGGCTCAACTCCATCTTGACAATGAAGAGGATGTTGAAGTTCCCCAAAAGGGCTATGGTGTACATGGCTCCAAAGGGGATGGAGATCCAGATATGAGCTGCCTCCAGGCCAGGAATGCCCTGCAAGATGAAGATGGAGGGGTTGGTGGAGTCAGTTGTGTTGGAATCAGACATGGGATTGGGCAGGTGTCCAACTCGGAGGCAAAATGGTGTGTCCTGCATGTGCTGACTTCCTGTAGGTGCCTTGGGTCTAGGGTGATGGTTGCAGTAGAAAAACCTGGATTGAGAGAAAATGTAAATATGAGACCCTACATGCATATTGGAGATAGTTTCCTTGAGTGAAGCAGGTTTGCCTGTCTTTACACACTAAAAAAGATGAAATTGTCATTATTAAGATACGTGAATTATGAACTGACCCTACTAATGTCAGTTCCATATTTTATAGTGCTTTATGCATGAACAATTTGAGCAATTTCTACATGTAATTGTGTGGTTATCATTAACGGGCATCAGGAGGAAACATGAATATGGATATTGTTTATCTCTCATGGTTCCTTTATGCAATTATCACCGAGGTTAGAGAGTCCATGCTGGAGTTAGTGCCCCATTCACTTGATTGCTCAAAATCCAGGAATCAAAACAAAAAAGCAAATCTTTTTGCCAAGATATGCTGAGGAAAACTCCCCAATGAGAACAGATCTCTGGCAAAAAACACATCATCGTTGATAGCACCTCATCCCAAACACCTGCTCATCTGCAGTAGTGGTGCTGGAATGCCTAAGAAATGCATAGCTGAATAACCTGCTGTGGGCATGAACTTAGTTTTGATCATGCAATCTCTGTAGTGGATAGAAAGGAGTTTCTGAGGTAGGCTTTGAGAGTTGGGGAGCTGCCATATGTGGACAGGCTGACAGCTCTGGTACTCTTTAGTATGGAGAAGAGTCAAAGAGGGGGACATGAGAAAGAGGAGATTCAAATAAATATTAAACTGTTTTCATTCCAATGAACAAGATCAGTTCTGAACTAGCAATCTCTATTAGACATGAGTGATTCACACGGGCTGATTCCCCAAAGCTGAGGCAAATTGTCACCAGAACTTCAGACAGAAAAATGGGAATAAAATTGGGATCTCTTTAAGAGATGTATATTAGATTGGTTAAAATCAGTGATTCCATAGCTGAGAAATTTGAGAACTTGGGAAACAAACCCAGTTCAGTGGCAGAAGGAAGGTGGCAGTTCGGTGGGTACAGCATGTAAGAAATGAGAAGAGGGGAATACAGCAATACAAACTGGAAGTTATGAAAATTGATAAGGGACGTGAAAAATATCAGAGAAAAATGCACACTTGGCAAGGCAAAGTGACACAAAAAAGAAGTTATTCAGCATATTAAGAAGACAAGAAATACTAGAAATGGGTTTGGGCTATTCCTAGGAGGAGGAAAGGAAACTTGTTAACGCAGCAGAAAACATTAACATTTAGTCAATAAGTATGGTTTTGCATTTGGAAAGAAGCAGTAGGGGAGACTCGAGTCACCTAAGGTGGTGAAACACTCTCCATCCATTTGCTGTCAAGGAGGATGTTAAGCAGCGCCTACTGTAGAACCTTTGAATTCAGAACACCAGAAATATGAACTGACTGATCAGCCACGCCCTCATTCAGAACCAGAAGTGCACACTCAGGAAGATCAGAAGGAATTAAAAAGGCAAATACAGGGCAGTTCACGGTTAACCACAAACCGATAGCAATTAAAGGGAAATCAAGGTTAGCAAAACAAGGAAAAAACTGCAATGGGATTAGTTAAAAAAGTCTAAGAACAGAGTTATTGCCAGGCAACAACATGCTCTGTGGAAAATGAGTTATATCAAATACTCCCAACTTTCTCCTCTCATTCAGCAGTTCTCAAACTCTTGTACCCGTGGCCCCTTTCCCCCAGCAGGTATCAGAGTGTGACCCTCCTTATGAATTAAAACACTCTTGTACGTTTAACACCATTATGAATTCCGGAGGGAAAGTGGGATTGGAACGGAGGCTGACAGCTCGCAACCTCCCCTCCCCCAACGAAGAAACGCCCCCCCCAACCCTGAAGTGTTCCAACCCCCCACCCCCGCACGCGAGAACCCCTGATTTAATGAGACTGCACCTTTTGCTGGTCAATAGACACACACCGGTGCAATAGACTTTGATGTCCCTGGGCTATTTATTGAATAGATAAAAAACAATAAATTAAAATCCCCACAAAGTATACCATAGCAGTAAATCGTGGGTAAAATGGACCGAAAACCATCCGGCTGACTGGTCTCAGAAAGCAATTGCTAATTGTCAGTGACTGGGGCTGCTGCCGGTGTGGTTCTGCAGGCACCAGCGCTGGGCCCAATCTGCTCGATATTTTCATGACTGCTTTGGAAGGAACCAGAAAACCTCTGCACGGAAAATTTGTGGATGGCTGAGAGATGGGCAGAGTTGAAACCTTCCCTCTCCAAACAGGACAGGCAGCCCAGCCCAGCACTTGGGGCACTGTGTTATGGAGTGCAGGTACCCCAGGAAGGATTTAGGTGTCACTGTGGAAAACCAGTTCCTGTGAGCTCCCTGTGAGATACTGTGGCCAAGAGAAATGCAGAATAATTGAACAGGGCACAGAAAAGAGCCAGGGAATGATTCAGGGCTGGGAGCAGTGACAGAGAAAGGCATTTAAAGAGTGCATTTTTATTATCTTATCGAAAAGTAGTTCAAGCAGGAACTTTAATGGGTAGGAAACTGGGTAATGGGCTGTGTCATCTCGTGGAGAAAGGTGGGAGAGGACTAATGTCTGGAAGCTGAAGCCAAACAAATTCCCACTGGTAACAAGAGCCAAATGTTTAGTCCTGGATGCTTTTCTGGAAGAGCTGCGTTAGGGCTTCTCTGCACTTAAAATGCCACCACCCCTCAGGGTAGACAATACTTAAACTGATAGCTGTTCTCTCAATGTAGGTAATCCACAGCACTATGTTGATGGAAGAAATTTTCCTTCTCACAGCATGCAGTCTACACTGGGATTAGCTTAGAACAGCTGCATCCCTAAGGGCTGTGGATTTTTTTGCTATTGCAAGAAAAACAGAGGCAGTCTTGGGTTGCTTTTCCAGAGGAAGAGCATACAAATCACAGGAGGTGATAAAATTCCTCTGCTTGATGCTGCGTAAGTGTCTGTTGTGGTACTGTGTCACCTCTTTATAGGGAGTCTCAGAGAGGTAGTCGTGTTATTCGTTAGCTTCACAAAAAACAAGCAGTCCTGTAGCACCTTAGATCTACCAGTTTTATTTATTAGGTAATGAGCTTTCGTGGCTCAGACCCACTTCTTCAGAAACACTAACCCACGAACCTATCCCTGCAACAAACCCTGCTGCCAGCTCTGTCCACATATCTATACTAGAGACACCATTACTGGACCTACCCACATCAGCCACACCACCAGGGGCTCCTACCCCACCACCTCCACTAATGGGATAGGTGCCATCACGTGCCACCGATGCTCCTTCGCCATGTAGACTGGACAAACTGGACAGTGTCAGCACCGAAGGATGAATGGACATAAATCTGACACCAGAAACTGGAGAACATAGAAACCTGTAGGGGACCACTTTAACCTCCCAGGACATTTAATAGTGGACCTTAAAGTGGATGTATTCTTACAAAAAGTATTTTACCACAGGATTACAAAGGGGAATACCTGAATTGGAATGCTTTGTACATGTGACACATTTAACCTGGGGCTTAACAGAGACCTCAGTCATCTTAAGCATTAGAAGAATAATCTCCCCCCCGCCCCACCCCCCACACCCCCCCACACTTTGATATTCACTGGAATGGCACCCATCCCATTGACCTTTTCCACTTAATGGCAGGTGACCCACCCCCCCACCTCTTTTTACCCCTTCTCCTCCTACTTCTCTCCCCCACCGCTAACAATCTAAATACTGGATTCTTATTTTTGCTCCAAATCTGATGAAGTGGGTCTTGCCCAAGAAAGCTCATTACCTAATGAATAAAAGTGTTAGTCTTCAAGGTGATACAGGAATGTTTGTTTCCTGTGACTCTACAGACTAACATGAATGCCCCTCTGTGACTATTGTAGATGGTTCTTGTGGCATCACCATTAGTTATGGCTATCTGACATGCTCACTTAGGAGACCATCACCATCTTCATCATCGTCGTCATCATCAACAACCATGGGCTCAGCGCCCGTTGGTGCCTGACGCCTCTCTCACTTTTCCCTTCTATCTTTCCCTGTCCAGTGCGGAGTGGCTTAGTTTCTGTAGACTAGCTCTGCACCAATCTGCTGTCCCATTCAGTTAGGAGACCTGATTTGTAATTGCAGATCCGTTTGCCAAGCCTCAGTCATTTGGACTCATGTCCCACTCTGGTTCTCTGTTCCTGGCTGAATTGTTTAAGTTTCAGGCATGACAGTTCAGACAAATGAAGTAACAGTGAAGATGTCTTGCCCACGATAAAAACGTCTTATAGTAGTTCTAGTGAGGAGCCTGTGTCTTACTCCAAACTTGTTCCCTGTGGTGATGTTCAGTGGTTGTGTAGAACAGAAAGGACCACAGACTTACTCTCTATTCCACCACGCCTATGTAGTACTGGCTCTGTCAAGCAGCAAAAGATACCTGTGATTCCTGAGATGGAAGCATCTTACCCGGGAATCCCCCTCAGGCAGCCGTGCCCCAGACCTCTCTCACTCCAACACGTGCAGTAGCATCCCATGCTGAGAGCTGACACAGCAGTTTGCATTATTTATAACATAGCTCTGTGCAGTCCCAGCAGGGTTCACTCAGCCTATAGGGGAGAAGCAGCACCTGAATGTATACTGTCTGGAGACAAGCCTGTCTGCGCTTCTGTGCTCTTAATTTAGCTTTAGTTGTAAACAGTAATTAAGGGCCCGTCCCAAAGGAGGTGAGAACTTGTGGTGTCTGTGTTGCATTAGAGAGGAATTGGATGCCCTGTGTGTTTGTGTACATTGAAATATTGTAATTGATTAGGAAGGAAACTTGGAGTAATGTGTAAGTCTCAGAGAGTCTGACACCCTGTAAATGCCCATGATGGAGGAGTAGGTACGACAGAGACTGATGAGGAGACTGGTGTCTAAGGGAGACAGGAACACTTTGTGCAGGCAGCCAGAGCTCTCACTAAGGGATCGGAAATTGGTAATACTCAGTAACTATCATTATGCTGGGCAGGAAGGTCATTATGAACATATTCTCATTCTACAACTAGCTCAGCTGAGGCAGAGGGAAATATGACTTGGCCCAGGTCACAGAGGGAATGAGTGGTACATGCCAGAATCCAGGAGTCCTGATTTCCCTCTTGTAAAACCCAGGTACCTTTCGTCCATAGCTGGTGTTCTTTGTGATGTGTTGCACATGTGATTCTACTCTAAGTGTGTGCACACCCCTGTACAGTCACATGGCCCTTTTCCTTGGCCGTGCCTGTAGGGTTGGCTGTGGTGTTCTCTGGACGGATGTGTCACTCTGTTAGGCACCACTGCCCTATGACTGCTCATTTCTTTCTTGCTGGCAGCGCCAGCAGACGCAGAGAAGATGGTAAGAGCATGGACATAAGCAATGTGTTTAAAATAAGAAAAACAGACACAATAGGTAGAATACTAGATTTGTGTGCTTACTCCTGCTAGTTCCAGTACTTTGTACCACAGACAATACCCCAAAAGTGGACACAGAGCTCGTGGTCAAGCAGCGTGGAATGCTGCTCTACCAAAGCCAGTATCATCTTGGGCCTGCTGGGTACATAATGGGACAAACGTGTGGGGACAGCTGACCAGGTACACCTGTGCACTTCGGCCAGGAAGGCTCTCAACAAGGCCTGATCCCTAGCTAGGTGGACTGTTGTAATCTCTGATATTGGCACTTTCTCCAATTCTTATCACCAACAGGCAAGACGCAGGATGTGACCCAGGATAAAATCCTGTGAGCAGACACGGGCCGATCTTTCATCCTGTCTGCCACTGCAAAGAACTGTGTTCATTTACAATACATCCTAGTCCTGTAACCAATTATGTTAGTTCATTTTTTTATTTAGGCTGTCTCTGCAAGGCAAGAATCTTCGAAATAGCCATGCCAATGGCCATTTCGAAGATTACTAATGAGGCACTGAATTGAATATTCAGTGCCTCATTAGCATCAGGATGCTTTTGGCTGCAGTGGAATGGAATAAGGGGATTTCAAAATGTGCGGGGTCCTTTCGAAAAGGACCCCCATGTAGCTGTGCCGAGCCACGTGAATTCGAAAGCGTTGCTTTTGAAGCGCTGCAGCCGGAAGCGTCCTAATCCTAATAAGGTGCTGAATATTCAATTCAACATTTCATTAGTAATCTTTGAAATGGCCATTAGCATGTCTGTTTCAATGATTCTTGCCCATGTAGACACAACCTTATTGTGTGATAGTATGATTATGTTATAGCATTAATATTCAGTGTGTCAACCAGAGTGATCTGTAGGAGTATAAACGTATGAAAGCGTTCCTCTAAATAATGGACTGTGCTCTGGACATAAGTGAGAGAAGCAAACATGCAGGAACCTGTGGGTTAAATCCTATACTACTTTAGCTTAGTTATTTTGGTCATTAGCGACAAGAAATGTGTGACTGAAATATAACCGAAAGCCATAAGAAAATGGGAAAGAGGCATTAAGTGATAATATTACTCAGAAGAATTAATGTGTTGTGCAAATCTAATAAGACTAAAGGGAAATTACCAAATGTGGGTTCCCCTAAACTTCAAAGGGACACATAGTAAGAAGTGAAAAGAGGGCAGACAGTTTTATGGGTATTCACAGAACTCATCTGTAGACAGAGTAATATTATAAAATGGGGATGCTTAGAATAGATAAACTGAGTTCTCTCTGGGATACTCTAGAAGGAACCATCTCTCTGTTGATAATCAACCCATGAGAGATGCACGGGACTGTTATGAAAGGTGTGAACCGAACTGTATTGGTAACTGGCACATAGATCTGCACGTAATTTCTCTATGCTTTGGTAATTGCAACATTAATAAAAGGTACGAAACAGGCTAGAATTTGTATTGGTGAATAAATGCATGGCAACTACCTTTGGTCTGTATGGTTACATCTACACAACCATGTTATTTCGAAATAACAGCAGTTTTTTTTAAATAACTTTGGCAGCACCTAAATGAAGCACGTTATTTTGAAATAAAATAGTAACAGAGAGGAAGCCGTGCTAGTCTATACACTATCAAAATAAAAAGCAGTCAAGTAGCACTTTAAAGACTAGCAAAATAGTTTATTAGGTGAGCTTTCGTGGGACAGGCCCACTTCTTCAGACCATAGCCAGACCAGAACAGATTCACTATTTAAGGCACAGAGAACCAAAGACAGTAATCAAGGAGGACAAATCGGAAAAAGATAATCAAGCTGAGCAAATCAGAGAGTGGAGGGGTGGGGGCGGAGGTCAAGAATTAGACTAAGCCAAGTATGCAGAGAAGCCCCTATAGTGACTCAGAAAGTTCCTGTCCTGGTTTAAACCATGTGTCAATGTGCCAAATATTGAATCTGTTCTGGTCTGGCTATGGTCTGAAGAAGTGGGTCTGTCCCAGGGAAGCTCACCTAATAAACTATTCTGTTAGTCTTTAAAGTGCTACTTGACTGCTTTGTGTTTTGAAATAAAATAAAAATAGTGGGTGCATTATTCCAAGTCCAGTCAACCAATATCTACAAAGAACAATGCCTGTTTCAAAATAGCTATCTCGAAATAGGTGCCTGGCGCTGCTGTGAGGGCAGGGGACTGGACTTGATGATCTCTTGAGCTCCCTTCCAGTTCTATCGTTTGATTATTCTATCAATATGCAGGTGACACTGATCTCCTCCCATCCTTCCTGTTGGACCACACCTCTATCACCAAGGTGGTCCCAGTCTTGGGCAGAACAGCTGGCTGAGGCTGAACCTAATGAGACAGAGGTGGTGCTGGTGGTCATAGTGGAGCATTTTGAAGAGTTGACAGCCATGGTGTAGCTGCCTCAGACTGAAGGTTCACGCCTACTACTGGGCAGCTCAGTGTGTAGTCTAAGGGCAGGTCTCACTAGACCTTAAAGTCAATCATAGATACTCATTTCCAGCAACACAATTGACTTATCTGGCCATCCTCACAAAGGAAGGTTGACGGGAGAATGAGGAGTACAGAAGTCAACTGTCAATCCTTATATGATGTTAATGGATTTTTTAAATAATTATGAAAACATTTCTGTGATTACTATACTAGGTTTGCACCAAATCTTGTGCCAGGTGGACCGAGTGAGGTGTCTAATGTAGGCTGGTACTGACCTGAATCTGATTATGCTACTTATATATCTGTGCTGCGTTTGTCTGTAAAGCTGTGTCCTGCATCAATAGCTTTAACTGATGTATGCAATATGCCACTTCAACAAATTCTCTATTTTTTTTCTCTCATCATGTTCTTTCTTTCTTTGTTAATAAACCCTTAGATTTTAGATTCTGAAGAATTCGCCCAGCACACTGTTTGGGGTAAGATCTAAGGATATATTGATGTGTCTCGTCCCTTTGGTTCCCTTTTCCAGCCTTTCCTCCACATCCCACTCAATGAACAGCCCCTGCCAGAGCAGGAGTCCAGTTCCCTCTTGGAGTGATGGACAGACAATAGGTATAGCAGGGAAGTTTCCCAAGCTCTGTCTGTCATCCTGCTCCTCAATCTGTGTGTGACCTAGGCTAACTCATGTTTCCCATGCCTCAGTTTACATCTCTGCATAATGGGGATAATTTCATAGACACTTCCCTTTCTTAACTTTTTAAGGATCCTGCAGTGAAAGTATGCTGATAGATATTAGAATTATTGATCTCTCATCCGTTAGCAACAGCCCCATGTGTCTGCAGAAATTGCCCAGTTATCCTTCTCCAGATCTGTGTGCCTATCTACTTACCCATCTTGGCTATTTGCAGGTACCAGGCCATAGGGAGACCCAGGCATTATCCCTAATTGTCTTAGTAATCAACAATATCTTTTTAAATAGACAAATATACAGAGCATCAGCTCCTCCCTGACTCAGCCCAGAGCCCAAGAGTTCTCATCTCCTTATGGGAAGGCCCTTGATTACTGTTTACTCCTAAAGCTGAATAAATAGCACAGACACACAAGGAGGCTGGTCTCTAGCCTGTTTGTGTTCAGATTCTGGTTCTTCCTTTGAGGCTCAGTGAGCCCTACTGGCATTGCACAGAGATATTTAATTACTGGTGCATGCCAAACTCTTACTTTGTCTACTTTTGGCATGGGATGCCGCTGCAAATGCTGGGCTGCAAGAGGTATGGGATACAGCTACCTGAGGGGGATTGCCAGGGAAGAAACATCCATCTCACAATTCACAGGTACCCACGTCTTGCTGAGGAGCTCACCTGCTTGACATAAGAACATAAGAACATAAGAACATAAGAATAACATACCCAGCACAATGTAGATGTGACGGGACAGAGAGTAAGTCTGGGGTCCTTTCCCCTCTGCAGAGCCATTAAACATTCCAGAGGCCTTGCAACAGGAGACGGGTTTGATCCAGGATTACAGACCAATGGCAAAATATCATTCTTTTCTGGGCATCCCTGCCTTGCCCACTTATAACTCTGCTCCTGAAATGGTTGCACTGCAGTGAGAATGGGCATCCCCCTAAGTCCGTCTATCCTACAACCACAAATTCTGAGTCCATGGGGTGCATTTTTCTAGGGTCCTGCTGAAGAAAAATTCTCCTTGGAATAAGGACTGAATAGAGACTAAATCAGCTGTTTGTTAATGCACAGAGACCCTCACCCCCTCCTCGTGTATGTGGGGGCTCCAGCTGTTAATGGGAGAGTTACTAGTTGGCTTTTATCTGCTAGAAAGCCCAGAGAAGCTGTGGTTCCTCAGTGGGAAGTGTGGTGGAGGCCCTTCTTCCTCCTGCCAGCCTCTGCACTTCTCCCCGTCTGACACATCCAGGCAATTAGCCTTCCCCTGAATGGGGTGTTAGGCGCATTCCCTTCCACTGGGGAGGGAGTCCAGCCTCTGCCCCTGAAACTACTCACTCTGCTGCTGTCCCTAATGTAAAGAACCTCCCTCTCAGTCCTCCTCTCCCTCCTCATATGAGGGGAGGGTTTAAAAAGGTCTCAGGCAGCGCTGTTATGGAAGCAGCTGATCCTAACTGGTCACAGGTAGACTTGTCGCAGCTGATCCTGGTCCGCTTGGGACAACTCCTCTTCAGCTGATGCTGACTGTCCTGTAGTAAGTTCCTGCCCTAGGTTAAAAGGGGAGAGGGCTGTTTACCCGTCTAGGGCTGCCTTTTCCCACTCCATTGCAGGCCTCAGGCCTGACATCATCACAAAAGTTAAAGAATTTTTTCAACAAGATTAAGTTATCTTCTCTCCTTGCTTCATTCCAGAAGACAGCCGAACTGCTAGGCCTGAAACTGCAACGTTAAAAAAAAAATCATCCACAAGTAAACACACTAGATGAGAATTGTCAGTCAAAATGCTTAAAGTCTAGCAAAATTACAAAATTATAAGCAAGTGAGAATGAGGTCTTCTAATTTAAATTGTCAGAAAACCTTAATTTAAGGCCACCTAAAATAACCAATCCATACATGACTCCTGTTCAGCTATGCTCTTTACTCCAATAATGTTGGTGGAGATGAATTTCATGGCCCAAATATGGATTCTGTTCTAAATTTTCTTCTATCACTATTATGCGTTGAGACTTTCAGTGTAAAGAATATTCCCTTCTTCATGTCTTGTCCAACACAGTAAATGTAAAAGTCTGACCTACTTTATTTATCATTTTGTTTGCATGGGCCCAGTTCAATGTATGCTCCAAATCAATCAGTATACTTGTCCTGGCCTTCTCATTGTGACCCCTCTGCCAGCCTTTGGGGCCTAGTCACATTTTATCTGCAAGTGATTTTGTATTTCTTTCTAGACAATTCAGGAAAATATTGAATAGCATCAGGCATAGAACTGAACTGTACCAAGTAGAACCCCACTGAAAACAAAACTATTTGCTCACAGTGGCCCACTGAGAACTGTTTTCTGATATCCGTCAGTTATCAAGTTTTTTTTTTTGTCCATTTTACAGGTGCTTCACTGATATCGTCGAGTGCTCCTTACCTTGGAATGCTTTCCTTTCTAAATCAAATGCCTTAAGGAAGTTGAAGTTTATTGCACTTGCTTGGGTCTTTTGATCCATGAAATATTAACTCTCATAAAAGGATGAAATCAGATTTATTTGACAATACTTATTCTCCAGAAACCACGTTGTAGACAGGTGCTAATGATACACCTAGGCTTTCTTTTTTTACCTTGTGCCAGTTTTTCAATTGTTTCCTTATACTGTCATTTTTTTAAAAAATTCTCTTTGTTTTTAAAACTTTATTTTTAATAAAGAACTGTTCAGTATTGGCCTTTGTGTACTGGGGAACTTTTGGTCTCTGCTGCTGAGTGATTGCCCACTTGTAGTTCTAAATAAGACATATGGTTCATTGCTCAGTTCTTAGCTCTGGTGTTTGTAACTTTAAGGTTCTACTGTAGATGTTTAAAAATCCTCTGTGACAGGTAATAGATTGGAAAGCGTCCATGACCTTATGTGGTATGAGTACCTTCGGTTGCCTCTTTCCACATCCAGAAGAAAAATACTTCTTGAACACATCTACTTTTTCTGCCACATTAACAAGTTTCCTTCCCACCTCTAGCAACTGGCCTGAAGCTTTCTAGGATTTCTTTCGCTATTAAAATAGTTAATAACCTCCTTCTTCTGATCCTTAATGATGCCAAGCATGGATTTCCCCCAATCCCTTTAATGTTCCTTTTGAATTTTCACAACTGTATGTATGTATTCCTTGTTATCCGTTTTCTCTTTTATTGCATTGTTATATATAGTTTTCCTCTCTAATTTGACACTCAGCTTTTTTAACCAAAGTGGTACACCCTCTTTAACTAATACCAGAGCTTATTAGCTCTCAAATAAATTCAATTTTAAAGAACTCCAAATTTCCATTCCCATTTTTCCTGGCTTATAGCCATTGATGGGACATATTCTCCATGAAATTATTTAGTTCCTTGTAAAAACCTGTTGATGTCCTGGTCTCCGCAACATCCTGTGGCAGGGAGTTCCACAGGTTGACTCTGCAGTGTGAGACTAAATACTTCCTTTTGCTTATTTTAAACCTGCTGCCTTTTAATTTTATTTGGTAACCTCTAGTTCTTGTGCTATGGGAGGGAGAATAAGGCAGTACATGTAAAAGAACATCTCCTAAGGGGTCCAGGCCTGGGTTGCCTGGTTTACCTTTAAGGCCCTTTGATTCAAAATCCCGTGATCCATACAGTGGAGCATCGCTGGTTTCTTCAGGGGGCCAAATTAAGGAAAGCCACAACTAATAATACACTTTGCTTGGTTCTTGTACTATCTTTCCTCCGAAGGAGTCACATGTCTGAAAAGCCTGCTCAGTTGGTGTGAAATTAGTCATTTTTATCTAGTTAATATTTTTGCAAGTGACTAGGAGGGCTGGAAAGCATAATCACCCCACCTTTACTCACTCTACAATTACTCACTTTGGCTTTTGTGTGACTTTCTGCTGTTCGGTTGTGCTGACCAAGTCAGCTTGTGCTCCATGCTGGAACTGCTCTCAGTTGATATTTACTTTTCCAAGAACTCCTATTTATTGACCAATAGGCCAACTACTGATTATACATACAGTCCAGTCTGCAATCCTGGCCAGTTTGACTCATGAAGTTTACTTCAGTTCACTCCTGCTTAGAGAGGAACTGCTCCCAGAATCCTTTGTTTGCATCCATGTCATGTCAAGTTATGCTCCCTCCATTCTGTAAAATCTCAATAAGCAGAGTCAAGGGTGGGACTATGGAGGGGAGTGGTCCCAAGACTGTGGGGGCAGCACATGTTGGCCTGGCTAGTATGTTAGGAGATCAGGAACAGGAGGGGGACCTCCTGTCATGGGAGGCTAAGGCACCACAGCGGAGTCTGTGCCAGTAGCCACAGCATCACGAGATTGTAACTCAACCCAGGAAGGAAATGGTCTACCCATTCCAGTAGTGGGCTTTTCCAAAGCTTAGGTGGCGCCATTGGCCACCACCCCAGTGGGCTCATCGAACTATAGTAGGCTTCTGTCCTCAGCCTGGCAGGTACATGATTCCAGGAGCTCCTGAAGAGTACAAGTTACTCAGGCCAAAGGCTCAGCCCCAGCTGCCCCCTTCCTAGTCGTAGAGGGGCTTGCTCCCCTCCTGCATGGGGGAGGGACCCTCTTCCCTTCACCAAGGACCTAGCCCTCCACAGTGTTGTCAGAGGCCTGGCTATCAGGGGAAGAGTCAGGGACACAAAGGGGGTGGTGCAGGGTTTTGGAGGGGTGGAATGGAGGAAGGAAAGATCCCTCTGGGAGCGGCCTTCTCCCATGCCTGGCAGCAGTCCTGCTGCACCCTCCCACCATGGGCCCTGCTGGACTACACACAGTGCGAGAGGGCCCCACACACTTGAATGGGAGTATTGGGAAGGCTACCCCAAGGCCTAGGCAGGAGCTGTGGTAGTCCAGGAAGGTGGAGGCACAACCATAGACGCTGTGCAAATAGGGTCACAGGCAACAATGGAAATGTGTCCTTCCAGGGTTTGTGGGTGTTGGATGCTCCTCTGTGCTGGGACAGGAGTCCGTCCTCTGGGCATGCTCCATTGGCTGGCTGAGATAGTACCAGGCCTCTGTGGATGAATAAAGCGCCCAGTAATGTGCCTCTTTTTATGGGATCAAAAAGGACTTCTTGAATACCTCACCATCATACACTGCTGGTGCTCTCTAAGCTAGTCTTCACCACATACTCTCGCAAGGAGTTCCACAGGCTTACAAGTTAACTTTAACCAGCTACGCATTCGCTTCATTTGGTGACCCCCTGGTTCTTATGTAATGGGAACAAGTACATAACTTTTCCTTATTCAATTTTCCACAGCAGCCATGATTTTCTAGACCTCTGTCATATCCCTCCTTAGTTTCCTCTTTTCAAAGATGAAAAGTCACACTCTGTTTAATCTTTCTGCATATGGCACCCTGGGAGGCTGTGGATGGGTCCCACACACTGGGCCCATGTGCTGTACAATCTTAGCACTGTTCAGCCTCTGGCTCTGGGTTTTTAGGTGCACTCTCAGGGTTTAGCTTCCATTCCAGTGTCCCTCTTCAGGGGCAGGGGCCTGCTGGCCAAAGCAAGGACCATCCCTAGGATGGTGTGAGCCTTAAGATGCCATCCTCTCTGCCCCAGGCTCTGACTCCACACCACCCTTTCTTCAGCCCCCATCCCTCCCTCCCCACCCTGTACTGCCACTTTCTGGCTTTTGAACCTTCCCACAAGAAGTGCTGGAAAACAGTGGAGTTGGGTGGGCTGGATGGGCTGCTCCTGCCACCTCCCACTGGTGAGTGCCATGAATCAGGACAAACACCACCATACCCTCTCAAAGCACAGGGCCTCATGCCACCATCGCCATTCACCAGGCCACAAGTGTGACCCTGGTTAAGGCCGTGAGACTCGTTTCAGCTCAGCTCCCCAGACTGTCCAATTGTTTTAGCACACCCACCCCCCGAGCTCCCCTTTGGGCATCGTCTGTTGCCAGTTGTTATCACTGGAGGCACAGGATTTTTAAAGCGAAGAGATCCAGGTCTTGTCAATGGGATTGCTCTAATGGTCCCTTTGCTTTAGACAGCAGAAGGGACACTGTTAGCTGCTGGCCGGGTAATGTGCAGTGAGGTACTCCCCTGGGTCCTAAGCAACCCAGTTTTTTACTGTTAGAGCAGGCAGCTCCTAGCACACTCACCCACGGCCAGGCTGTGGTAACCAAACGGTTAAAGTTCTTTTGTTGTGCCGGCTGTGTTGCAGTGACAAAAGGGTTAACAGCAGGGTCAGGCTCAGAGCTTAACTAGTTACAAGTTTATTTAAGCTACAGTTATAAGTGTGCGGTTACAAAAGGCTATTGTTTACTTCTTATATGCTAGCAAAGTACAGGTGTTAACAAGTTACGTTACAATCCAGTACAAAGATATCTGTTACCATCTAAGACAATGATATCTTGACACTAGTTACAGAGCTCTAAGTCTTTAGCTGTGCACAAAAAAAGTCAGAGACCTAGCATGGGTGTATCTTACCCTCTCTGCGTCTCTCGACACCAGCGTAGCCAAGCTGGATCGGTCACTCAATTCCACGGAAAGACGAATATGAGGTTGGGCGTCCCCAGTAGTGGACCTCGGGAGGCAATCACCTGACCCGACCAGCAGGTAGTTGGTGGAATGCACTCAAAGTTAGAGTTCTGCTGGACCCATCTTTTATACCCCTTTTGGGTTACGTATTCTCTTTCTTATCTGTGGTGCCAGATCATACTGGTCTGTCTTTGTGACGCCAGTTTGTTAGAAGGGCATTTCTTACTTAGTTTGCACTTGTAAGAGAAGAGATAAGCAATTTAGGAGTACAGGACATTCTTTTGTGCGGGCGGGGCACGTCCCCTTCTGGGATGGTTGTGTGTGTGTGCATCATATCGATCAATGCCAGCTGGGGTGATTTCTTGAGGGTCCCCCCAGCCTTGTTGACAGTCTGGCCTGTTAGCCTTCCATCTGTACTTTCTGCTTCTCAGGGTCACGATAAGCTAGCATATCTGGGCCTCAATGAGGGCATCAAAGACTGTGCTGTCAGCAGCCGTTTCCGTGCCCTGTGTGCTCCTCGGTGGTGGGGCGGGCAGCGAGCAAGCTGGCTTGTAAGGGGGAGACTTTGTCTGGCTACAGACACCCAGATCCAGGTAAAATCAATGCAACACCTGCACACTCTTCCCTGCCACAGTGAGAATAAGAACACATGAACAGCCACAATAGATCAGAACCTAAGGTTCATCAAGCCCCACGTCCTATGTACAGACATTTGCATTAGCAGGTGCCCCACAAAGTCATGACTCCAGTGACCCATCTCCCATTGCTCATTCCCTGCTTACAGAAAAAGAAGTTGGGACATCATCTCTGTCCATCCTGGCGAGCTGCCAAAGAAAAACCTACGTGTTGTGAATTTATCTAGTTCCTTTTGGAACCCTTTGATCATCTTAACTTTTCCAACATCCCCTGGCAAGGAGTTCCACAGGTTGATTGTGCTTTGTGTGAAGAACTACTCCATTTGTTGTTTTGATCCCACACCTTGTTAATTTTGTTTGGTTACCCCTAATTCTTGTGCTGTGAGAAGAGGTAAAAACACTTTTTGTTTGCTTTCTCCACATACACCCTTAATAGACGGACATCTCTCTTATCCTCTCTGAGTTGTCTCTTTTCCAAGTTGCATTAACAGGTGTGTTTTGAACAAGACATGAGAAGTTATTCTTCCTCTCTACTCTGCGCTGGTTAGGCCTCAGCTGGAGTATTGTGTCCAGTTCTGGGCACTGCAGTTCAAAAAAGATGTGGAGAAACTAGAAAGGGTCCAGAAAAGAGCAGCAAGAATGATTAAAGGTCTAGAGAACGTGACCTATGAAAAAAGGTTGAAAGAATTGGGCTTGTTTAGTTTGGAAAAGAGAAGACTGAGGGGAGACATGACAGCGGTTTTCAGGTATCTAAAAGGGAGCCATAAGGAGGAAGGAGAAAACTTGTTCTTCTTGGCCTCTGAGAATAGAACAAGAAGCAATGGACTTAAGCTGCAGCAAGGGAGGCTTAGGTTGGACATTAGGAAAAAGTTCCTAACTGTGAGGGTGGTCAAACAGTTGAATAAATTGCCAAGGGAGGTTGTGGAATCTCCATCTCTGGAGATATTTAAGAACAGGTTAGATAGATGTCTATCAGGGATGGTTTAGATAGTACTTGGTCCTGCCATTGGGGCAGGGGGCTGGACTCGATGGCCTCTCGAGGTCCCTTCCAATCCTAATGTTCTATGATTCTATGATTCTATTCTATGAAGACTTCCACTGTAATTTCTCTCTCCTCATAACCAAGCTGTTTCATACTGCTAGTACATTTGTTTCTCTTGTCTGAATCTTTTTTTTTTCCATTTTCAATACAGTTTTTTTAAATGGGTTCAGCACATCTTCCATGCAGTATTCAATGTGTGTGTGTGTGTGTGTGCACATGTGTGCGTGCCATGGCTTTGTATACAGGCAATGTCAAAACCTTAGGAACAGAGGTTGCTCATAATTCTCAATTTTCATAACTCTGAACAAAGCGTTGTGGTTATTCCTTCAAGTTGACAGCTGCCCACTAACTTTATACAGCTTTGAAACCTTACCAGGCACAGTAAAAATCCTGCTTTCACTTTTTGTAAGGTTTTTGTTGTTGCTCTTTGGTTTTTTTCACATGTAACACAAGCCTGTCCTGATTTTTTTTGTCTTTTCTGGTTCCAGATTGGGCACTGCCAGCTCCCAGTGAGATGGGTGGTCGACGGTGTAAATAACTCTGACGCTCTTCTGTACCCCACTGTGACTGATTCTGGCCTATCACTGCCCATTGATTAGCTGGTTTCAGAGAATTAAGCACAGTCACTCCAAGAGCTCTTTTTGGAGCAGCCACAGCTCACTTAGAGCAGAGCCCTTTCTCAGCTTTAAGTGACTGTGCGAGAGTCGCTGAGGTGTGGGGCACTTCGTCGATACAGCTGTGCACGTGTTGCAATTTGAGCTTAGTTTCCCCTCCCCTGGTGCTCTCCTGACACCCTGCTCCTGCCCTCTGCCTTGAAGCCCTGGCCAGCTGCTCCCAGAGCTCTCCTGTGTAGTGTGGAGAGAGAGGGAGGGGGTGCTCATGTCAGGGTGTTCCCCTGGCCTCTTTTGCCAGATCCATGTACACATCTCTGCAGAGTAAGGGAGGGGACGAGGCTCAGGGAGAAGAGGGAGATGTTGGTAGATGTGGTATGATGGAGTCTTCAGACAAGTGTCTCCAGTTGTGTTTACAGAGCCAGAGCGTGGTTCTCTTACACTGCCGCAGCAAGCAGCACACACCAACTGCGTCTCTCTCTCTCACACACCGTAGCCGCATCTACACGTGCCGGCTACTTCGAAGTAGCCGCGCCAACTTCGAAATTTCGCCCGCCACGTCTACACGTGGTGAGCGCTATTTCGAAGTTGACATCGACGTAAGGCAGCGAGACGTCGAAGTCGCTATCCTCATGAGGAGATGGGAATAGCGCCCTACTTCGATGTTGAACTTCGAAGTAGGGCACGTGTAGACAATCTGCGTCCCGCAACATCGAAATAATGGGGTCCTCCATGGCGGCCATCAGCTGAGAGGTTGAGAGACGCTCTCTCCAGCCCCTGAGCTCTATGGTCGCCGCGTGCAGCAGCCCCTTAAAGCTCCCCGCCCCCTGAGTTCCTGCGCAGAAAGCTGAGAGCGCGTGCAGGCAGCTGCACTGCCACGCAGCCAGCCTGCACGCCCGCAGCAGCCACAGCCCAAATCCCCGCATTGATGGCAGCCAGCCAGCCCCCCAAGCACCCACAAGGCACTCCCCCCAAGGGGAGCCAGGGCTTCCTGGCTGGCAGCCAGCCAGGGAAGAGGCAGC
The DNA here is from genome assembly GCF_033958435.1 of Carettochelys insculpta. Classification (NCBI taxonomy): domain Eukaryota; kingdom Metazoa; phylum Chordata; order Testudines; family Carettochelyidae; genus Carettochelys; species Carettochelys insculpta. Next base: position 3,900,717 of record NC_134137.1, read on the forward strand.
GGGGATCCTCCTGGACGGAGGCCAAAATCTGGGACCCGCTGGGACTCTGGGGCGAGGAGGAGGTGCTCCAGGTAATGGGGAGCAAAAGGCAGAACACAGATACATTCACTCAGCTGGCCGAGGTCCTGGCTGCGCGGGGTCACCCTGCCTGCACTCCTGACCACGTCAGCAGTAAGGTTAAGGAGCTGCGGCAGGGTTATGCCTGGGCCCAGGATGTGGCCAGCCAATCTGGGGCCGCCCCCGCCACTTGCCCCTTTTACAGGGAGCTCAGGGCCATCCTGGGCCCCCGGTACACCTCCTCCCCCCCGGCCACTCTTGACACCTCAGCCGACGAGCCCCAGCAGGCCCCAGAGACGGAGTCCGCCCCAGAGGCAAGCCCTGCACCCCAGGTGCCCCCCCAGGAGCCCACCCCTTGGATGCCGGAAGAGGAGGAGGGGGACTCCTCCAGTGACAGGGGGCTCTGCATCACCCTCCCATCCCGCAGCTCCAGCAGGGCGTCTGCCCGATGGGTGTCCCCCAACCGTGGGAGCAGACCATCAGGTATGTACCCTCCCGGTGCACACCCCCGGGGTTAAGGGGCGGGGACAAGAGACATGACCAGGGCCCTCCACATGCCCAGATGACCATGGCCCCAAGGACAGCAGTGGCATGTCCCTCAGAAGAGTGCATCAGCCCCTGCCCCCCAGCAGGACAGCACCATGCCCCATCCCTGGGGATGGGGGGAGCAGAACCTAGGGTCCCCCGTGGGGAGTACACCCATCAGAAGCAGCATCATCTCTGGAGGACGGGGATGGGGAACCAGCAGCAGAGGGGTGGGGGGACAAGGGCCACAGCTCGGGGCCCACACTAACGGCTGTCTCCACTCCTCTTCCCCCCTGTGTTCCACAGCTGCACCATCGGAGGGCCCAGAGAGCGCCGGCGAGGTGTCCGTGGTCCCGGAGAGCCCACTGGGGCCATCCCAGCAGGCCAGCCCCTCAGCGGAGCACCGACCAGCCCCAGGACAAGGCCGACGGAGGAGTCACCCATGGACGGCCACGGACCCCCAGCTACTCGCGACCCTCCGGCGTCAGCTGGAGGTGTTGGAGCGGCGCCTGCGGGTGGAGGAGTGGCGGCTAGAGCTCCAGGAGCGAGCGCTGGCCTGGCGCCAGGAGGCTGGGGGGGCCTTCATGCGCACTTTCAATCGTATTGCACAATACCTGGCCCCCCCCGCCACTCTGCCCGCCGCTCTGCCCACTACGCCGCCCGCCGCTCTGCCTGCCGTCCCTCCACCGTCTGCTACCCTGGGGCCTGCCGCCAACGGGGACCATGGGCCTGTGGACACCAGCCGGCCATATTTGTCGGTTCTCCCGGCCCCGACCCAGCTTCGACCAGGGCTCTGGCCGAGACGTGGGTCGTGCCCCCAACACCGGGCACTAGACATTAGGGTGTGGGGGCTGAGGACGTGCCCCCCTCCCCTTTGTACGTACTCCCCCATTTGTAAATAGTTTTTGTTGGACCCCTGTTTTAGTAGCTGACCCCCCATGTAAATAGTTCCCCCCTTTTCTTCTGTTAATAATAATAAGTTGCACTGTTTTGTTTGAAACATGTCCATTTATTTCAAAGAAAAGTGTGTGGGGGGGTGCTCTTGGGTGATCTGTGGTGTGGGTATGGGGGCAGGAAGTGTTGTGGAGGATGGGGGGGTGCAGTGGTACCTGGCAACTGGGGGCAGCGGGTGGCTGGACGTCAGCCCTGCCAGCCGCCACAGCCCAGCCCTGGAAGAAGGCCTCTCCCTTGCTCTCCACCAGGTTGTAGAGTGCGCTGCACGAGCCCACAACCTGGTGGATGTTGGTGAGGCCCGCATCTAGGCAGGTGAGGAGACACCTCCAGCGCCCTTTGACACAGCCGAAAGTGCACTCGACCACCTGGCACGCATGGTTCAAGCACATGTGGAACTGCTCCTGGCTGGCTGTGACATGGCCCATGTAGGGGTGCATGAGCCAGGGCCAGAGGGGGTATGCTCTGTGTCTGCGACGATACAGAGGGGCATGGTGGTGTCCTCCACAGGGATCTCCTGCTGGGGGATGTAGGTCCCTGCCTCCAGCTGGCAGCACAGGCCCGAATTTCTGAACACCTGGGCGTCGTGGGTGCTGCCAGGCCAGCCAACATAAATGTCCAGGAAGCGGCCCCAGCTGTCCACCAAGGCCTGGAGGACCACTGAATGGTATCCCTTCCTATTGAGGAAGCATCCTCTGCTGTGCTCCGGGGCACAGATGGGGATATGGGTCCCATCCAGAGCCCCAAAGCAATTTGGGAAGCCCAGGATGGCAAACCCTGCGATGGCAGCATCCGTGTCCCCAAGCCGCACAAGCCTGTGGAGGAGCAGGGCATTGATTGCAAGGACGACCTGCAGGGGAAGGACATGAGAGAGCACCAGTGAGGGGTGTGCAGGGTGTTTCTGGCCCTCCACCCCCAGGCTCCCCCCCACATCAAGGGCTCCCTCCCTAGGCTCCACCCAGGGCTCCCCCCCGGGTCCTCTTACCTCCATGAGGACAGCCCCGACGGTGGCCTCGCCCACGCCGAACTACTGCCCTACGGACCGGTAGCTGTCTGGAGTGGCCAGCTTCAGACAGCGATGCCAACCCATTTCTCGACGGTGAGGGCACGTCGCATGGAGGTGTCCTGGTGCCTCAGTGTGGGGGTGGGCCACTGACAGAGCTCCAGGAATGTCTGCCGGCTCATGCGGAAATTCTGGAGCCAGCGGTCGTCGTCCCACTTGCCGAGCACCAGCCACTCCCACCAGTCCGTGCTCGTGGGGTAGCTCCACAGCCGGCGGCGTGTGCGGCGGGAGGGGGGCTGGGAGGGCAGCAAGGTCTGGGGCTGCTTCCTCATCCCCTGGGGGAAGTTCCTCTTCCTCAAATAAAAGATGATCAGCTGCCTCCTGCATAGCACTGAGCAGGGCAAGCACTGCTCCTGCAGGGGCAGGTGTGTGGACCTCTGGCTGCTGCTGCTGCTGCTGCTGCTGCTGCTGGGGGTCCATGCTGCTTCCACAGGGTGTGCGTGCCTGTGGCTCTGCAGACCGCATGCTGTGCAGGCTGCGTGTGTCTGGAAGGGGCCCTTTAAGGGAGCGGCTTGCTGTTGCCCAGGAAGTGCTAGTCCACCCTGTGACCCTGTCTGCAGCTGTTCCTAGCACCCTTATTTCTATTTGGGCTGCTTTGGTGTGTAGACGCTCCCCTGCAGCGCCTACTTCGATGTGGTGCTGCCCAGCATCGATGTTGAACGTCGACGGCACCAGCCCTGGAGGACGTGTAGACGCTGTTCATCAAAATGGCTTATTTCGATTTCGCTACATAAGCTATTTCGATGTAGCATCCCCGTGTAGACGTAGCCCATGTCTGTGTTTCCTCACACAAATGGTCTCACATGCACATTGGATCAATACTACATATACACTATCTCTTTCACAGTCACCCCTCCACCATATGCACGTGTTATGGTTATTGTTCTCACTTGTCGATAGGTCCTGCAATGCATATATACACTTGGTAATTTTATGCTTTCCGAGGGCTGTGATTTTCACTTTTTAGATGGTCTGGACAGTCAACATTTCATTTCTCTCTTATGTTTAAATTAAATTTTTGAGTAATGAATTCTAAAAGATCTGATCTCTCCTGGCTGGAGTAATTATCTTCATTAAAAAATAAAAAATCTAGATAGACAAAAGTTTTGTCTCTACTGGTGGTGCCCAACAGCACATAACCTCAATACAGCCACATGTGCCAAAACCCATTCTGCACCAGGATGGAAGAAATAGGAGAAATGATTGTATTTTTTTAAAATTGTATTTAAAGTGAAATTTGCAGTGTGGTGTCATGGCACTGTGGCTTCAGCTCTGGGGATACAACTTAAAGATTAGTTGAGAGAAGTCACCTCTTTTTTTTTTTTTTCTTCAAATTTAGAGTCTCTAGGAAGATATTAAGAACAACTCTAACATGGCAACACAAGAATACCCTCTGCCACGATTGTGCATCTCTCCTGTCCCAGCTTCTTCTGACTCATCCTTCTCTGTGTTTTGAAAGGCTGAACAAACCCTCTTTTGTGTCCACTGGGGGGGTCCCTACCTGCATGCCTCGTTCTCTGTGGAGAAGCTGAAGAAAACTGGTTTGATCTGCAATGCAATTACTCCCATCTTCTGCTGGCAGATATCTTGTACTTCTGAGAATCTTTAATGACCAAATTGTTAATAGACAGAGGTCTCCACCCCAGCTTCCTGCTCTTTAATAAAATGTGCATCAGCGAAGAGCACAAAAAGAGCCCAAAAACATAAGGATACAGATGGCCCCATGAATAGAAGGTGAGTTAATTGGTTTTCCAGGTGTCTAGGTATTATCTAGACAGTCCAGCACTGAAGAGAGAGAGAGAGAGAGAGAGAGAGTGTGTGTGTGTGTGTGTGTGTGTGAGAGGTGCCAGGTTATTAAACCATGACTGCCCCAATTCACTAAGGTCCATCTCACACATGCAGGGAGGCCCCTTATCAGCCTTCAGCAGCTCCTGCCTCAGCCCTCCGGCAGAAGGAACACAAAGGTCAAGGGCTGAGTGATGGTGAAAGAACCCATCTAAATTAAAATGGAATAGGTGGTGTAGGGAGGGCCTTGGAGAAAGAAATGGGGCAGGGCACTGGCCCTGGAGGAACAGAAGGGAGGGGGCAGTTGCCAGTCATTAGAAAGGTAGCAACCCTATGAATTAAATAGTTACAAGGACACAATTTCTGCAGTTTGTCAGCCTGACAGAGCACAATAAAGCCAAGAAAGGGTTTAATCTCTGTTTTGCTCCGAAGCAAGAGATTCAGAGAATGGGATTCACAACCATATCACCAGCAAGTACATGAAGGAGCTTGGTCTGAAAGCCTGGCCACAGAGAGAAAAATGTAGTTTATTTATGAATAACAAGCCAGAGCAGCCTGTCCCGGATCTGTCTGGTCCTAACTCCATAGATAATGGGGTGCAGCATGGGGGGCACAAGGAGGTACATGTTGGTAATAAGAACATGGACGTGCAATGGAACGTTCTGCCCAAAACGGTACATGAGGGATGAGAAGACACTTGGGATGTAAAAGATTATGATAGCACAGAGGTGAGAGCCACAAGTTAAAAAGGTCTTGAGTCGGGCGTCCTTTGTAGGGAGACGGAAGATTGCCCTAATTATCAGCATATAGGAGGTGGCAATAAAAATCCCATCCAGACCCAACACACCGAATAATGCAAAGAGGCCATAGTAACTACTGACCCGGATATCAGCACAGGCCAACTTCACTACAGCTATGTGCACGCAGTATGGCTCAGAGATGATGTTGGTTCCGCAATATGGCCATTGCCTCGCCAGGAAGGGATAGGGCAGCGCAACTATGCCACTCCGCAGCACCACAACCAGGCTTATCTTGGCCATCAAAAGCTGTGTCAGGATGGTGGAATATCTTAAAGGATGGCAGATGGCCACATAGCGATCCAAAGCCATGGCCACGAAGATCCCAGATTCAATCCCTACGAAACAGTGAATGAAGAACATCTGGGTGAGACAGGCACTGAAGTCTATCTCCCTGCAGTTGAACCAGAAAATGCTCAGTATTTTGGGAAGTGTGGACGTGGACAGGACCAGGTCGGTGACTGCCAGCATGCAGAGGAAATAGTACATGGGCTCATGAAGGCTCGGCTCACTCTTCACAATGAAAAGGATAGTGAAGTTCCCCAAGATGGCTATGATGTAGATGGCAGAGTAGGGAATAGAGATCCACACATGGGACATCTCCAGTCCAGGAATGCCCAGCAGGATGAATGTAGAGGGATTGGTGAAGTTGGCTGCATTGGAATATGACATGGAATAGGTGAGAAGGTTTCCAATTCGGAGGCAGAATTGTGTGTTTTACTTCTACTGTATGTTCCCACTGACTTCCTTTATTTGCCCAGGTTCTTGGGTGACGTCCTGGCACCAATACCTGGGTGGAGAGAGAATGTGAACAAGACACAACATATGCACTACTGGAGGCTGCTTTCATGGGTGAATCATTATTTAAAGAAATGAATTATGACTCATTGACCTTACTAACAAGAATTCCATATTTCGTATGACAATAATTCCTAATGTAACAGATCAGGAAACTTCAGATACACGAGAGGGAACAGAACAAAAAAGCAATAAAGTAGCACTTTAAAGACTAACAAAATAATTTATTAGGTGAGCTTTCATGGGACAGACCCACTTCTTTAGACCATAGCCATACCAGAACAGACACAATATTTAAGGCATAGAGAACCAAAAATAGTAATCAAGGAGGACAAATCAGAAAAAAATTATCAAGGTGAGCAAATCAGAGAGTAGAGGGATGGTGGTGGGGGGGGGTGTCAAAATCAGATTAAGCCAAATGTGCAAAAGAGCCCCTATCATGACCCAGAGAATTCGCATCCTGGTTCAAACCACATGTTAATGTGTTGAATTTGAATATAAAAGAGAGTTCAGCAGCCCCTCTTTCCAAAGTAGTGTGAAAATTCCTTTTCAGTAACACACAAACTCTTAACTCATTAACAGAATGGCCCACTCCATTAAAATGTTGGCTGACCGGTTTGTGGATCAGGAGTGTTTTTATGTCTGTTTTGTGCCCATTAACTCTTGTTTGAAGAGAGTTGAAGTCTGTCCAATGTATAAAGCATCTGGGCATTGTTGGCACATGATGGCACATGTGACGTTAGTTGACGAACATGAGAAAGTGTCCATGATTCTGTGAATAACCTGGTTAGGTCCAGTGATGGTATCTCCAGAATAGATATGTGGACAAACCTGGCTGTGGGCTTTGTTGCAAGGAAAAGTCCCAGGACTGGTGTTCCTGTGATAAAGACTGTGGCTGTTGGTGAGAATCATCATAGGTTTGGGAGGTTGTTTGTAGGACAGAACCACCGATAGGGCACTTTCCTTGAGCAACCTGGTCATAAGAGACCATCTCTGGTATCCATGTATCATCCATCTTCATAACATGACCAATGCAGTGAAACTCTCTCTTCATAAGCATTGCTTCTGGGCCTATCACACCACACAGCTTAAGAACCTCTGCCTATACCAAGGTCATTCCATAGGAGTTTGGTCAATTTTCAAAAGGCAGTGCTGGCTTTTGCTAATTGAGCAGATACATCATGATCCATGCAGCGTTAAGGACTGTACCAGCAGCAGTGATCACTGGAGTGCTGAGATCTTTCCAAACAGGCTGAGACATAACTTCTGTCTTTTTGAGGCTCACTGTGAGTTCAAAGCGGTGAGCAGAAGTAACAAAGCGATCAAAAAAGTTCTTGCACATCCTTCACTGAATGAGCCAACAATGCCCAGTCAACAGCAAACAGAAGGTCACAAGCTGTGTCTACACGTGCATGCTACTTCGAAGTAGCGGCACTAACTTCGAAATAGCGCCCGTTGTGGCTACACGTGTCGGGCACTATTTCGAAGTTAACTTCGACGTTAGGCGGCGAGACGTCGAAGTCGCTAACCTCATGAGGGGATCGGAATAGCGCCCTACTTCGACGTTCAACGTCGAAGTAGGGACCGTGTAGACGATCCGCCTCCCACAACGTCGAAATTGTGGGGTCCTCCATGGCAGCCATCAGCTGGGGGGTTGAGAGACGCTGTCTCTCCAGCCCATGCGGGGCTGTATGGTCATCGTGGGCAGCAGCCCTTAGCCCAGGGCTTCTGGCTGCTGCTGCTGCAGCAGGGGATTCATGCTGCATGCACAGGGTCTGCAACTCGTTGTCGGCTCTGTGGATCTTGTGGTGTTTAGTGCAAGTGTGTCTGGGAGGGGCCCTTTAAGGGAGTAGCTGGCTGTTGAGTCCGCCGTGTGACCCTGTCTGCAGCTGTGCCTGGCACCCTTATTTCGATGTGTGCTACTGTGGCGTGTAGACGTTCCCTCGCTGCGCCTATTTCGATGTGGTGCTGCGCAACGTCGATGTTGAACATCGACGTTGCCAGCCCTGGAGGACGTGTAGACGTTATTCATCGAAATAGCCTATTTCGATGTCGCCACATCGAAATAGGCTACTTCGATGTAGGCTTCACGTGTAGATGTAGCCACAGAGAGTTGTAGTAACCGCTTGAGTGCAAGTCTGAAGTCTCCAGAGACTGAACATACTGCCATCTGTTCAGAACTGAATAGGTATGCCCAATGTACAGTTCTTAACAGAGACTAACAGCATCATTGAAAAGTAGATGTTGAACAGGAGAGGACCAAGGAAACATCCTTGTTTTGATGTTTCAAAGGGTGCTGATGTCTCTCCAGGGTTTAGGGCTCAACCAAGCATGCCATCATGAAAAGACCAAACAATGTTGATAAATTTTTCAGGACAGCCAATTCGCCCAAGTATTTTCCAGAGCTCATTTCTGTTGATCCTGTCCAAAGCCTTGATCAAGCTGAGGAAGATCACTTAGAGGTCATGACGTAGTTCTCTACATTTCTGTTGTATCTGGATGGCTGAAAATATCATCTTGGCAGTGCCTCAACCATCGTGAAATCTGCACTGGCATTCAGGAATGATGCTATTTTAGAACACATGTAATGAAAGCCATTTGTAAAGGATGCTGGCCAGGATCTTATCAGCTATAGAGAGCAGAAGAATGCCCTGATGGTCATCACAACATGCACGGTCACCTTTACCTTTGTATATGTGTACAACCAAGACATCTTTGAAGTCCTGAGGGACTAGTTCCTTCTCCCAAATGACACTAAATAAATGGATGAGACAGGGCATCAACTGGCCACCAGGAGTTTTATAAATTTCTCACAGAATTTCGTCACTGCCGGGTGACTTTCCAGATTTAATCTGGCTAACAACTTTTCCTGTCTCATCAGGAGCTGGTGGTATGACCAGCTGTAAATCATTGGCCCACTGAGGAATCTCTTCATGAATGCTGCTGTCAAAATTTGAGGTCTGATTCAATACTTTGTTAAAATGTTCAGTCAGTGGTCAAGAATTTTAGCACTATCTGTGATCAAAGTGTGACCACCAGCAGAGGTCCTGGTGTGTAGCCAGCAATAAGTGGCTCATAGACTGCCTTCAGCCTGCCATAGAATGCTTTCTGATTGTGTCTATCAGCTGCATCTTGGAGTTTAACTGCTTGATATTTCCACCAGTCCTCTTTCATTGACCGTAATTTGACTTGTGCCTCGTGCTTGGCTCAAATATATGCTAATTTCCTTGAGACATTCACTTTATCATTGAGTCAAGCCAGGTGTGTCACATGCATCTTATTAAGAAGAGCTTGGGCATCTCTGCCCTTGTCATCAAACCAGTCCTTGTGCCTGCATTTTTGGAAACTTAGGATCTCCACAGCATTTCCGTAGGTTGTTTTTTTGACTTTAATCCGATCATCCTCAATAGCGGGTTACAAGTCTGGACATTCATTGCTGATAGCTAAGGAAGTGCTAAGACTAAATTGAAACAGTGTTTGTGTCTCAGCTATTTCAAATTACTCCTGGAGTAGCATTCACGGAATTACTGCCCAGCATGCTTGGGAAAATCTATCAGGTAGATTGTCCCACTAAAAAGACTGAATGCAAGAGGAAGCATGGGAGGTGCCCTGTTACACTGAAAGGACTTTCCTTGAAATCCTCCATCTGGAGTATGGGCCCAGGCATCCTCATATGAAGAACTGACTTATGTGTGTGTCGGTGACTTGCCCAGATCACTTCAGGCTTCATCTTGGGGTGCACTTTTACACAGGGCTGTGTCTACATTGCATTCCTCTGTCAACAGAGGAATGAAAATGAGGGAAATTGAAAATGCAAATAAAGTGCCGATTTACAAATCTCACTCTTCATTTGCATAATTTCTTCCAAACACTTCTCTGGAAGAGAGTTTTTCAAAAAAAGAAAAGCTGTGTAGATAAGTAACAAACAGGAAGCCGTGCTCGTCTATACACTATCACAACAAAAAGCAGTCAAGTAGCACTTTAAAGACTAGCAAAATAGTTTATTGGGTGAGCTTTCGTGGGACAGACCCAATTCTTCAGACCACAGCCAGACCAGAACAGACTCAATATTTAAGGCACAGAGAACCAAAAACAGTAATCAAGGAGGACACATCAGAAAAAGATAATCAAGGTGAGCAAATCAGAGAGTGGAGGGTGCGGGGGGGAGGTCAAGAATTGGATTAAGCCAAGTATGCAGACAAGCCCCTATAGTGACTCAGAAAGTTCCCGTCCCAGTTTAAACCATGTGTTAATGTGCTGAATTTCAATATAAAAGCCAGCTCAGCTGCTTCCCTTTGAAGAACGGTGCGAAAATTCTTTTTTAATAACACACATACCTTTAGGTCATTTATAGAATGCCCCATTCCCTTAAAATGTTGACTAACTGGTTTATGGATCAGGAGTGTTTTGATGTCTGTTTTGTACCCATCGACCCTTTGTCTAAGGGAGTTAGAAGTCTGTCCAACATACAAAGCATCTGGGCATTGTTGGCACATGATGGCATATATGATGTTAATAGAGGAGCATGAGAAAGTGCCCGTTATTCTGTGAGTAACCTGGTTAGGTCCAGTGATGGTATCTCCAGAGAAGATATGTGGACAAAGCTGGCAGCGGGCTTTGTTACAGGGAAAGGTTCCAGGACTGGTATTCCTGTGGTATAGACTGTGGCTGTTTGTGAGGATCCTCATAGGGTTGGGAGGTTGTCTATAGGAGAGAACAGGCCTGTCACCCAGGACCTTCTGGAGTGTGGCATCCTGATTAAGGATAGGTTGTAGGTCTTTAATAATTCGTTGCAGTGGTCTGAGTTGGGGGCTGTAGGTGATGACCAGTGGTGTTCTGTTCTTGGCTTTTTTGGGCTGATCTTGGAGTAGCTGGTCTCTGGGTGTTCGTCTGGCCCTGTCGATTTGTTTTTTTACTTCTCCCGGTCGGTAATTCAGGTTTATGAATATTTGGTAAAGATCTTGTAGTTTTTGGTCTCTGTCAGTTGGATCAGAGCAAATGCGATAGTATCGAAGAGCTTGACCGTAAACAATGGATCTAGTCATGTGTGCAGGATGGAAGCTAGAAGGGCGTAGATAAGTATAGCGATCAGTAGGTTTTCGGTACAGTGTGGTACTGATCAGGCCATCCTTGATTAGTACTGTAGTGTCCAGGAAATGCATCTCCTACATGTTGTAATCGAGGCATAAGTTGATGGTGGGGTGTAGATTGTTCAAGTCTCTGTGGAATTCTTCTAGAGCCTCTGTACCATGGGTCCAAATCATAAAGATGTCATCAATGTATCTTTAGTAGAGGAGTGGTAATAGGGGATGAGAGCTGAAGAATCGTTGTTCCAGGTCAGCCATAAATATATTAGCATATTGTGGGGCCATGCAGGTGCCCATAGCAGTTCCACTAATCTGGAGGTATAAATTGTCCCCAAATTGGAAATGATTGTGTGTGAGAACAAAGTTGCAGAGGTCAGACACCAGATTGGCTGTGGTGGCATCAGGGATGGTGTTCCTGATTGCTTGTAATCCGTCTTTATGTGGAATATTAGTGTACAGAGCCTCTACATCCATTGTGGCAAGGATGATGTTATCAGGAACTTTTCCGATGTTTTGTAATTTCCTCAGGAAGTCGGTGGTATCTCGGATATAGCTGGGAGTGTTGGTGGCATCGGGTTTGAGGAGGGAGTCCACGTAACTGGATAGTCCGGTGGTAAGGGTGCCAACACCTGAAATGATAGGGCTTCCAGGATTTCCAGGTTTGTGGATTTTGGGAAGTAAATAGAATAATCTAGGCTGTGGCTCAGATGGTGTGTCTGAGTGAATGAGGTCCCAAGTAGCAGCAGGGAGTTCCTTCAGTAGTTGTTGTAATTTCCTTTGGAATTCCAAAGTGGGATCAGAGGAGAGAGGTCTGCAAAATGTGGTGTTGGAGAGTTGTCTGGCTGCCTCCTGTTCGTAGTCTGACTTATTCAGGATGACAAAAGCACTCCCTTTGTCAGCTGGTTTGATTATGATGTCTGGGTTATTTTTGAGACTCTGGACAGCATAGCGTTCAGCATAGTTGAGATTGTATCTCATTTGGCATTGATTGTGTATAATGTCAGCCTGAGCACGGTTGCAGAAGCACTGTATGTAGAAATCTAGACTTTCACTGTGACTTGTGTAGATAAGGTTCTTGGGGTGGGGGAGAATTATTTTTGAAAAAATCTGTTCTTCCTGAGAAAAAAATGCGGAAGGAAGGTTCTTTCAAAACTTTTTTTTTGCCTTCATTTGTGCTTCTTACCTTTTGAGAATATTTGTTACCAACTGACATTCTGAAAAAAGGACTGTCGACCCATCCCATCTGATCCAGAAACTTGACATATGCCAGCAGTTTATTCTATCACTGCTCTAAGCACGCAGTAAAACTTTGCAGATGGTGTACGTATTTGGTTTCTTTGACAATTTTAATCTTTCTTTCTTTCTTTCTTTCATAAAAATAAGCTTTCAGAATTTAGCTACTGCAGCTGTCCCTTTATTAACACACTCAGCAGTGCCCCCAAAAGCCTCATTATTACAACTCAATGAAATAGCTGGAGCCCATGTTCCGGGCATGTGTTCAGCTTTGGTAACAGAGTAGGGGAGAGCAAAACACAAATAAACAACAAAACCGATTAGGAAGAAAAAATTATACTGAAAAATAAGAATGAAAATTGGGAGTTAGAATCAAAGAATCCTAGGGCTGGAAGGGACCTCAGGAGGTCATCAAGTCCAGCCCCCTGCTTCAGGCAGGATCAACCCCAACTATGTCATCTCTGCCAGGATTTTGTCAAGCCAGGACTTAAAAAACCTGTAGGGTTGGAGAATCCACCACCTTTCTAGGCAACGCATCCCAGTGCTTCACCACCCTCTTGGTGAAGTAGTTTTTCCTAATATCCAACCTGCTCCACTCCTTCTGTAACTTCAGACCATTGCTCCTTGTTCTGCCATCTGTCACCACTGAGAACAGTTTCCCCCCATCATCTTTAGACCTCCCCTGAAGGCTACAATTAAATCACTCCTTAGTCTTCTCTTTTGAAAACTAAACAAGCCCAAACCTCACAATTTACCTCCATAGGTCATGTATTTCAGCCCCTAAATCATTTTTGTTGCCCTCTGCTGAACCTGCTCCAGCACATCCACATCCTCTCTATAATGGAGGGCCCAGAACTGGATGCAATACTCCTGAGACATGCCTACACTTGGCCAAAATTTCTAAAGGGTCATGCTAATGGCCAAATCGGAGAATACTAATGAGGCGCTGAAATGAATATTTGGCACCTCATTGGCATGCTGCTGGCTGCAGCACTTTGAAAGCGCTGTGTTTCAATTACACGCAGCTCAGTGACACAGGGCCATTTTCGGAAGGAGCCCCAAAGGTCAAAATCTCCTTATTACTATCAGCTGATAGGAATAAGATTTTGACCGTTGCAGGGTCCTTTTGAAAAAGGTCCCATGTAGATGAGCTGCGCATAATCGAAACACAGCACTTTCAAAGTGCCACAGCCAGCAGCATGGCAATGAGGTGCTGAATATTCATTTCAGGACCTAATTATTATTATGCAATTTGGCCATTAGCATGGCACTTTCGAAATTTTGGCTAAGTGTAGACATAGTCCACATCTGGCCTCACCAGTGCTGGATAGAGGGGAACAACAACTTATCTTGATCTGCTCAAAATCTTCCTCCTAATGCACACCCAATATGCCATTAGCCTTCTTGAACACAAGGGCACACTGTTTACTCATACCCTGCCTTTCACCCACCATAATTCATAGATTCCCTTCCACTCTATTGCCGCTTAGCCAGTCAGTCCCCAGCATATAACAATGCTTGGGATTCTTCCATCCCAAGTGCAGGACTCTACACTTCTTGTTGAACCACATCAGATTTCTTTTGGCCCAATCCTCCAATTTATCCCGGTTGCCCTGGATCCTCTCTCTGCCCCCCAAAGTATCTACCTCTCCCCCTAGCTTGGTGTCATCTGCAAACTTGCTGAGGGTTCAACCCAGTACCTCATTTAGGTCATTAATAAAGATGTTGAAGAACAACAACACTGTCCCCAGAATTGAGCCTTGGGGCATTCCACTTGAAACCAACCGCCATCCATATATTGAGCCATTGACCACTGCCCATTGGACCGGAACCATCAAGAGAGCTTTCTACGTATCTTATAGTCTGTGTCTCCAATCCATACTTCCTTAACTTATGAGCAAGAGTCCTGTGGGTGACTGTATCAAAAGCTTTGCTAAAGTCAAGGTATATCACACTTACTGACTTTCCCATGTCCTCAAGAGTCTGTTACCTCATCATAGAAACTAATCAGATTGGTCAGGCATGACTTGCCCTTGGGGAATCCATGCTGTGTACTCTTGATTACATTCCACTCTTCCAAGTGCTCCAAGGTGGATTTCTTGCGGATCCCCTTCATTATTTTCCCAGGGACTGAGGTAAGTCTCACTGGTCTATAGTTTCCTGGATTGTCCTTCTCTCCTTTTTTAAAGAGGGGCACTACATTTGCCATTTTTCAGTCATCTTGGATGTCTCCTGATCTCCAAGAGTCTTCAAAGATAATGGCCAAAGGCTTAACAATGATGTCTGCCAATTCCGTCAGTACCCTGGGGTGAATTAAATCCAGACGCACAGATTTATGTGCATGTAGTTCTTCTAAGTAGCTCTTAACCCGTTCCTTCCCAACCAATGGCTGCCCTCCATCTTTTCATACTGCATGGTCTAGCAACGTAGTGTGGGAGGTGTCGTCTTCCATGAACACGGAACCAAAAATAAGCACTCAGTACTTCAGCTTTTTATGTAAATCACCCCACCAAGTTTCTGTTATTCCAATCACCTCATACTTCTTGAAGGAGAGTTCTTTAAGAAGAGATTATTAGACCCCTAAAAAGCGAAATTAACCCATTTTCATCCTCCAATGACAGTATAGGAATGTGTGTGGAATCTTCATGGTTTCCTCAAACAAACATTGATATCCCTCAGTCATTCACAAAACGAGGGTAAAAATTCAGATAAAAATGACCAGTGTACAATTTCAGTAGCTCACACACAAAGTAGACTAAATTCTCTGTAACTCCTGGATCAGGCAAAGGCATTGTCAATGGGCAATGATGAGTGAATGTATTCCAGGGAGGCTCTGCAGAGATCATCACTAGGCCTGATGCTTTTCACTATTTTCATCAATAATCTCTAAGCAAACAGAAAATCAGGGCAGCTAAAATTTGTGGAGGACCCAAAAGCTGCGTCTACACGTGCACGCTACTTCGAAGTAGCGGCACCAACTTCGAAATAGCGCCCGTCGCGTCTACACACGTCAGGCGCTATTTCGAAGTTAACTTCGACGTTAGGCGGCGAGACGTCGAAGTCGCTAACCTCATGAGGAGATAGGAATAGCGCCCTACTTCGACGTTCAACGTCGAAGTAGGGACCGTGTAGACGATCCGCGTCCCGCAACGTCGAAATTGCTGGGTCCTCCATGGCGGCCATCAGCTGGGGGGTTGACAGATGCTCTCTCTCCAGCCCCTGCGGGGCTCTATGGTCACCGTGGGCAGCAGCCCTTAGCCCAGGGCTTCTGGCTGCTTCTGCGGCAGCTGGGGATCTATGCTGCAGGCACAGGGTCTGCAACCAGTTGTCAGCTCTGTGGATCTTGTGTTGTTTAGTGCAACTGTGTCTGGGAGGGGCCCTTTAAGGGAGAGGCTGGCTGTTGAGTCCGCCCTGTGACCCTGTCTGCAGCTGTGCCTGGCATCCCTATTTCGATGTGTGCTACTTTGACGTGTAGACGTTCCCTTGCTGCGCCTATTTCGATGTTGGGCTGAGCAACGTCTAAGTTGAACATCGACGTTGCTGGCCCTGGAGGACGTGTAGACGTTATTCATCGAAATAGACTATTTCGATGTTGGCTGCACGTGTAGACGTAGCCAAAGACTGGCAGAGTGGTACAATGAGGAGGACGGGGCAGGCCATGAATTGACCTAGAGCCTTTGGTGAGCTGATCTCTTACAAACAAATGATTCAATTGAGTAAATGCAAAAATATTGACTCAAAATAGGGAATGTGGGACAAACCCACAAAGTTCTGAAAAGGACAGAGAGGGCCATAGTATAGATCCAGCTCATTGTGAGCTCCTAATGCGATACAGTGGACAAAAGGGCTGATGAAATCTCTGAGTAAAATCTTTGGCTAAACCAAAACATCCAAAAATAAATTAAGAACAACTGAAAAATAAAAACAGTCCAATAAAAAGGGGGAAGTTGGTCAAATTGCAAAGTAGGCATATAAACAAATAACTCAAGTATGTAGTGGTAAGAATAGCAAAGGCACAATAGAAGCTCGGTCTGACTACAGGCATAAAGTTTAACAATAAAACATTGTGCCAACATATTAGAAGCAAAAGAAATACCAAGGTCAGGGTAGGCCCATTACTCAGTGAAGAAGAGAAACCATAACAAAGAATGTGGAAATGGCAGTGGTGGTCAAAGGATTCTTTCTTTCAGTTCTCACCCTGAAGGTTGATGGTGAATGGGCAGCTAACATAGTAAATACTAGTGAAAATGTGAAAGGCTCAGAAGCTAAAATAGAGAAAGAACAAGTTATAAATAGTTTAGGCAACTTAGATGTCTTCAGGTCACCAAGGCCTGATGAAAGTCATCCCAGCATTTTTAAGGGACTGGCTGAGGAGATATTTGAGCCATTAGTTATGATCTTTGAAAGGTCATAAAATACAGTAGAGATTCCAGAGGACTAGACAAGTTCACAAATAGTGCCCATCAATAAAAGTGGAATTAAGATCAACCCAGGGAAGTATAGATCTGTCAGCTAAACCTTTCTACCAGGAAAGCTATTGGAGCAATATTTAAGGATCAATTGCAAACAGGTGTGAAATAATAAGTAGCTGTCAGCATAAACTTGTCAAAAGCAAATCTTGTCAAAACAAACACATAGCTTATTTTGAGAGGGTAACAAGTCTTGGGTGTGGTGGGGTGGGGGATGGCAGCAGTAGATGTAATACAGCTAATCTTTAGTAAACCTTTTGACACAGTCTTGCATGTCTTCTGATAACAGCCTCACTAACAAACTAGGGAAATGCAACCTCAGTGGAGCTACTATCAGGTGAGTACAGAATTCGTTGGATAACCATTCCCAGAAAATGGTTGTCAGTGCTTCACAGTCATATTGGAAAGGCATGAGGCATGGGCTTCTTCAGAGATCAGTTCTGGGACCAGTTCTGTCGTAAGTGGCAATGGTGAGATTGTCTTTAATTAACGCTGCCTGACACCTTCAAGGAGAGACCTTCATTTCATTTGTTTTTAAATTTTCCAAACCTTAAGCAGTTTGAGTGAAATTTCCCATAAGGGTGTCTGATTCTTCTCCCCACCCTTCTCCCCGCCCCCGAAAGTTTTACACGTAACAAGTTCAGCCAATTCCTTACATGAAGCTTGGAGAAAATATGTCTTGCCCATGTTGTACCAGTGAGGATCCCTGCCATCTCTATGTTTTCCAGCACATAAAGGTCAGGTGACAGCCTCCAGCTCTCCCCTGCTTAATGGCAAGTGATCTGAATTGCACAAAGAGGAGATGTCAGTCTCTGTGCTTTAACACACAGCTGGCTGCTCCAGACTTCACTCACTTCTTACTCCAAGGGGAGTTTGTCCCAGTGTGGCCTGAGAAAATTATGAGCCAGGACCTCAGAATTCCATCTTGTATTTTACATTCACTAACACCTTTTATCCTGCAGGATCCACTGTGCCCCTGAAAAGCAGTCACCTCAGGGCTGGAGGGCCTCATCTTGGATGCAAGAAAAGAGGGATGTTTTATCCAGTGACATTGGAGCAAACATGCCCCCTGTGTCAAGGGTTCTGGGAATGTTTAATGTCTGTACAAAGCGAAAAAGGACCACAGGCTTACAGTCTATCCCATCACACCCACGTAGCAGAGGGTTTTCTGGGCAGGTGAGTGTCTCAGCAAGAAATCGTTACCTGTGAATTCTGAGAGAGAAATGTCTTCCCTGGGATTCCCCTCCGGTAGCCGTGTGACACACCTCTCTCAGCCCAGCAGCAGCAGCAGCGTCTCTTGCTGACAGCTGACACAGCCCTGTTTATAACAGAGGCCTGTGCCGTCCCAGTGGGATTTCTTCAGACTCTAAAGGAGAAGTGACATCTGAATGTAACCAGGTTGGGGACCAGCGTGTCTGTGTTTTGGTGCTACTTTTCCAGCTGTTGAAGTAAATAGTAATTATGGGAACCTCACAAAGGGAGATGGGAACTCTTGGACTCTGTGCTGAGTCCAGGAGGAATTGGTGTATGTATTTGTGTGTATTTAAGAATCATACCAATTAGGAAAATAGTATAAAGTGTAGCTGTCCCTCAGCTCTTATGCCCTGTAAATGCCCAAGAGGTATGGGTGGAGCGTAGACACATGGCTCTGGAGACCAAAGACTGACAGGAGATGCACCATTTTCTTCAGGCACATGCAGCTGTCATTACAGTATATCAGATCAGTAACTCTCATCAGTAACTACCAGGATACTGTGCAGCAGCCTTCACTGAAATCTCTTGTGAAGAGCTAGGAAAGTCAGTTTGTTAGTATGAAAATATGAGTATTAAGCAGATGGGTGAACTGAGGCACAGCGAGACTAGAATTGGCCAAGATCACACAGGCAAAGACAAGCAAGATGGCAGAGTGATTCCAGGTATCCTGGCTTCCCTGCCATATCCTGGGTCTGTTGGTCATATCTAGAAGGAAACGGAACCCCCCGCCCTATAGGGAGTGTTTTTGGGCAGGACCCAGAGCAAGAGCTAGAAAAGGGAGTCTGAGCCTTCATCATCCTCTCCAGATGAATCAGAGGTTTTCAGAACTAGCTAGAGTTGCTCAGCTCCCCACTCCTGAGAGGTGTGAATATGAGGACTCCACTTCTGCTCCCATTCAGACACCTGCCAGTGGATGACAGGCAATGGGGCCACTTTAAGGAAACAGATTCAGTAAAAGGAACACCAGCAGAATATCCTTGTCAGTGGCATGAACCGTGGGGCTGTCCTAGGGACAGAGGACTTCCCCTCCTCCAGAGCTGCCATGGAACAAGGTGCCCAATAGACAGGTTAAAGGCTGAATTAATGTTGTCATTGGACTTTTCCTCTCCCTCTTGGTTCATCTGTTCCCAGGTGGAATTGAAACGGAATGGTCCAGACTGAGCCAGATTTCCCAGCATGTCCCTGGCTGGAGGGCACTTGAGTTCCTATACCCCCACACTCTGCTTGCTTGTCCGCTGAGTGAGGTAGGGGCAGGGGCAGGGCTTGATCTTCATCTGCAGCTAAAGGCAAAGAGAGGCGGTGGCAGCTAGGCCCTGAACTTGGCTGGATTATGGCTGCTGTTTATTATAATTTATTATGATTATCATTCACAAAGGCATCTCAAGCAGTGCTACAGGATGGAAATCAAATACCTAAGCAGCAGTTCTGCAGAAAAGGACCTGGGCATTACAGTGGATGAGGAGCTGGATACGAGCCAACAATACGCCCTTATAGACAGGAAGGCTGTTGGTATATTGGACTGTGTCAGTAGGAACATTGCCAGCAGATCAAGGGAACTGATTATTCACCTTTATCTAGCACTGGTGAGGTTACATCTGGAGGACGACATCCAATTCTGCCTCCTCACCCCCGCATTACAGAAAACAATGTGGACACACTGGAGAGAGTCTAGCAGATGTAGTAAGTACAGGCCCAATATGAGGCCTTAGGCCTGAACCAAAGTAATGGTCAACACTTTGCTAACAGAAAGCAAAGTGCAGCTGTGAGCTAAAGGGATGCATTGCTCACAGAAGTTGGTGAGAAGAGGGTTGATGGTGCACAAACATATCTACCTAGCACATTGAAGTAGGTACATGCTACCAGAACTCCCTACCCTGGAACATCCCACAGATAACAAAGAACAGGCCGACCCATCCCAATGACAGGGGCAGAAGGGTAATATGATGGATAGAGTTGTTTTGTTCAAACCAACACGTACAAGGGGAGAGGCGGCACCTGACTACGTAGAAGGGTTGTACCTCAATACGTCAGGAGTGATGTGTAAATTGTTTGTACCTGTGTATAAGAATGTACTCCTGGGGTGTGGTCTGGATCTGGCTGAGGGGGCAGTGGAAAGTCCCGCCCCTGACTGAGCCGAGTCCATTGATCGTGGGTGCATATTTGTAGTATGCCCTGACTTAGACTGAGAAGTCTACAGGGAACTACTATTGTGTCCAATACGGCAATAAACCTGGCCGACGTGCCTTCTCACCTTACTAGACTCTGTGGTCATTGGGGGTTCTCTTCGGGTCTGCTGTGTGAGCTATCTGCAGAGCTCGGGCAGCGCACAGAGGGAACACGCACGCAGCCGAGTGATACCAGCATTGGAGAGAGCAGAGCACCACACTGGTGGCATCTGACAACACTGGTGACCCCGACTGCTGATCTGGTATGTAAGCGAGCTGCCCGCTGTAGGAATCACGATCTAACATGGCAGAAAACCTCGAGCTAGGGAACCCCCTGATCCCTTCCCTTATGATCCCCACGGAGTTTGATAAGTCTTGGACCCTCTGGATTGCCAGTGAAGGGGGCCCATATGAATTTAAAAAAGAGAGTGGGAAAACATGGACTGGCATATGTAGAGCGATGGTAGAAACCGAGGCTCTGAAAAATAGTAATAAAAGTAAAAAAGCAAGAACTTTGCACCTTATGTCTATGGCCGTAAGATGGCTTAGACAGCATGCTGGCCTGCTGGCCAAACAAGTAATGGAAGAAACAGGGGAAGTAGAAGAGGTAACCCGGGCAGTCGAGCACTGGAAAGCCCAAGCTCTTTTAGCAGGGCAGCAGGCAATCCAGACTCACGATATGCTCGAGCAAGTAAAGCAGGAAAATAAACAATTGGAGACAGATGTAGAAAACCTGAGAAGCAAAAAGTGCCGTCCCCTGGTATTCAATGTAATTCAGGTGCTGTTACAGTTCCTGAGGAATGGGGACAGAAATTAAAACAGGTGGCTCTTGCCAAATTAAGAGCTGGAACTTGAGACACTTGGGATGGGCGTTGTAATGAGGACCTGTGGAATGGCCCTGGTGACCCATCCTTTCGTGACCCATGGGCAGGGGCTACTGCACCGCAACCGCCACCTTATGATGTAAGCCAGGTTCTGGATAAGCCCTCCCCAAAACCTAGATCAATTCCAGTAAAAACAGGAGAAATGGGTGAAAATGGGACAGAAGGCCCCACTGAAAAGCCTATTCCCCACCTTTACCCCGATGCTACCCCGTGGTCACAGACCCCTCCTGCATTAAAGTTATGGGATGAAGTAGAAACTGTAACGAAACATTTAACTGAGCGTTTGAGGAAGCCCTGGCCCCGTCATAACTATGCAGAAAGGGAAAGAGATCAGGAACCTACCTCCCCCTCCCATCCCCCACGAGTGAGCGGCTCTGCAGCCAAGCTCGACGCGTTATAGATTAATGAACTAACTGCGCTAGCTGGAGCTGTTGGACCTCCCCCCTCTGAAAATTTCAGTGAGTTTATGGCATGGCTCCCTAAGAACATAAGAAGAACATAAGAACGGCCATACTGGGTCAGACCAAAGGTCCATCCAGCCCAGTATCCCGTCTGCCGACAGTGGCCAATGCCGGGTGCCCCAGAGAAGGAGAACAGAAGACAATGATCAAGTCATTTATCTCCTGCCATCCATCTCCTGCCCTTGTTCTGAAGGCTAGGGCACCATACTTTATCCCTGGCTAATAGCCATTTATGGACCTAACCTGCAAAAATTTATCAAGCTCTTTTTTAAACCCTAATAGAGTCCTGGTCTTCACAGCCTCCTCGGGCAAGGAGTTCCACAGGTTGACTGTGCGCTGTGTGAAGAAAAATTTCCTTTTATTAGTTTTGAACCTACTACCCATCAATTTCATTTGGTGTCCCCTAGTTCTTGTATTATGGGAAAAGTTAAATAATTTTTCTATATTCACTTTCTCCACACCATTCATGATTTTATATACCTCTATCATATCGCCCCTCAATCGCCTCTTTTCCAGACTGAAAAGTCCCAGTCTCTCTAGCCTCTCCCCAGTCTAGAGAGACTGGGACTCATAAACTCATAAAGGCTCGCAGTTACTCAAAGCAGTAGGGATTGACACGTTGCAGGACCAATTTTGCTGCAAACCCTGTTGGGACCCCTGAACTGTCATACCCTCGGTTTTGATGATGATGTTGCACAGATACGTAAACGTGTGGTTCAGAAGCACTTTAAGTTGTCCAGTGAGTTAGCTACTCTCCAAGGAATTGCAAGATTGCAGGGGGAGGCTCCAGCCAAACTGGCAGACAGAATTCAAACTTATCTCAGATTAACAGCAGGGTCTGCTAACGTGGAAGATTTAAAGCACGGGGTCACCAGTATTGTCAGATGCCACCAGCGTGGTGCTCTGCTCTCTCCAATGTTGGTATCACTCAGCTGCGTGCATGTGTTCCCTCTGTGTGCTGCCCCAGCTCTGCAGACAGCTGACACAGCAGACCCGAAGAGAACCCTCAATGACCACAGAGTCTAGTAAGGTGTGAAGGCACGTCGGCCAGGTTTATTGTCGCATTGGACACAATAGTAGTTCCCTGTAGACTTCTCAGTCTAAGTCAGGGCATACTACAAATATGCACCCACGGTCAATGGACTCGGCTCAGTCAGTGGCGGGACTTTCCACTGCCCCCTCGGCTGGACCCAGACCACATCCCAGGATTACATTCTTATACAGAGGTACAAACAATTTGAACATCACTCCTGACATATTGAGGTACAACCCTTCTAGGTGCCACCTCTCACCTTGTACATGTTGGTTCAAACAAAACAACTCTATCCATCATATTACCCTTTTGCCCCTGTCATTGGGATGTATTGGCCTGTTCTTTCTTATCTGTGGGATGTTCCAGGGTAGGGTGTTCTGGTAGCATGTACCTACTTCAATAGGCTAGGTAGATATGTTTGTGCACCATCAACCCTCTTCTTGTCAACTTCTGTGAGCAATGCATCCCTTTAGCTCACAGCTGCACTTTGCTTTCTGTTAGCAAAGTCTTGACCATTACTTTGGTTCAGGCCTAAGGCCTCATATTGGGCCTGTACTTACTACAGCGGAGGGAGACAAAATTGACAGAGGGCAGGAGCACATGACCTATGAGGAGAGGCTGAGGGATTTAGACTTATTTATTCTATAGGAGACAAGAGTAAGGTGGGATTTGATAGCCGCCTTCAGCTACTTGAAGGGAGATTACAAAGAGGATGAGAGAGGCTGTTTTCAGTGGTGACAGATGACAGAATGAGGAACAAAAGTCTCAAGTTGTAGTGGGGGAGATCTAGGTTGGATACCAGGAAAAATTATTTCCCTAAGAGAGTGGTCAGGGACCAGAATGAATTATCTAGGGTGGTGGTAGAATCTTTAAATCTTTAAAGCCTGGACAGAGATAATATAGTTGAATTAGCCCTGATTTCAGTGGGGGTTGGACTTGTTGACCTCGAGAGGGTTCTTCCACCGTTGTACCTGAAGGCCTGTTTTGGGTGTTTCCAGACTCTCGTCATAGCCGCCTCGGGCAAGGAGTTTCTTCACACAGCGCACAGTCAACCTGTGGAACTCCTTGCCCGAGGCGGCTGTGAAGGCCAGGACTCTATTAGGGTTTAAAAAAGAGCTTGATAAATTTTTGCAGGTCAGGTCCATAAATGGCTATTAGCCAGGGATAAAGTATGGTGCCCTAGCCTTCATAACAAGGGCAGGAGATGGATGGCAGGAGATAAATCACTTGTCTTCTGTTCTCCTTCTCTGGGGCGCCTGGCATTGGCCACCGTCGGCAGATGGGATGCTGGGTTTGATGGACCTTTGGTCTGACCCAGTATGGCCATTCTTATGTTCTTATGTTCTTATAGTGTAAAACTCACACAATGCAGTATTTTATAACTTATGAAGTACATACAAATCCAACGAGGTGCCAGCCTTTGGCAGAATAAGACGTTTTATGACTCACAAGGCACACCTTACACAAAACATAATTACATCACAACCATGCATACAGGACAGCTTGGGGTCCAGAGTGTCACAGTGATGGTCTGGGGGTGGAGACCTGGTGGGAGAGAAGAGATAAGCAAGGAATATCGATATGGCTCATAGAGGAACAGGCAGAGGAGGGAAGCTTTTTGACAGATTAGTCAGGTCTGAGTGGGCTGGGCATCAGGAGGCCAGCTACTAGGAACTGGAAACCCTGTGAATTGTAAATAGGTAGATTCACAAATTTGTAATTGTGACACAACACAGTACGGCCAGGAAAAAAATATCTCTCCCTGTCCATTAAGTGATTCAGGATAGAAGGCCCAGAGCTATGATAACAGCAATTCTACATAGAGGTGGCTGTGAAAGTCACAGCAACAGAAGGAAATCTTAGGATCCTTTGTGAGTAAGCAGCTGGAGGAGGCTGTCTTGGATTTGTTTGGTCCTCACCCCGTAGATGATGGGAGTTAACATTGGAGGCACCAGGAGGTACACGTTGGCAAAGAGAATGTGGACATGGAGGGGCACGTTGCGGCCAAACCGGTGTGTGAGAAAGGAGAAAAGAGCTGGGGTGTATGAAACTAAAAAGACACAGAGGTGGGAGCCACAGGTCCAAAATGTTTTCAGCCGAGTCTCCTTTCCGGGAAGTATAAAGATGGCCCTGAGGATGTGGATGTAGGACACAGTGATAAAAAATGCATCCAGACCAATCACAAAGAGTGCAATATAGAGACTGTAATAATTACTGAACTTGGTGTCAGCACAGGCCAACTTCACCACAGACATGTGTTCGCAGTACGTGTGGGAGACGATGTTGGTTCTGCAATATGGCCATTGTTTTGCCAGGATGGGATAGGGCAGTACCAGCATGCCACCGCGCAGAACCAGGGCCAGGCCGATCTTGGCTACTACAGGGTTTGTCAGGATACTGGAATGTCTCAGGGGATGGCAGATGGCCACGTAGCGATCAAAAGCCATGGCCACAAAGATCCCAGTCTCCACTGCTGTGAGGCAGTGAATGAAGTACATCTGTGCGAGGCAGGCACTGAATTGAATTTCCCTGGAATTGAACCAGAAAATGCTTAGAGTTTTGGGCATGATCAATGTGGCTAGGACCAGACCATTAATGGCCAGCATGCAGAGAAAATAATACATAGGCTCATGGAAGCTTGGCTCCCTCTTCACAATGAATAGAATGGTAACGTTCCCCAAAATGACTATTATGTATATAGTGCAGAAGGGGATGGAGATCCAAACATAGACCTCCTCCAGGCCAGGGATCCCCAGCAGGATGAAGGTGGAGGGGTTGTTGAAGTCAGTTGTGTTGATATTTGACATGGAATATAACAGAAAGTCTCCAATTCTGAGGAAGAATGACGTCCCTTGCACTTATCCTGACATCCTCGGAACATAGACCACAGTATGAATGCCTGGATGGAGAAACAATGTTAGTATGAAACACTAATTAATTGTTCTTTACAAGCTAAAAAAAATGACATTCTCATTAGTGCAAGAAAGGAACTATTAACAACTGACCCTACTAATGCTAATATCTATATTTTAAGGTGCCCCATATGTCAATCATTCCTAATCAGTTCAGAGTTCAGAACACTAAGACTGTGCCTACACTAGGCCCCAGCCTTTCAAAAGGGGGATGCTAACGAGACACTTCGGGATATGCTCAGCTCGTCTACACAGAGTCCTTTATGAAAGGACCCTGCACATGTCAAAATCCTCTTATTCAAAATAAGTTAATACAAAATAAATTATGCAATTTACACAATGCAAATTGAGTATGTTCTTTTGAGTTATGGCTACAGTGTAGCCGTAGCCTCGTGGTAGCTGTGTCTACATTTGCATTCCTCTTTCAAAAGAGGCATGCAAATGAGGGCAATATAAAATGCAAATGAGGCACATATTTACATATCTGGTGCCTCATTTGCATATTCTTCGAAAGAAGAAAAGCAGTGTAGACACAGCTCTTTTGAAAGTAAACCCAGCAGACACACTTCTTCAGATCATGGCCTTACCAGAACAGACTCGATATACAAAGAACAGAGGTCCGAAAATTGTTATCAAGGATTGACAAATCAGAAAAATTGTTATCACGGTTGCCAAATCAGAAGAGCAGAGGGGTGGCAGGAGTGGGGTGTGGAGTTTCATCTAACTCTTGACTTCCCCAACACACCCCACCCCACCCCCCCATCCTGCCAGCCCTCTGCTCTTCTGCTTTGCCAACCTTGATAATACTTTTTCTGATTTGTCAACCTTGATAACCATTTTTGGACCTCTGTGCTTTATATATTGAGTCTGTTCTGGTAAGGCCATGATCTGAAGAGTGGGTCTGTACCACAAATCTCATCACTTAATACATTATTTTGTTAGTCTTTAAAGTGCTACTTGACTGCTTTTTTGTTTTGGTAGAGTACAGACTAACATGGCTATCTCTCTGTCATGATTCATCTGTAAGGATTAATGAGCGGAGTCCTTGAATAAAAAATGCTCTAATACAATCAAATGGCCCATTCTTCCCCTGTGGCTCCAGGAGACTATGACGGAAAATCATGACCTGGGCCAGGTCTTCATCAGGCACAAGTCACTGGGATAAGTACTGCGGTTGCTGGGTGAAATTAATGGTCAGGAGGTGAGAGTGGATGACCATATAGCCCCATTTGACCTTGAATTAAATAGTAAAGGAAGCTGATCATACATTTGCACTTATTTTGTTTCCCTGCACACTTTCAAGGAAACGTTAATTCCACTGGCAATCTAAACACATGCAACCCCAGAGGCTCTGAGACCATATATGAGGGAGCGTGAAGTCTCTGCTCTGCAGCCTTCACTAAGCGGCATCTGGCCTTTAGCTCATGTGGTAGGGCACAGGACTTTAGTCCTTAAGGTTGTGGATTCAATCCCTTCTGCTGCTGACCAGGGTCTATCTGCATTCCACATACAGCACCAAGAAATGGAAATTGTTTTCCTTGTTAATGCTAGTTCAATGGAACTCCCTGCTACACACGTTACTGAAGCAAAGACCTCAGCTGAGTAGGATTCGCAGACAGATTGTCCATTGCGGGTGTGGCTGGCAGTCCCACCCCTTATTAAGACTGTCTGACACCTTGAATTAAGAGAACTCATGTTCAGTTACACATACATTTTCCATGCTGTGGCCGTGGCTGCACGAGCCCCTCCTTTCGGAAGGGCTGTGATAATGTGGCACTTCAGAATATACTAAGGAGGTTCACCATGAATATGCAGTTCCTTAATGGCAGCCACATGTGCCTCAAAACTTCTGCTTTGCAAAAGCATGTCACTTGTGTAGACAGAGGCCTTTCGAAATGACACCTCTGATTTTGAAAACCCCTTCTTCCCAAAACCAGATGGGAAGAAGGGGCTGTCAAAATCGGCGTGCTGTTTTGAAAAGCCCCCGGCTATATGGGCAGTGTACGTTTCAAAACTGGCAGTTTCAAAGCATGCACAGCCGTTTTATGCTAATGAGGAACTGCATATTCATGTTTGTGCCTCATTAGCATATTCCAAAGTGCCATATTACCATAGCCCTTCTGAAAGGAGGGGCTATTGTAACTACAGCCTAAGTGTTCACACTGAAATATCCCATGCTGGGTGTTACCTTCTGGCTGAAATGTTTTTGTTCAGGAGAAGGAGGTGGTAGTCTGTTTTCACACACAGCTGGCACCTGAAGAGTTAATTCCTTTTTCACTCAAGGGAACCCATTGCCTTAGCAGGACCAGAAAAACAGCCGTAGGACACAACCTCAGAATGTAGACTTCTTTGGTACACCCACTGAAATTCAGTCAGTGCAGGCCTGGAGGCCATCAGGTGGGGTGGGTTGAGGTGCACAGAAAAGGGTAACATTTTGATCCATGATACTGCAAGACACTCAGCACCTCTGGCAAGTGCCCTATGATGTTCAGCACAAAGGAAAACAAGCACATTCTCTCTCCCATCACACCCGCACTGCACAGGATTCATCAAGCAGGTGAGTGCCTTAGCAAGAGGTATCTAGTATCGGAGGGGTAGCTGTGTTAGTCTGGATCTGTAACAGCAACGAAGAGTCCTGTGGCACCTCATAGACTAACAGAAAAGTTTTGAACATGAGCTTTCATGAGCACAGACTCACTTCATCAGATGCTGCTCTTGGAAATCTGCAGGGCCAGGTATAAATAAGCCAGAGCAAGGCTGGGGATAGCAAGGTTAGCTCACTCACCAAGGATGAGGCTTACTACCAGCAGTTGATCTGGTAGTGTGAACACCAAGGGAGGGGAAGCTGCTTCTGTATTTAGCCAGCCATTCGCAGTCTTTGTTTAAGCCAGAGCTGAGGGCGTCTAATTTGCAGATGAATTGTTGCTCAGAAATTTCTCTTTGGAGTCTGGTCCTGAAATTTCTTTGCCGTAGGATAGCTACTTTTAAGTCTGCTACTGTGTGGCCTGGGAGATTGAAGTGCTCTCCTACGGGTTTTTGTATATTGCCATTTCTGCCATGGCATAGTCAGAGTCATGTGCTGAGTCAGAGAGGAACTGACAGCTCTGTGTGTTTGTGTGTGTTTTAAAAAGATAGTTGATTCCGCTGCCTCCTCACAAGGCTGGAGGTCAGCCTGAAGAGCTTGCCCACAGTGGAAGGTACATGATGTGCTCTTCACAATATGGTGGAGAGAAAGCAGGAGCAATCTGTACGGGGGTGAGCTGCTGAGGCTGTGGGCATATAACAGCAGCCACTGCATAACCAATGCCAATAGGCGAAATGGGACGGGGTGCAGGTGAAGAGGCCCTGAGGACAGCCTTTGCCAAGGGGCCCAGTGACCCTACCCCAGGCACCCTCCACCATGTCCCCCCACACATGCCTTGCCACTGCCCCCTATATGTGCACCCCTCACCAACATCCCCCATATGCACTCATTCCCCACATCCCCACCTATCACATGGGACATGGGGGTGTTTGTAAATAAACTTGTTAACGCTTAAAACTAACTGTCTGTGAACAATAACACAAACAGGAGGGCTATATACAGGTGTGAATGGCAGGGGAACTATGTACAATAAATGGGAGGGTAGTGGGGGGCACCGGAGCCTGGAAGGGGTGGGCCTTAGCCTTCCATGGGAGGTCGTGATCCACAATGGCTGAAAGAAGCCCTACTGTCCTGGCTCTGGGGGCCCCTGTGGTGCTGGGACAGGGCTGTGACCACTAGGAGGTAGGGTGTGGCATGGGTGCAGCGTCCGCAGCCTTGGCACCAGGGGCCGGAGGGGTGGGGGGAGTGGTGCATCATGGCCCACCCTGGCTAGGAGAAGCTGCACCAGCTCCAGCAGGGCAGCTGGAGGGCCACCAGGTGGGAGCAGGGTGGCAAGGTAGGGGTGGAAAGGGTGCTGGCACAGGAGGAAGTGGGGAAGGTGACATGGGAGGCAGCATGGGAGGTGGAAGGGGAGGTGGCAGGTGGTGGGGGCAGGCACTGGGTGACTACCCGGGTGAGAGCCCTAGGTCCCTGGTGACCTTACCCCAGGTCTCATGCCACCACCCTATGTCCACCTGCTCCAGCTCCAGCCACTGCCAGATCATGGCAGTCTGCTCCCAGATGGCCACCGTCTGTGCCATGGCTTCTTCCTCATCCTCCCTGTAGTGGTGGCAGAGTGGTCTCTGGGCATGGACCTGCATGGGTGGTGGATGTCCCGATGGCCCGGCCCCCTCAGTGCTAGGCGGAGGGCTACCCTCACTCTGGACAGACTTCATCTGGCCTTTGAGAAGCTGTGCTGTGGATACAAAAGGTGAAGGGGCAACACATCAGCCTCATGATCTGGCCCTGGGGGCCATGCCCTGCACCCCCTGTGGCCAGCCCTCCCTCGAACAGCCTGTGGGAAATACTGGGAACTCGGGGGTTCCCACACAGGTGAGCTGTGTGCAAGGTGGCGTCTGTCTCACTCCCGGCCCATCTCCCTGGGCTTGGGAGTTGTGGTGCTGTCCATGGCAGGGGGTGCTGACTGCTGTGCATGGGCCAATCCATGGCTCATAGGCTCTCACCCTGGACAAAGGCTGTGGCGTTCCAGTGCTGGCTACTGGGATGGTAGAGCATCTCCTCCTGCCCCCATACACCCAGCAAGTCTTTGTGTTCCCCCTATCTCCAGGAGGGGATACTCTTTTTTGGCACTTAGTTGCTCTCCAGGGATCCCTCTGGTGGGTCAGAGAGGGGCTTTTGGGGGACACAGGGGCCCTGTGAGCTGGCCACGGGTCTGGTGGGGTGCTCACATGCTTCTGTCATCACCAGGAGGGTGTGCTGCTGCAGGCTCATGCAGTTCCTGCAGCCAGCACTCACTCAGCTTCCTGAATGGGGTTTCTGGGTTCCTGCATCTTTAAACGTGGCCAGACACGCTGACCATAGAGCTCCACATGTGCTGGCAGGAGCATCTCAACACGTTGGCTGACCAGCGCCACAGAGGACCACGTTTTAGAAAGAGTCACCTGCGGAGCATCTACATTTGCCCTCTTTCGAAAGAGGATTTCAAAAGAAGGGGCTGTCCCTGACACAGGAAAGGAAAACTGATTTCGAAAGGTGAGCCACCATCTTTCAAAATTGTTTTTGAAAGAGTGCATCGAAAGGGATGCTCCACGGGATCTTTTGAAAGGGGACCTCCTTTCGAAATCTATTTTGAAAGGACTTGCTAGTGTAGACATGGCCATTAAGGCTATGTTTACACTTTTATTCCTCTTTCGAAAGAAGAATGCAAATGAGGGAAATTCAAAATGCAAATGTGGCAGTGATTTACATATCTCATTCTTCATTTACATGATCTCTTTTTGGAAAAGATTCTTTCAAAAAAAGCAGTGTAGACATGGCTCTTTGAAACATAAACCCCACCTTCAAAAGAGCCAGGAGGTGGTGGGGTGGGGGGCAGGAGATAGGGTGTGGGGACCGGGAACTGCCCACCATGCCCTCACAAGAGTGCACATCCTCCATCTTGTGCCAGGACGCACGTCCCCATCCATGCCCCAACACACATTGTTGGCCACTACACCAAAAGAAAAGGCTACCGCTCAGTAGTCCTTCAGTCTTTGGTGGATCCCAAAGGCCTCTTCATGGATGTGTACATTGGCTGGGCTGGCTGGGACACACAATGCCCATGTGTTCCGGAATTCTGGCCTGTGCTGGTGTGTGAAGGTCAGGACCTACATTCTCAGTGAGCGCTAGCAATCAGCTATGCCACCATGCCACTCTGAATGGTGGTGGGATGTCACCTACCCTCTCTAGCAATGGCTCATGTAGCCTTACATGGGCTACCTTGACCCAACCCAGGAAGCCTTCAACACCCGCATCAACCAGGTTTGCAATGTGGTTGAGTGGGCCTTTGGATTCCTCAAGAAGTATTGACAGTGCCTCCTCTTGCACCTGGAGGTCAGGGTGTGCAATGTGACACAGGTGATGGGTGACTGCTGCGCAGTCCACAACATTGTGGAGGAAATGGGGGATGCCTTCATCCAGGGATTGGTGGCCAAGACTGGCCATGGCTATGAGCAGCTGAGAGCTGCTCCCAATCGCCAGGTCAACTGTGACGGAGTCCTCATGAGAGATGCCCTCCAAGTGAGCATCACAGAATCACAGGGCTGAAAGGGACCTCAGGAAGTCATCTACTCCAGCCCCCTGCTTCAAGCAGGATCAACCCCTACTAAGTCATCCCACCCAGGACCTTGTCCATCCGGGACTTAAAAACCTCAAGGGATGGAGAATCCACCACCTCTCTAGGCAACGCATTCCAATGCTTCACCACCCGCCTGGTGAAGTAGTTTTTCCTAATATCTAACCTAGACCTTTCCCTCTTCAGCTTCTGACCATTACTCCTTGTTCTGCCATCTGACACCACTGAGAACAGTTTCTCACCCTCCTTTTTAGAACTCCCCTTCAGGAAGTTGAAGGCTGCTATTAAATCACCTCTAAGTCTTCTCTTCTGTAAACTAAACAAGCCCAAATCCCTCAGCCTACCCTCAGAGGTCTTGTGCTCCAGACCCTTAATCATTTTTGTTGCCCTTCGCCGAACCTGCTCCAGCAAAACCACATCCTTTTTATACTGGGTGGGGGCCCAAAACCAGACACAATATTCCAGATGTGGCCTCACCAGTGCCGAATAAAGAGGAATAACTAGATCTGCTTGAAATGCTCCTTCTAATGCACCCCAGTGTGATGTTAGCTTTCTTGCCTACAAGGGCACACTGTTTACTCACATGCAGCCTTTCATCCACCATAGCCGCGTCTACAAGTGCCGGTTACTTCAAAGTAGCCGCACCAACTTCAAAATAGCGCCCGCCACGTCTACACGTGGCAAGCGCTATTTCGAAGTTGAAATCGACGTAAGGCAGCGAGACATCGAAGTCACTATCCTCATGAGGAGATGGGAATAGTGCCCTACTTCGACGATGAACTTCGAAGTAGGGCACGTGTAGCCGATCCGCGTCCCACAACATCGAAATAGCAGGGTCCACCATGGCGGCCATGAGCTGAGGGGTTGAAAGACGCTCTCTCCAGCCCCTGCGGGGCTCTGTGGTCACCGTGTGCAGCAGCCCTTAGCCCAGGGCTTCTGGCTGCTGCTGCTGCAGCTGGGGATCCATGCTGCATGCACAGGGTCTGCAACCAGATGTCGGCTCTATGGATCTTGTACTGTTTAGTGCAAAGTGTCTGGGAGGGGTCCTTTAAGGGAGCGGCTTGCTGTTGAGTCCGCCCTGTGACCCTGTCTGCAGCTGTTCCTGGCACCCTTATTTTGATGTGGGCTGCTTTGGTGTGTAGATGCTCCCCTGCAGCACCTACTTCAATGTAGTGCTGCCCAGCATCGATGTTGAAAGTCGACAGCACCAGCCCTGGAGGACGTGTAGATGTTATTCATCGAAATAGCTTACAAGCTATTTCGATGTAGCATTCACGTGTAGACGTAGCTCATAACCCCTCAGTCTCTTTCCGTCGTACTGCTGCTGAGCCAGTTGGTCCCCAGCCTGTAACAATGCTTGGGATTCTTCTGCCCCAGGTGCAGGACTCTACACTTCTCCTTGTTGAACCATATCAGATTTGTTTTGGCCCAGTCCTCTAATTTATCCAGGTCCCTCTGGATTCTCTCTCTACCCTCCAACGTATCTACCTCTCCCCCTAGTTTTGTGTCATCCGCAGACTTGCTGAGGGTGTAACCCAGTCCCTCATCCAGGTCATTAATAGAGATGTTGAGTAACACTGGCCCCAGAACCGAGCCTTGCAGCACTCCGCTTGAAACAGACCACCATCCAGATATTGAGCTATTGACCACTACCCGTTGGGCCCGACCATCAAGCCAGCTTTCTATCCATCTTATAGTCCAAGGATCCAATCCATATTTCCTTAACTTATGGACAAGAATGTTGTGGGAGACCATATCAAAAGCCTTGCTGAAGTCAAGGTATATCACATCCACTGACTTCCCCATGTCCACAGAGCTTGTTACCTCATCATAGAAGCTGATCAGGTTGGTCCGGCAGGACTTGCCCCTGGTGAATCCACGTTGGCTACTTTTGATCACTTTCCCCTCTTCCAAGTGCTTCAGAATGGATTCCTTGAGGATTCCCTCCATTATTTTCCCAGGGATTGAGGTAAGACTGACGGGTCTATAGTTCCCTGGATTGTCCTTCTTTCCTTTTTTAAAGATGGGCACTACTTTTGCTTTCTTCCAGTTATCTGGTATCTCCCCCGATCTCCAAGAGTCTTCAAGGATAATGGCCAAAGGTTCAGCAATGACCTCTGCCAATTCCCTCAGTACCCTGGGGTGCATTAAATCCAGAGCCATGGACCTGTGCACATCTAGTTTTTCTAGATAGCTCAGAACTTGTTCCTTCCCCACAGATGGCTGCCCTCCACCTTCCCATACTGCACCATCTACGACCATCATGGAGAAGTTGACTTTGTCCGTGAAGACTGAGGCAAAAAACGCATTGAGTAGTTCAGCTGTTCCAGCATCATCTGTCACTAGGTTACCTCCCTCATCCAGTAATGGCCCCACACCTTCTCTGATAACGTGTTTATTGGTCACATGCCTGTAGAAACCCTTCTTGTTACTCTTCACATCCCTTGACAGCTGCAGTTCCAATTGTGCTTTCACTTTCCTGATTACTGCCCAGCATTCTCCAGCTGTATGTTTATACTCCTCCTTAGTCAACTGTCTACCTTTCCATTTCTTGTATGCATCGTTTTTGAATTTAAGCTGACTAAGGATTTCCCTGTTAAGCCAAGCTGGTTGCCTACCAGGTTTGCATTTCTTACTATGCAGCGGGATTGTTTGTTCCTGTACCTTCAGTAAGACTTCTTTAAAATACTTCTAGTTCTCTTCAGCTCTTTTCCCCTTCTTCTTCATTTCTCAAGGGACACTGCTCATCTGGTCTCTTAGGGAGTCAAAGTCTGCTCTTCTGAAATCAAGGATCTGCATGTTACTGCTCACCCTTCTTCCTTTCATCCAGATCCTGAAATCTATGATCTCATCGTTGCTGCAGCCCAGATTCCCTCCCACTTCTATTTCTTCTACTAGTTCTTCCCTGTTTGTGAGCAACAGGTCAAGTTGTGCACGGCCCCTGGTCAGTTCCTTCAGCACTTGTACCAAGAAGTTATCCCCAACATTCTCCAAAAACTTCCTGGATTGTCTGTGTGCTGATGTATTGGTCTCCCAACAAATGTCTGGATGATTAAAGTCTCCCATGATAACCAGGGCCTGTGATCTGGAAGCTTCACTAAGCTGCCTGAAGAAAGCCTCATCTATCTCCTCTCCCTGATCTGGTGGTCTATAACAGACACCAACTACAAAATCACCTCTGTTACTTCCACCTCTAAGCTTAACCCAAAGATACGCAACTGGATTTTCTCCTTCCTCATACTGGAGCTCTGAGCTCATGGGTCCCACTGACCCGCACCCACAGCCACTCCTAATCATACCCCCTACATACATACACCCCTCACTACATGCATCACCACCACCACTACACCCACACAACTACTCCCACCATTCCCTCACCAAGAACATGGGAAGCAGGGATCTTTAGAAAATAAAATCTTTACTTTACACTACTATTTTTAATCTATTGAACAACCAACTCTAACATTCTGTACAGTGGGGAGGGGTGCAAACTATGTACATTCGGGGGCTGGGAGGGACTTGAACCTGGAGGGAGGGCAGGGAGATCACGCAGGGTAAGGGTCAAAGGTCAAGAGCCCCATCAGCCCTAGGATGTCTCCCTCCCTGGGCTCGGGGTCTGTGGTGGGGCTGGGATGGCTCTCTCCAGGAGGGACTTTTATTTTTGTCTGGGGCCGGCTCCTGGGAGCCCTATGAGGGCTCTGAGAGGCGTTCTGGGCTTCCTGTGGCAGGCAGCTGCTTGCCATTGTATATTTTTTTCTTTCCTGTTTTGGGGTGGTTACTAGGGCATGCTGAGAGCAGCTCGTTGCCTTGTTGTTAGCATGCTCTCAACTTCCTGCTGTGGGATTTCTAGGCCCATACAATAAAAGCGGCTGGATGGATAGATCATTGAGCCTCGCTGCTGCAAGCCAGAGAATCTCGGTGCCGTGGCAGACTCCTTTTTTGAAATAGCGGGCTGTGGAGTGTCTACACGTGTCTTCTTTCGAAAGAAAATTTCAAAAGCGGACACTCTTCCCAAGATTGGATCGGGGTAGGGATTTTGAAATCTGTACCATGTTCCTTTCAAAAAACCACATTGTACATGTAGACACACTTTATCTTCTTTTGAAAGAGGGCCAGATATTTTGAATTAAGTTGCATGTGGAGACACAGCTTTACAGCCCCCAGCTGTATCTGATCCCCACTGAAAACCAAGAGACCTCACTCCCCTTCCAGACCTAAAACGGAACCCAGGAGTTCTGAGTCAGTCTCTCGCCACAGACTTAATAGCAAGGAAAGAACATATATTAAATTTTTAAAAGTAACCAGTGTTCCTTAAGTGACTTGCCACAAGATGTCAGGACATGTTAGTATTAGAGCTGAGTGGGTTAAATATTTCTTCAAATGTCTATCTTGTATATAAAAAATAGATACAGGCCCCCTGTCCGATAATTGTGATGTTATTGTCCAAAACAACATAGTGCTTTCTTGAGACTATGTAGACTTTAGAATCACAATTC
The DNA here is from genome assembly GCF_033958435.1 of Carettochelys insculpta. Lineage (NCBI taxonomy): Eukaryota > Metazoa > Chordata > Testudines > Carettochelyidae > Carettochelys > Carettochelys insculpta. Next base: position 3,936,884 of record NC_134137.1, read on the forward strand.
ATTTCTCTCCTCCTGACCCCACCACCCTCGAAAACCTGGAATGGCTCCCTTGGAGCTTTGGGGGTTGGTGGGGAACGTAGAGACCATCCAGCAAATGACAGTGGGAGGGGAGGAGAGGAGTGAGGGACAGTGAGGTTTCTGTGGGAAGGGGCAGATCAGTGAGGAGGCCTTTGTAGAAGAGGGTGGCAAATGGTGGAGCCCTGGTGGTCCAGCTACAAGCAATAGGAAAGCTGTCAATGGCGTGATCCGTACACAGACTGATTCCCCGGTTTGTCATGCTGACATCATGCAGGTAGGTCAGAAAAAGGGACTAATATCTTTCTGACTGTGCAGCAATTCATTGAAGGAGGGCCCAGGACCCTGACACCAGCCAGCTCTTCACAGAGTTCAGTCTGAGACTCTGAGTACCAAGACAAAACTTGATGTCATGTTATGAGTAACCTATTGCAGATTTATTTGGCCCCTGCCATGCAGATGATAGGGTGGCATACGGGACACCAGAAGATACTGAGGACGTTCCAGGGCACATTGTGACCAAACTATATGAAAGACTAAGACAGAACAGAGTGGGGACCTGCAGGTCCCTAATGTGTTCAGGCAAGTGTCCTTTATGTAATGACTGAAGATAGCGCTAGGGATCTGACTATAGGACACAGCAATAAAAAACACCTCCACATGGGGCATAAAGAATGTCATGGAGAAGCTGTAGTAACTACTGATGTGTCTTAGCACAACCCAGCTTAAGTGTAGCCATGTGCTCCCAGTGGGAGTGTGTGTGTGCATGTGGTGGGGGTGATGTTGGTTCTGCACCATGGCCACTGTCTTCTCAGGAGGATACAGGGCAGTAGATGAATGCTTCTGCACAGCTCCATGGCCAGGATAATCCCTGAGAAGGATTGAATGATTTTAGATGCCTTTCTTATATCCCCACCCCACAGTCATCTTTTTTCCAGGCTTTTATGGAAACTGTCCCATACCCTCATTATTTTGTTGCCCTTTTCTGAAACTTTTCTGGTTCTAATATATAGTACTGGAAATTGGGGTACCAGAGCTGTATGCAGTATTTGATATGTGGGCTTACCATGGTTTTGTTGGAGAAGAAACAGGAGACAGGAGTGAATGGAGTAAATTGACCTTTCTATTGCAGACACTCACTCCATCTCAGACCCCGCAAACACCGTTTGAGCAAGTAATGATTTGGCACCGGTTACACTCTTCTATCCAGGGTAGAATGCCAATTTACACATCTAGCACTACATCCTTGAAACCCATTTTTAGTGATGTTAATTCCCATACAATAAATATTAATAGGGATGTGATGAATAGCATTATAACTGCCCCTCTTTACTAGTTATAGGAGTTTCAGTTACATCAGCATGTTTCTACAGTACACATTTCCTAAATCAGCAGGATGTAGAGAGGGCAAAGGATGTGACCCTGAGAGTATGTTCACAAAGTAAGTGAGCACAAGCTTGAGGAACACAGCAGACACCATAATCAAAAGATGCATTCATCAAAGTTTCAGTCTTGGAGGCTCTGTGTACTTATCTTTCCAGGCTGCTCACATGTTCCATCTGGGCAGTATTTCTTTAGGTGCTGATAGTATTTAAGGAACAAACTATTTATTTATGGAAAGTAGACTAGATGAAAATCTGATATTTGCTTTCCATAATGCTCCATAGTTTAAGTCCACCAGGAGAACACAGGCTTGTCATCAGGAAACTTCAATTAGTTGCCCAAAGAATGTCGACTCTACCTCATCTTCTTGGTTAGGTGATCTATAGCAGATGCCCACCACAACATCACTCCTGTTGTTTTTGCCTCCAATCTTAACCCAAAGAATCTAAACAGGAATTTCTCTTCATTGTAGGCATCCCGACACTTCCTAGAAATGCTTCTTCCTGGAACTAACTGCTCAAAAATGAATTTACTGCCACATTTTGATGGTCCCTACGAGGGCCTTTTCCTTTAACAGGAAAGATGGACAACATCATGACTAGCATCTCAAACCCTTAATGCATCTTCCCAGAAGGATAAAGGATTGTGAGGTTATAAATTGCAATTAGGGATGTTCTTTATAAAAAGCTAACATACTCATGGTGAGCAGACTACAGGTTTGAAATGGAAGCCTGTACTGTTAGAGAATTACTAATCTGATGGTCATCTACTGTTGCTATAGCCGTAGATTAAACATTCAAAAGTGACACACAGACACACTCTCATGTCTCTGATAGCTTGCAGCACAACAGGAGGTCACACCACACATCCAGCTGGGACACCAATAATTTCCCAGCTTCCCAGCCTTGTATTCCTGCTGGAGTATAAACCCAAATCAAACTGTCTTGTGATGAACAGAGATCCTAAGACAGTAAGCTCATTAAAGAGTTCTCTTCTCACTCCACCCTCTCATCCCATCACCCAAGGCAGAGAAGAAAGACATGTGCCTTTGTTCAGAGTTAAGATTCAAATAATCTTGGTTCATAAACACACTGTTTAAGGTAAAACACAAAACAGGACTATTAGTTTCACAATGATAGATTGTAAGTGATTATAAAAGATTGCAAACATATCCAAACAAGTTACCTATGAAATAAAAGGAAATTACACTCTAACACTTACACCAAATACATAGAATTAGAATCACCAATATCTCACTGTGCTTATAGATTCCTGAGGAACAGGGTGCTTCTATTTTGCAGACTGGGAACCCCACTACGCTTCAAAGTCCTTTCTCATTCAAATCCTCTTTAAGGGATTGAGTTCTGTGGGTGTGAAGACAAGGGATGATGTCACTTGCTGCCTTGTATAGTTTCTTCATGCTTGCAAGAAAGCCTGGTCCTGTGAAGCTGGGGATCTAGCCCCGGTGGTCAAACATTCTCACTGGTTTTCATGTGCCCTCTGGGGAGGCTTCCTTCTGTAGACTTCCACAGTTAGAGGATTCTTCCCTGGATGAGCATTGAGGACAGCAGTCAACACCCTATGACTACTCCATTGTTGCCCCTGAAAGTCCATTCTGGGGCGTTTCCAGACTCACATCGTACTCCAGTAACTCACACATTGCGAGATTTCATAACTTAACATACTATGAAGTACTTAAAATGAGGATAAGACTTTTAAAATAATACCTCACAAGGCATACCATGCACAAAAATGTCTCAGTTACATCACACTCATAAACAGGGGGTACTTTGGGGTCCAGAGTATCAGAGATGTTCCAGGGACTGACATAGGGAGGGGAAGAGAGAAGCAAGCAAGAGTGGTAGGGAGCTCAGGGGAAGACGCAGAGAAGGGGAGAGGCTTGGAGGCAGCATTGGGTAGGAGGGAATTTAGGAGTCCAGCCGCCAGCAATTGGAACAATAGCAGCCGAATGAATTGGAAATAGACAGATTCCCCCAGTTTGCAACACTGACGGAGTACAGCATGACTAGGGAAGCATTTAACGTACCTTTCACTGAGCAGTAAGGGGTTCAGGAAAACAGGCCCAGAGCTACTTTATCAGCAGCTGTACACGGAGCTTGCTCTGAAAGCCAGAGCGCCGGGAAGATACCTTAGGTCCTCTTCTGATTAAGGAGCAGGAGAAGACTGTCCCGGATTGGTTTGGTCCTCACCCCATAGATTATGGGGTGTAGCACTGGGGGCATGAGGAGGTACAGGTTGGCAATGAGAATGTGCAAGTGCAGGGGCACATTGTGGCCAAACCGGTGGGTGAGGAAGGAGAAGAGAGCTGGGATGTAAGAGACTGAAAAGACACAGAGGTGGGAACCACAGGTCCAAAACGTTTTCAGGCGAGTGTCCTTTCCAGGGAGTGCAAAGATGGCCCTGAGGATCTGGATGTAGGACACAGTAATAAAAAACACATCCAGACCAATGACATAAAATGTCAAAGCGAGGCTGTAGTAATTACTGACTTGGGTGTCAGCACAGGCCAGCTTCACCACAGCAATATGCTCACAGTACGAGTGGGGAATGATGTTAGATCTGCAATATGACCACTGTATTGCCAGGAGGGGATAGGGTAGTATGAGCACACTGCCTCGCAAAATAATGGCCAGGCCAATCTTGGCCACTACATGGTTTGACAGGATGGTGGAATGTCTCAGGGGATCACAGATGGCCACGCAGCGATCAAAAGCCATGGCCACAAAGATCCCAGACTCCACCGTCGTGAAGCAGTGAATGAAGTACATCTGGGTGAGGCAGGAATGGAAATCGATCTCCCTGAAGTTGAACCAAAAGAGGCTCAGAGTTTTTGGCACGATGGTTGTAGACACGGCCAGGTCGCTGGCAGACAGCATGCAGAGGAAATAGTACATAGGCTCATGAAGGCTCGTCTCCCTCTTCACAATGAACAGGATGGTGAAGTTGCCAAGGATGGCTATTATGTATATGGTGCAGAAGGGGATGGAGATCCAGACATGGGCCACCTCCAGGCCAGGAATCCCCAGCAGGATGAAGAAGGAGGGGTTGATGAAATGGGTTGTGTTGGAATCTGACATGGAGTATAACAGAAGGTCTCCTATTCTGCGGAACTATGATGTCTTTTTCATAGAACATATATCCCCCGATGCTTAGTATGTGCCCAGACCCTAGGGTGATGGTCAAAGTATGAATGCCTGAACGGAGAAACAATGTTAATATGACACTGTACTTGCACAGTGGTAAACTGTTTGCATGAAGGAAACAGATTAGCTGTTCTTCACACATTGAGAAAATATCATTAGTGAGAGAAAGGAACTATTAACAGCTCCCTTTACTAATGCCAAAGTCCATGTTTGATGGTGCTCCATGTGTCAATCATTCCCAATTAGTGCAGAGTTTGGAATACTATTAGGCACTAGCTGGAAATATGAGTGTGGTATTTATTAGTCATCATTGTGGCTTAATCAAATGAGCGTCAGTTCGAGATTACATCCTTAAGGGAGTTTCCTATTCACCTAGTTGCTCAAAATCTGAGGGAAGAAAACATCCCAACTGGCACGCACCTCAGGGAAAAGACCTTGAGTCAATAAGATAATCTCAGTGGAAACACCTGATTTTCACAGTAATTGTCAAACAGAGGCAATTTGTGCCTAATGAATGAGTTGGAAAAATAACCTGCCAAGGATATGGACTTAGTTATAATCTCTCAGTGTCTCTGAAGGATGTAGCAGTTGCAAAGGGCATTTGGGGGACAGGCTAGGAGAATGAAGGAAGCTGCTATATTTACACAGACTAGGAAGTTAGGGAACACGTAGTTTAGAGGAGACACAAAGAAGAGGGCTTATGAGAGAGGAAAACAAAGTAAAGGATGGAACTGATTACATTCTAATCGGCAAACAAAACAGTCCAACCAGTATTATCTAAAGACCCTTTGTGTTTCAAGCATGCTAATTCCCTAATACTGAACCTAAAGATCATGAAAGGAGGTTTCAGAGAAACTATTTAATTTGGAATAAAGGTTGTGAATTGTTGAAGAAGAGGTTATCATATCATCAAAAGTTCATGATCCCATCACCTAGAATGCGGATAACGCTGTTGAAAAAGAAGTTCTGTTTGGAAAGTGAATGCAAAAATTAGGAGGAAAATAGAGTAACATAGAGCAAATGGGGAAAGGAAAAACTAGATAGCAAGAAAAATAAATTGGAAGCTACAAAAATTGGTAGGAGTTATTCAAGACAGTAGGAGACATTCCACTCTTGGAAGGGCTGTGTATCACATCAAATAAATTATGAAATATATTAAGAACAAAAGAAATGCAGAAAAATGACATGCCGGCTGTTCAAAGGAGATAGGAAATGTGTAGACAGTGAAGAAAGAATAGATGTGTTCAATTGATAGTTTGTTCTGCATTTGGAAAGAAGCAGTAGGAGATACAGATATCAACCAAGACAATGAAATCCAAAAAAAAAAAAAAAGAAAAAGAAAAATAGAGCAGTTCAGTGTTCCACAGAAATTATGTAAAATAAAGGAACCATTTAAAAAGAATAAGAGCTGTCAAGGCTAGGAAACAATGGCGAAGGTGGTTTGGGATTAAATCAAAACATGGAACAAAGTTAATGGAAGTCACTCAGGATTCACAGGAAAGAGACCTTGTCAAATAACCCAATCTCATCCTTTAGGGATAACAGACGTTCTGTCAGTCATGAACCCCATTTTGGTGCAATAGGCTTTACTATCCGATATTGCCAGAGCACATTGTGGAAGTATAAATAACATTGTATAAGTATAACGTTGTATAAGGGGACATGCTGGATACATTGTATATGAGAGGGACATGCCAAAACATGTTACAAAGTATCTGAGGGAGCACACGTAGGGACAGTTAGCTTTTGAATGGAGAAGCAATTAAGATGGAGCCAGCACGTCTAAGAAGCAGGCATCAGAATGGAAGGTGTGAAGGGCAATTAGTTAAGTTAACTGGAAGCTGTTAAAGGAGATTGTTAAGGGTGGCAGGTAATTGAAGATACGTAACTGGTCTCAGGGATCTCGAAGGGTGGTGACTAAAATCTTTTTCTTCTTTTGTCTGTAACTTGTTGTCCAAAAAACTGTATAAATTAAGAGACACAAGCCCCACTCGGGGGGCTCACTTCTAAATGTATTAGCAGAGCGGCTTTGCTAATAAAACAGAGTGGTCTGATAAATTGTGAGTCTGAGTCAAACTTTGACAATTTGGAGGTCCCAGCGAGATGGCAAGCGGCTTCGCTGAGGCTGTGTGATCCCTGACTGCCTTGCAGGACGATCGTGGCAGCCGGCGCCTGGACGCTTAGTCCAAGCGATCCTCCACAAGACAGAAAGGTACACAGCAGCAGTGCAGTCTACGCCATTGAACTTGTTGGTTCCCACTCTGTTCGGGTAGGGGTCTTTGGATCCAGCTTCTGGAATCAGACGTCTCAGGTAATTAGAACAGTTCCCTAAGGGAACTCTGGCTTATTTTATTTTTGTGCTTTAACCGGTTTGAGGACTGTCTTGTCTTTGTGTCTATCCGTCTTCCCTGTGGTGTGTGTGTGAATCTGGGAGCCATCTCTGTCCGGAGACTGGCTGACCAAGGGGTCCCCGTCCCCACGGTCTGAATAAGTGGTATCTGCACAGCTGCAGCCGCACCACACCTTGGGTATTAACCCCTGGTGTGAAAGCAAGGGCAGTTGAGGCAGTAGCCTGTGGGCTCCTTTCTGTGTGTTGCACCGGGTACCGCTCTGCCGAGCCCGAATTTCCTTCTTGTGTGAGTGCTGTGTGAAGTCCTCCTGGATGGGTAATCAGAAGTCTAAGGTAGAACAGTTCCCTAAGGGAACTCTGGCTTATTTTATGTATTTTAGGAGGGGTCCGGACTCTTGTAGGTTTCTTGAAAAATGGTCCAAATTAGCTCTAGAGAACCCCAAATTACAGTGGCCACTGTTAGGTTCTTGGGACAAGGATCGAGTGGACGCTTTAAAAAGCAAACTCGTCCTCCCAAAAACCAAATTGGAGAGAGGAGAAGTAGACTGCTTCATGCAGTGGTGGGAAGAGGCAAATCGTAGATGGACTGAGTCAAAACTCACCTCTCTCAAAAAAATTCTAGCAAAAAAACTAAAAGTTCAATTGGATGCAGTCTCTCCCACCACTAGTCCGAGCGCTCCCCTTTGCCCAGTCCTGTGCAATGATCCGGATCAAACCCGACCCCCACCATACTCCTGCGCAAATAAGAAATCAGAAAAAGAAAAATCTTCAGTGACTACAGATAATGAAAGTGAAGAAGATACCCTCATTGGCCTCCCAGCTCTGCAAAATATTATGAAGAAGAAATCCAAAGCAGACTGCAAAGATTCTCTTGACATCTCTTCTTGGAAAAGAGAACCTGATGGGAGGTTAATGAGAGACTCTGATCAAACTATTGTGGCACCCTTACAAGTCCTTAAGATGGGAGATAGTGAGTCCATATGGGATTATAAGCCCTGGACTCGTACAGAACTTTTATCTATAGTTAAAGGTTTTCCCAAACCACAGGAAAACTCTGTCAAATTTGCTGAGGAGTTTCTGTTAATCTGTGAAACCTATGAACCCTCTGAGACAGATCTCCTCCAACTGTGTAAATTGTTAGCTCCTGCCAGTTATTATGAAAAATGGTTGGCTGCCGCAGACTGGCCAGCTGAGGCATGCCACTCAACCATAAAAAGTACTGGCCCAGATTCGGTGTACAGAGACCGGTGTATGGCTCTTTGGAAGTGCCTGCATCAAGCCATTCCCAAAGTGTGGTCTCCTAAAACAAACTGGACAGCAATACGTTGCTGTAAGCAAGGGCAAGGAGAAAGCCCAGGTGACTATAGGTCCCGGCTAACTGATATTTTCCTACAACATTCAGGAATTCAAGAGCCTGATGTAAATGGGCAGGGGGCCTTGGCACATGCATTTGTTGATGGTCTTCTCCCTGCCACAGGCAGCATGTTAAAACGAATAAGTGTGGGATGGCAGACTGAAACCATGGACAAATTGCTGGCAGTGGCAGAGCATTGCTGCCGCACTTTAAAAGGAAAGGAGGAACAGTCCTCCCAAAAGTTAATGGCTCTGCAGATACAGCATTATTCAGGACTAAGCAGACCACACCGGGGACAGGGACGGGGTTGCGGAAGGGGGCGGGGGGCTGGATTAACTGGGGTTTGTAACTACTGTAAACAGCCTGGACACTGGAAAAGAGTGTCCAAGACGACCTAATAATTGTATGGGAAATCAAGTGAACCCCCCGCTGGTTCCTCCAGCTGATCCCCAACCCTATTTTTCACCCCAACAATGATGGGATGCTGGGGAACCTCAGAAAGTTTTAGCTCCCTTATTACCTCTGTCCCCTACTGGAGAATGTGTCCTGACTGTAAATGATTCTCTCTCCCTTTCCTTGTTGATACTGGAGCTTCTCCTTCTACAATCCGTACCACTGACTTGCCTGTGGTTCCCCAATCTGGAAAATCTGTGTCTGCTGTTGGCATTACAGGGATCCCTACCTCTTTTCCCCTCTCAAAACCTTTGTCTGTTCAGGTCGGTCCCCTCTCTGAGGAACACGCATTCCTCCTCTCTGATTCCACCCCTGCAAACCTTCTGGGACGGGACTTGCTATGCAAACTTGGCTGTTCTATTTACTGCTCCCCAGATGGTGTCTATCTGCAAATCCCTCAGTCTTTCTTATGTGATTCTGTAGCCTCCCTGCTGTCTGAAACTTCCCTCTCCACTCCGGTCCCTTGCTGTCCCTTAACTCCGTCCCTAGAGCACCTAATCTCTCAGGTTCCTTCCTCCCTATGGCCATCTCACCCATCTGAAGTGGGCCGATTAAATACTGACCCAGTTCGGATTACTGTAGACAATTCCAAACCTCTGCCTCGCCTGTCTCAGTATCCTTTGAATCCTGAGGCAGAGGCTGGGATTGCTCCAGTTATATCTGCATTAAAAGAACAAGGAATTATTGTCCCTTGTTCCAGCCCCTGTAACACCCCTATCCTCCCAGTTCAAAAGGCTGATGGCAAATCGTGGCAATTTGTTCAAGACCTTCGAGCTATTAACCGTATTGTCATACCTTCTTTTCCAGTGGTCCCTAACCCCGCTACAATACTAGCGTCTATTCCTCCAAATGCAACCCACTTTACTGTTGTAGATTTGTGCTCCGCTTTCTTCTCTGTCCCAGTTCACTCTGAATCCCAGTATCTCTTTGCCTTCTCCTACAAGGGTCAGCAATATACATGGACTACCCTTCCCCAGGGGTATACAGAGAGTCCATCCTATTTTTCTCAAGCCCTAGCCAGGGATCTCGCTGATCTGGTTTTCCCATCAGGATCCACACTGATCCAATATGTGGACGACTTACTCCTGTGCTCCCCTCTCTGTCTGCCTCAGAAACTGATTCACTAACACTTCTCACAGCTTTAGCGAACAAGGGTCATAAGGCTTCTCGCACAAAATTGCAGCTCTGCCAAACCTCTGTCACATACCTAGGCTTCCTTCTCTCCCAGGGCTCCCGTACACTCTCTCCAGCCCGGGTACAAGCCATCCTTAGCTTTCCCCAGCCTTGCTCTCCACGCCAGGTCAGAAAATTCTTAGGCATGACAGGGTTCTGTAGGCGACGGATTCCCCAATATGCTTCTCTGGCTAAACCGCTCCAAGAACTCACTCGATCCTCTGTACCTAACCCCATGCCATGGCCACTTGAGGCAAATGCTGCTTTCATCTCCCTTAAGCAGAATTTAGCCTCTGCCCCTGCCCAAGGGTTACCTAACTATGACAAGCCTTTTACCCTTTTCTGTCACGAACAATCTGCTTGTGCCCTCGGGGTTCTTACTCAGGAGCACGGTGACAGAACTCTCCCAGTGGCTTATTTCTCTGCAACCTTGGACCCTGTAGCCCAGGGTTTACCCCCTTGCCTATGCGCTGTAGCTGCTGCAGCGCGCCTGGTCGAGATGTCTGAGTCCCTTGTCCTCTGCTCTCCTCTCACTCTCATGGTTCCCCATTCTGTGGAAACTCTCCTTCTGCAACGCAACACTGCTCACCTCTCCTCTGCTCGCCTCACTAGGTATGAACTTTTGCTGCTTTCAGCCCCACATATCACTATTAAGCGCTGCTCCCGGTTAAACCCTGCTACCCTCCTTCCTTTACCTAGTGCTGCTATCACTGTCCCGTGCCCCGACCTTTCAGATGTACCTCTCCCTAACCCTGACTTGGTATTATTCACTGATGGGTCCTGTTATAGAAATGACCAAGGCCACCTTCTTGCAGGGTACGCTGTGGTCTCTCTCTCTCTGAAACCATAGAAGCTGCGCCTTTACCCTCTGTGACCTCTGCCCAGGTGGCTGAACTGATTGCCCTAACCCGTGCCTGCTTTCTAGCCAAGGGGCTCTCTGCCACTATTTTTACTGATTCTCGGTATGCCTTTGGGGTTGTGCATGACTTTGGCACCCTCTGGCAGGCTCGAGGTTTTCTTACCTCTACTGATACCCCTATCAAGAATGGCCCCTACATTGCCGCCCTCCTGTATGCAGTTTTACTACTGTCTGCCTTGGCAATTGTTTAGTGTACTGGCCACTCAGTGGCAGACACCGAGGTGGCAAAAGGTAATGCACTTGCTGATGCTGCTGCAAAACATGCCGCCACTATAAAACCTTCACCAGAAGCGTTTCTTGGTCCCCTCTCTGTCTCTGTAACGCCACCATCCCTGTCTCATCTCACTCAGCTCCAGGATTCTGCCCCAGAAACAGAGAGAGACTCCTGGAGTGCTTTGGGTTGCTCTTTGCATTCTGATTCCCTTTGGCGATCGCCCACCGGTACCTTTGTAGCCCCCCCTCTCACTCTACCCGTCTCTAGCCGCCCTGCTACATGGTGTTTCACATGTCGGCAAGGAGGGGATGGTCTCTGCTATGAGTAAGGCGGGGTGGTGGGCTCCCCATTTCAGCTCCTTTGCAACCCGCCACTGTGCCACTTGTGTTACTTGTCAAAGCCACAATGTAGGCAAATCTGTAAAAGTAACACAAGGGTTCTGGGGTTTGCCTCAAGCACCTTTCCTACACTGGCAACTTGATTTTGTACAAATGCCAAAGTGTCAGAAATATGAATTCATTTTAGTTATAATATGTCTATTTTCGGGTTGGATTGAAGCCTTTCCCTGTCGCAAAGCTGATTCATTGTCTGTTGCAAAATGTCTGTTAAACCACATTACCCCTACCAAGGGAATTCCTGCCACTTTGTCTAGTGACCAGGGAACACATTTTACTGGAAAAATTGTTCAACATCTAAACCAGGTATTACATGTCACCCACCTGTTGCACTGCCCTTACCATCCACAGAGTGCAGGGGCAGTTGAAAGGCGAAATGGTGTGCTTAAAAATAAGCTGGCAAAAATCTGTAGTTCCACAGGGTTAAACTGGCCAGCTGCTTTACCACTGGCCCTTATGGAAATTCGGTCATCCCCATCCCAGAGACACAAATTGAGTCCATTTGAAATCATCATGGGATGCCCTATGCAAACAATGGCTACTATTACCCCAGTCCCAGACCTAAACCTAACTCACAGCACGCTCCTCCAGTACTGCAAAGGGTTAATGCAAGCTGTGAGCTCCTTCCATTCGCAGGTGCGAGCAGCTTGGCCGACGGAACCCACCTCTGCTGCCTGTCACACTCTTGAGCCTGGTGATTGGGTCTACCTGTGGCACCACCTCCGGAAGCACACCTTAAAACCCCGGTGGAAGGGTCCATACCAGGTACTGCTCACCACCCAGACAGCAGTGAAATTATCCGGCATCGCTGCATGGATCCACGCCTCACAGTGTAAGCCAGCACCACCTCCAGGGGACCAAGCACCTCTGCAAGACCACGCAGAACCAGCTTCAACCCCAGAAGACAAAGAGGAACAGCCTGCAATACCTTAAAATCTGCGCTCTCGTAAGGGTTGCCAGAAGCAGAGGGTAAGCAGACAGCAGGACCCAACAAACAAGAAGCAGTAGTGAGCCTAGCGCCTGCTGCCTGGTGGACGTAAAACCGTGACTGCGGTTCCCTCGAAAGGGGTTGTCAGAACCAGAAAGGGTCCTGCTTCGAACATGTGTCCTTTGAGAAGCTTAATCCTCAGCTACTGTGTCCTGAGGGTCTGGGGAATCCAGAGTGACAGTGACAATTCTTTCATCCAACAACAGGTGCAGATAGCCCAGATCCTGAATATTTCTAATTGCTGGGTCTGCAGCCACATCCCAGCTCACTCACAAGCTAGTATCCCCACCATGGCAATCCCTTTGAATTCCTCAGAGGTTGGTGGAGAACCCTATCCACTTAAAAGGACATGGAAGGAAAATGACACTTGGGGGCTGGGAAAAACTTATGTTCCTAAACTTATAAGTGTGGTGAAAGGAAAGGGCCACTGGTGCTGGGTGTGTAACGGGACAGGGCTGAATCTAGGGAGGAGCAGCTGTCTCCAATACATCGTGTCCCATGGTGTATGGGACTATTCAAACAAGGTTGGAGACTGGCGAACCGGGTATGGAAAGATAAACTTCCTCTCAACCTGGGATCAAACCAGAGTGCTAATCTAATGTTGTTAAATGTCACCAGTGAAAGAAATGAAAAAGAATGATTGATGTATGGAATCCAGTAAGTTGTTGGTCATGGGCGTAGCCTTGACCAAAAGGGGGGATTGTGGAAGTATAAATAACATTGTATAAGTATAACGTTGTATAAGGGGACATGCTGGATACATTGTATATGAGAGGGACATGCCAAAACATGTTACAAAGTATCTGAGGGAGCACACGTAGGGACAGTTAGCTTTTGAATGGAGAAGCAATTAAGATGGAGCCAGCACGTCTAAGAAGCAGGCATCAGAATGGAAGGTGTGAAGGGCAATTAGTTAAGTTAACTGGAAGCTGTTAAAGGAGATTGTTAAGGGTGGCAGGTAATTGAAGATACCTGACTGGTCTCAGGGATCTCGAAGGGTGGTGACTAAAATCTTTTTCTTCTTTTGTCTGTAACTTCTCTGTAACTTGTTCTCCAAAAAACTGTATAAATTAAGAGACACAAGCCCCACTCGGGGGGCTCACTTCTAAATGTATTAGCAGAGCGGCTTTGCTAATAAAACAGAGTGGTCTGATAAATTGTGAGTCTGAGTCAAACTTTGACAACATGTAAAATGAACTAAAAAGTGGCTGACAGAGCTGAGGGAGCAGGGGTCAATGGACCATTGTCAGTGAATTTGGCTTCTTCTAGGGGTGTTGTGCAAGGTTTGTTTTCAGCTTGGCACTTTTCACATTTTTCATCAAGAGTTTCAAAGCAAATAGAAAATCGATGCAGATATATTTCATACGTGACCCAGATAGTGGCACAGGGGTTACCAGGAGAAGGGCAGGGCAGGCATCCTGATTAATCTGGAGGTTTCAGTGAGGTGAGTGCATCTAAACAAACCACTTAAATGCAATCAAATGGTCCATTCTCACCCGGGGGCTCACAGATTCTATGGTGCAAAATCCTAGTGGGGACCAGGGTTTTGTCAGACACAAGTCACTGGGATCAGCACTGGGACTGTGGGGTGAAATTAACGGCCAGGAACTCAGAGTGAATGATGAAATAACCTCTTTTGACCTGGCATCCTATGAATTAATCAATAAAGGAAGTCAATCGGGCGCTTCTGTTTCTTTTGTCTCACTGCACACATTCAAGGCAACATTGATTCCCCTGAAAATATCAACATACGACACTAAGAAACAAACCTTATTTTCCTTGTTTATAATTGTCCTGTGGAACTTCTTGCCACAGACATTATCGAAGCAAGAGCTTTGCTGAATAGGATTCTCAAATGGACTGTCACCACCAGATCTAGTTCAGACTGTCTGACACCAGGAATTAAGAGACATCTTATTCAGTTGCCTATAAATTCACCAGATTATAAGTGTTTATGTTGAAATACCCCATTCTGGTGTCTCCTTGTAACTCAAGGCTCCCCCCAGGTTCCCCGGCCCCGGCATAACTGTCCAGCCAACTTCTGGAACACAGTTCAGCCATCCTTTCCAGCAGATAAAATCAGTCAACTGCCTCCCCTTCCCATTAACAGCCACCAACCTTAAACGCAGGAAGGAGAGGTGACAATCTCTGTGTTTTCACACACAGCTGAGGCATTGATTCAATCCTTTTGCCTTAGCAGGGCCTGAGCAAAGTACAGGCCACAGCCTCAGGTTTTGGACTTGTATTTTATGTTGACTCCAATTCAATCAATTTGGGGCTGAAGGCCTTCTGGTGTGGTGGGCAAAGGTGCACAGGGAGGAGTGAAATTTTGGCCCCTGATACTGGAAGAGACATAGAGCCTGTCACGTTTGATGCCTGTTCACTGCAGAATGGAAAACAAGTGAATTCTCTATCCCATACCACCTGCAGTGCAGAACTGCACAGGATTTTTGAGCAACAAGCTAGTGTACCTTGCAATGGTGAGATGAGAATCCATCCCCTTGGAATCACCCTCAGGCAGCCATGTCCCACACATCTTTCATTCCATCATCTGCAGCAGCATCCAGCTGCAAGCACCAGTACGGTGGTTCACATCATTTAT